>NC_090438.1:330103867-330406897 GCF_031143425.1 Pleurodeles waltl | reverse complement strand
GTCAGGCTAATGGCATTTTAAGCACATTTCATGTATGTAAAAGTTTTTAAATCTACATCACTAATTATTCCCTATATCATGCTAAATATCAGTAAGTGCTGCCTTCAGGTGAGCAGTTAAATCTGTTTAATAGAGGGATTTGTGGTGATAGAAATGTACACCGATTCTCAACATCCTATGTGCGTTGGTAATGTAGAATAGGTGCTACAAAATGTGTTTTCACATGTAAACTCGGTTGGACTATCAAACACTGACAGTCACAGTTAAATATGTATGTATAGTACATTAGATTATTCAGGGAATGTGCACTAAGGTGAGTATCATAGGATGATAACAATATGCTGTATTGTAGACCTCGACTGCAGATATGTGTGACTTGCATTTGGACATATTCATTATACAGTATGTGCATTGTTCATGTCACATACAACATCTTTATGTTTCCACATAGTTACCCTGGCATGAGGAGAGGAAGACAACCTCCTGTGTACCGCCCACTAGAAGACTTGCACGCCATGGAGGAGGGACATACTATATAGACGTATCGCCTGAATAGGCATACACTCATGGATCTTTGTGGTCAGTTGGAGCCTGATCTGATGCCTGCCATTCACAATCCATATAGCATACCTCCCATCGTTCAAGTCATATCTGTGCTACACTTCCTGGCCACTGGGTCCTTTCGGAATACAGTAGCCCTAACTGCAGGGATGTTTCAGCTCATGTTCAGTCTGGTTTTGAAGCGTGCACTGTGTGCATTGTTGAAACACCTCAAAAACTACATCAAGTTCCCCAGCGTGCAGATATGACCTATGTGAAGGCACAGTTTTATGCTATGGGACACCTTCCACATGTGGTTGGGGCCATAGATGGCACCCATGTAGTCTTCGTCCCCCCCAGGGCCAATGAACAGGTATATAGGAACAGGAAAAACTACCACTACATCAACGTTCAAGTGGTGTGTTTGGCAGACCAGTACATTTTACAAGTCAGTGCAAAGTATCCAGGATCAGTCCATGATTCCTTCATCATGCAGAACAGCAATGCCCCACTGCTAATGACACAACTGTACACAGAGAGGGCCTAGCTGGTTGGTAAGTCAGATTTGACATGTGTGTTTCAAAAATTTATCTCCTGCTGTCACAATTGTGCATGTCCTCAATATATGTTTTTGTTGTTCAAGCTTTGTCCTTAGAGGGGACTCTGCCTATCCAAACCATCCTCGGTTGTTGACACCAGTAAGGTACTCAACCACGCCAGGGGAAGACCGCTACAATGAGGCCCACGGAAGGACAAGGCGTATCATCGAGCGGTCCTTTGGGCTTCTGAAGGCAAGATTTTGCTGCCTGGACATGTCCGGAGGAACACTCCTCTACTCACCCAACAAGGTATGTCAAATAAGCGTTGCCTGTTGCACGCTCCACAACCTTGCTGAGACATCAAATACCATTCCTGCCAGACGAGAGGGAGGCAGCAGAACCTGTGTATGGAAATGCATATTTGCCAAGTGACGGTGAGCCAGATGTAGATGAAGCTGGAGACTTCAGGGCAGATCTCATCAATCAGTACGTCAATTGACTAAAGGTATGTGATGTTTTCTTAATGTTGAGATTTCATTTTGTAACCTAGAGTTGATGGGTAGTATGTCACCTCTTAATTTACCATCATCTATGAGGTTTTATATAGCTCCAATGCTAATGAGTGAGTTGTGCATGCAGTTTGTAATTTGGTATTGTTACAGAACAAAGTGGTTTACAGTGTCATGATTTGTTAATGCACATGCAAAGTCACACTTGTGAAAATGACTTATCCGAATTGATGAATTTTTTCTACTATGTCCTAACTCTTAACTCTGTCCATCACAGATTTGCTGAGTTCCAGTCTGGCTCTTCATTCTTGGCAAGTCACAGACAGTGTCAGAAGCAGATGGGAATTTCAGGCACACATGAGAAGTGGACATGGCTGAAACCAGGTACTAATTGCCATGAGCATGTGAAGTGTAACTAGCATTACCAGACTGTCCGGAAACTGGGGTGGAAATGTATTTTCCCATCAAGATGACCTGTAGTGTACTGGAGGTGGTAAAATGGTGTCATTTTTGTGTCCATATGTGTCTGACACATGTGCACATGTAGAACCATAGCCTCTACCATCACAATGGTTTCTGTTGTATGCTACCTTGTACATAGCTGTCAGTATGTTCCTACGTTGCAGATCAATGTGCATGTCTCTGTGGGCTGATATATGTGAGTGACAAGCCTACAGGTACGTGACCAATGTTAGTGAAAGATCCCTGGACTTGGGAAATCAGTACTGATCTCTATCTGTACCATGGAGTATGATTATTAGGAAGCTGGGGTATGAGTATGTGATGAGGCTTTACCAGGTGATGCAAAGGACCAATCTGTATGTCTCCTGGCTTGTAGGAAGACTGACATCTCCCTAACTTCTGTATCCTGTGGTTTAGTAGTGTATGAGACCTTAGCAAACATCCTGAAGTTAGTATCAGTTATGCTCTATTTGCTGTTTGCATATTGTTGGACCTGGCTTTTTGACAGGGACATCCCCAAACTTTTTGCCTCCTTCCTCCTATTTTTTCTGACCTGTTGTTGTTGGCTTTTGACCTCTGGGCACTTTACCACTGCTAACCAGTGCTAAAGTGCATATGCTCTCTGGGTAAATTGTACTACTGATTGGTTTATCCATGATTGACTATTTAATTTACTTGTAAGTCCCTGGTAGAGTGCACTACATGTGCCTAGGGCAGGTAGATTAAATGCTACTAGTGGGCCTGCAGCACTGGTTGTGCCACCCACCTCAGTAGCCCCTTAACCCTGTCTCAGGCCTGCCATTGCAAGGCCTGTGTGTGCAGTTTCACTGCCACTTTGACTTGGCATTTAAAAGTACTTGCCAAGCCTAGAACTCCCCTTTTACTACATATAAGTAATCCCTAATGTGTGCCCTAGGTAACCCCTAGAGCAGGGTGCTGTGTAGGTAAAAGGCAGGACATGTACCTGTGTAGTTATATGTCCTGGTAGTGTAAAACTCCTAAATTCGTTTTTAAACTACTGTGAGGCCTGCTCCTTTCATAGGCTAACATTGGGGCTGCCCTCATACACTGTTGAAGTGGCAGCTGCTGATCTGAAAGGAGCAGGAAGGTCATATTTAGTATGGCCAGAATGGTAATACAAAATCCTGCTGACTGGTGAAGTCGGATTTAATATTACTATTCTAGAAATGCCACTTTTAGAAAGTGAGCATTTCTTTGCACTAAAATTTTGTTGTGCCCTTCAATCCACGTCTGGCTAGGTTAGTTGACAGCTCCTTGTGCATTCACTCAGAAACACCCCAAACACAGGGTACTCAGCCTCACTTGCATACATCTGCATTTTGAATGGGTCTTCCTGGGCTGGGAGGGTGGAGGGCCTGCCCTCACACAAAGGACTGCCACACCCCCTACTGGGACTCTGGCAGACAGGATTGAACTGAAAGGGGGCTTGGTGCATTTCTTAGAGACTCTTTGAAGTCACCCCCACTTCAAAGGCACAACTTAGTATAAAACAGGGCCTCTGCCCTACCTCATCAGACACTTGCTGGAGAAGAAACCTGAACCAGAAACTACATCCTGCCAAGAAGAACTGCCTGGCTGCTCAAAGGACTCACCTGTCTGCTTTTCTACAAAGGACTGCTGCCTTGCTGTTGGCCTGCTGCCTTGCTGAACTCTTGTCAAGGCTGTAAAAGTGCTCTCCATCATCACTCCGTCCATCATCATTTTGTTTTGCTAATGTCGCCCTAAGTGGGAAGGGTATGCCCAGATGTGGGTCCCGTGCTTCCCATGCCACTGGATTCAAGCTAGCCTGGCTGATGAGGGGTGAAACCCTGAAACCGGTCCCAGGATGCTTGTTTCCAGTCCAGGGAAGACCTGGCCTGGCAGTTTGGGCTGGACTGTTCCCATAGGGAACAGGGTCAAGACTGATTTGCATATGGCTGGGTCCAAACTGGAATGGCATGGGCAGCAAAAAAAACGATGGATTAAACCCAGATCTGTGACTGGGGGTGAGTGTTTGCATTGTCAGCACTCCGTCCATCATCATTTTGTTTTGCTAATGTCGCCCTAAGTGGGAAGGGTATGACCAGACGTGGGTCCCGTGCTTCCCATGCCACTGGATTCAAGCTAGCCTGGCTGATGAGGGGTGAAACCCTGAAACCGGTCCCAGGATGCTTGTTTCCAGTCCAGGGAAGACCTGGCCTGGCAGTTCGGGCTGGACTGTTCCCATAGGGAACAGGGTCAAGACTGATTTGCATATGGCTGGGTCCAAACTGGAATGGCATAGGCAGCAAAAAAAACTATGGATTAAACCCAGATCTGTGACTGGGGGTGAGTGTTTGCATTGTCAGCACTCCGTCCATCATCATTTTGTTTTGCTAATGTCGCCCTAAGTGGGAAGGGTATGCCCAGACGTGGGTCCCGTGCTTCCCATGCCACTGGATTCAAGCTAGCCTGGCTGATGAGGGGTGAAACCCTGAAACCGGTCCCAGGATGCTTGTTTCCAGTCCAGGGAAGACCTGGCCTGGCAGTTCGGGCTGGACTGTTCCCATAGGGAACAGGGTCAAGACTGATTTGCATATGGCTGGGTCCAAACTGGAATGGCATGGGCAGCAAAAAAAACGATGGATTAAACCCAGATCTGTGACTGGGGGTGAGTGTTTGCATTGTCAGCACTCCGTCCATCATCATTTTGTTTTGCTAATGTCGCCCTAAGTGGGAAGGGTATGCCCAGACGTGGGTCCCGTGCTTCCCATGCCACTGGATTCAAGCTAGCCTGGCTGATGAGGGGTGAAACCCTGAAACCGGTCCCAGGATGCTTGTTTCCAGGGAAGACCTGGCCTGGCAGTTCGGGCTGGACTGTTCCCATAGGGAACAGGGTCAAGACTGATTTGCATATGGCTGGGTCCAAACTGGAATGGCATGGGCAGCAAAAAAAACGATCGATTAAACCCAGATCTGTGACTGGGGGTGAGTGTTTGCATTGTCAGCACTCCGTCCATCATCATTTTGTTTTGCTAATGTCGCCCTAAGTGGGAAGGGTATGCCCAGACGTGGGTCCCGTGCTTCCCATGCCACTGGATTCAAGCTAGCCTGGCTGATGAGGGGTGAAACCCTGAAACCGGTCCCAGGATGCTTGTTTCCAGTCCAGGGAAGACCTGGCCTGGCAGTTCGGGCTGGACTGTTCCCATAGGGAACAGGGTCAAGACTGATTTGCATATGGCTGGGTCCAAACTGGAATGGCATGGGCAGCAAAAAAACCGATGGATTAAACCCAGATCTGTGACTGGGGGTGAGTGTTTGCATTGTCAGCACTCCGTCCATCATCATTTTGTTTTGCTAATGTCGCCCTAAGTGGGAAGGGTATGCCCAGACGTGGGTCCCGTGCTTCCCATGCCACTGGATTCAAGCTAGCCTGGCTGATGAGGGGTGAAACCCTGAAACCGGTCCCAGGATGCTTGTTTCCAGGGAAGACCTGGCCTGGCAGTTCGGGCTGGACTGTTCCCATAGGGAACAGGGTCAAGACTGATTTGCATATGGCTGGGTCCAAACTGGAATGGCATGGGCAGCAAAAAAAACGATGGATGAAACCCAGATCTGTGACTGGGGGTGAGTGTTTGCATTGTCAGCACTCCGTCCATCATCATTTTGTTTTGCTAATGTCGCCCTAAGTGGGAAGGGTATGCCCAGACGTGGGTCCCGTGCTTCCCATGCCACTGGATTCAAGCTAGCCTGGCTGATGAGGGGTGAAACCCTGAAACCGGTCCCAGGATGCTTGTTTCCAGTCCAGGGAAGACCTGGCCTGGCAGTTCGGGCTGGACTGTTCCCATAGGGAACAGGGTCAAGACTGATTTGCATATGGCTGGGTCCAAACTGGAATGGCATGGGCAGCAAAAAAAACGATGGATTAAACCCAGATCTGTGACTGGGGGTGAGTGTTTGCATTGTCAGCACTCCGTCCATCATCATTTTGTTTTGCTTGGATAGAGCTTGCCTCCTGTTCCCTGAAGTCTCAGGACCAAAAAGACTTCTCTCTTCCTCTTGGACGCTCCGTGCGCCGAACTTTTCGACGCACAGCTTGTTCTGCGGCAAGAAAAACGCCGCACACCGACGCTGATCAATGCAACGTCTTCGGGACGACCGAAACTTTGACGCACGGCCTCGCAAGGACAACGCCGCCCGACTTCCCGGGAGAAATCGACGTGACGCCTGCCGTGAGATCAAAACTTTGACGCACGGCCTCGCAAGGACAACGCCGCCCGACTCGGCAGGAGAAATCAACGCGACGCCTGCCGTGAGATCGAAACTTTGACGCACGGCCTCGCAAGGACAACGCCGCTCGACTTTCCAGGAGAAATCGACGCAACGCCTACCGTGAGATCAAAACTTTGACGCACGGCCTCGCAAGGACAACGCCGCCCGACTCCGCCGGAGAAATCGACGCAACGCCTGCCGTGAGATCGAAACTTCGACGCGCAGCCCCGCAGAACGACGCGCAGCCGGAAAACAAGCAGGAAAATCCACGCACAGACCCGGGACATCTGGTACTCCCCGCAAACCACAGTAAGAGACTGTCCGCGCACTGGAAGACGACGCCCGACTCCCCGCGTGGAAAATAACGACGCAAGTCCGTGTGTGCTGAGGAGAAATCGACGCACACACCAGTTTTCCACGCACCTCTTCTCCTGTGGCCCTCTGAGGAGATTTTCCACCAGAAACCAGGTACTTTGGCCAGTATTTATACTTTTTGACGCTAAACTGCGCTAACGCAGTTTAGCGTCAAAAAAGTTTGCGCCGGCTAACGTCATTCTGAAGCGCCATGCGGGCGCCGTATTTATTGAATGGCGTTAGCCGGCGCAAGCAGACCGGCGCTGCCTGGTGTGCGTGGAAAAAAACCACGTACTCCAGGCAGCGCCGGCGTTGGGAAAAATGGCGTTAGGGCGTCTTAAAATGGCGCAAGTCAGGTTGACGCTGAAAAAATCGTCTTAACCCGATTTGCGCCATTTTTAACGACGCCCAGACGCCATTTACATGACTCCTGTCTTAGTAAAGACAGGAGTCATGCCCCCTTGCCCAATGGCCATGCCCAGTAGACTTATGTCCCCTGGGCATGGTCATTGGGCATAGTGGCATGTAGGGGGGCACAAATAAGGCCCCCCTATGCCACCCAAAAAAAAAACAAAAAAAAATGTATACTTACCTGAACTTACCTGAATGTCCCTGGGATGGGTCCCTCCATCCTTGGGTGTCCTCCTGGGGTGGGCAAGGGTGGCAGGGGGGGTCCCTGGGGTAGGGGAGGGCACCTGTGGGCTCATTTTGAGCCCACAGGCCCCTTAACGCCTACCCTGACCCAGGCGTTAAAAAGTGGCGCAAATGCGGTTTTTTTTGACCCGACCACTCCCGGGCGTGATTTTTGCCCGGGAGTATAAATACGACGCATTTGCGTCGCCGTCATTTTTTTAGACGGGAACGCCTTCCTTACATCTCATTAACGCAAGGAAGGCGTTCACGCAAAAAAATGACGCTATTTGCCCATACTTTGGCGCTAGACGCGTCTAACGCCAAAGTATAAATATGGCTTTAGTTTTGCGCCGAATTTGCGTCGAAAAAAACGACACTAATTCGGCGCAAACGGAGTATAAATATGCCCCTTTGTGTTTGAAAGAGACTTTGTTTACTTTCTAAAGACTTGAGACACTCTCTATCACTTTTCAGTGACATCTTTACAAATTCGTATTGCAACTTTGATCGTTTTGACCTGAAGATACCCAGATAAATATTATATATTTTTCTAAACACTGTGTGGTGTATTTTTGTGGTGTTATGCTATGGTGTTGTATGATTTATTGCACAAATGCTTTACACATTGCCTTCTAAGTTAAGCCTGACTGCTCGTGCCAAGCTACAGGAGGGTGAGCACAGGCTGATTTTGGATTGTGTGTGACTTACCCTGACTGAGTGAGGGTTCTTGCTTGGACAGAGGGCAACCTGACTGCCAACCAAAAACCCCATTTCTAACATTGGTGATCAGCGGTGAGGATAGGACTTGTGTTTGTACAGTGACATACAGTAGCTAAGTATTTCACTACCTACCCACAGTTGAAGGTCAACTTGATTTTTCATCTTTTTTGGCTTTTGTTTCTCTGATGTCCTCCTGGATATACTATTGATATTTTGGACTTTGGATTTTGGTTTTTGCTGATAAGATCTTATCAGAATGGGATTGTGTACCTACTCATTCTTTGTTCGTACTGACCACCTCACTAAGGCTGACTTAAGGAAGCTTTGCAGAAAATGGGGCCTTCCTGTAGCAAGGAGATCTACTAAGGCGGAGATGCTCCATCACTACATAGTCTGGGTGGAGGAAAGATGGGCAGAGAGAGAGGCAGCAAGAAACCAAGGCCCATATGCGTCAAAAAATTTAGCGCCGTCTAACGCCATTCTGAAGCGCCATGCGGGCGCCGTATTTATGGAATGGCGTTAGCCGGCGCAAGCAGACCGGCGCTGCCTGGTGTGTGTGGAAAAAAACCACGTAGACCAGGCAGCGCCGGCGTTGGGAAAAAATGACGTTAGGGCGTCTTAAAATGGGGCAAGTCAGGTTGAGGCAAAAAAATCCCCTCAACCTGATTTGCGCCATTTTTTTACGACGCCCAGACGCCATTTCATGACTCCTGTCTTAGTAAAGACAGGAGTCATGCCCCCTTGCCCAATGGCCATGCCCAGGGGACTTGTGTCCCCTGGGCATGGTCATTGGGCATAGTGGCATGTAGGGGGGCACAAATAAGGCCCCCCTATGCCACCCCAAAAAAATAAAAAAATATAAAAAATTATACTTACCTGAACTTACCTGAATGTCCCTGGGGTGGGTCCCTCCATCCTTGGGTGTCCTCCTGGGGTGGGCAGGGGTGGCAGGGGGGGTCCCTGGGGGCAGGGGAGGGCACCTGTGGGCTCATTTTGAGCCCACAGGCCCCTTAATGCCTACCCTGACCCAGGCGTTAAATAGTGGCGCAAATGCGGGGTTTTTTGACCCGCCACCTCCCGGGCGTGATTTTTGCCCGGGAGTATAAATACGACGCATTTGCGTCGCCGTCATTTTTTTAGACGGGAACGCCTTCCTTGCATCTCATTAACGCAAGGAAGGCGTTCACGCAAAAAAATGACGCTATTTGCCCATACTTTGGCGCTAGACGCGTCTAACGCCAAAGTATAAATATGGCGTTAGTTTTGCGCCGAATTTGCGTCGAAAAAAACTACGCTAATTCGGCGCAAACTGAGTATAAATACGGGCCCAAATGACTAAGGGGCATATTTATACTTTTTGACGCTAAACTGCGCTAACGCAGTTTAGCGTCAAAAAATTTAGCGCCGTCTAACGCCATTCTGAAGCGCCATGCGGGCGCCGTATTTATGGAATGGCGTTAGCCGGCGCAAGCAGACCGGCGCTGCCTGGTGTGCGTGGAAAAAAAACACGTAGACCAGGCAGCGCCGGCGTAGGGGGAAAATGGCGTTAGGGCGTCTTGAAATGGGGCAAGTCAGGTTGAGGCAAAAAAATCGCCTCAACCCGATTTGCGCCATTATTTTCGACGCCCAGACGCCATTTAAATGACTCCTGTCTTAGTAAAGACAGGAGTCATGCCCCCTTGCCCAATGGCCATGCCCAGGGGACTTATGTCCCCTGGGCATGGTCATTGGGCATAGTGGCATGTAGGGGGGCACAAATAAGGCCCCCCTATGCCACACAATTTTTAAAAAAAAATATAAAAAATTATACTTACCTGAACTTACCTGAATGTCCCTGGGGTGGGTCCCTCCATCCTTGGGTGTCCTCCTGGGGTGGGCAGGGGTGGCAGGGGGGGTCCCTGGGGGCAGGGGAGGGCACCTGTGGGCTCATTTTGAGCCCACAGGCCCCTTAAAGCCTACCCTGACCCAGGCGTTAAATAGTGGTGCAAATGCGGGGTTTTTTGACCCGCCACCTCCCGGGCGTGATTTTTGCCCGGGAGTATAAATACGACGCATTTGCGTCGCCGTCATTTTTTTTTACGGGAACGCCTTCCTTGCATCTCATTAACGCAAGGAAGGCGTTCACGCAAAAAAATGACGCTCTTTACTCATACTTTGGCGCTAGACGCGTCTAACGCCAAAGTATAAATATGGCGTTAGTTTTGCGCCGAATTTGCGTCGAAAAAAACGACGCTAATTCGGCGCAAACGGAGTATAAATACGGGCCTAAGTACCCCTCAGATGAGGAGGAGGACTACGCACATGAGGAGGAAGACTGCTCACATAAGGAGGAAGACTACTCAGAGTTGGACAGCGACCCAGAAATAGATGAATGGCTCCGAGGTCAAAGGCGACAGGAGCAACAATTAGAGGAGTATCTTGCAGAGGTTGAGGCAAAAAGACTCTTAGCCCTGGAAGAAGAAAAGATTGCAGCTCAAGAGCTGAGCTGTAAAGAGCTGAAACTGGAGGCCGGAAGGGCTGAGTCCAGTTCAGATGGTGGCAGCAAAAATCTTGCATCTAGTACTGCTGAAGAAGAGCACAAGCCCAGAGATGTGGTGCCCAACTTGAAGAAGGGAGTTGACACACCCCAGGCGGTTCAAGGGTATGAGGTAGTTCCCGCTATGCACAGGGTCCCTGAGAAGGATTGGGGAACTGGCACAGGGAATCATATTCCTACTGGGGGGAGGGACACTTTACTGACTCTAGCAGAGAGTGACAGAGAAAAGGGTTCCCCCCTGGTGGACGTCCTAGATATAGAGTGTAGAGACATCCCAGAAGAGTATGGGTTGAGTGTCAGGGACAGACAGATACTGTCTCACCAGTCTCAGGAGGGTGAAGTAGAGTGCTTTTCCAAGGTTGAGTTACTGGGTGGTTGGGTGAAGGGTACTGTGGTTAATACATGTGAAGGGCAGAGTGGTGTAATTGCTGGAGAGCATATGTCTGGTCCTTATTTTCCAGAGCTACGCCAACACCAGGTGGAGTGTGAGTTCTCTGACCCCAGGGAACTTACAATGGAGGCAGACTTCTGGGTGAGTACCAGAGAGTCTGAAGAGGCATTTGGGGGTGCTCCTGAAGGGAGTGGTCTAGGTGGTTCCCAACCGAGTGTGGTGGGAAAGGATTGTAGTGTCCCAGGTAGGTCCCACGTCCTAGAGGGTTCCATGAGGGAACACCAGGAGGGAAGCCTAGCCTGTACCGTAGGGCCACCTTTTGAGGGAAGCCCCGCAGTGTCAGAAGAGCTTGGGGGGGGTGACTGTAGCCAGCATCCCAACAGTTCTGGTGTCTGGCAGTACCCCTCCTAGTGAGGGGGTGCAGAAGTCCAGACATAGGGTTGAGAGGGGGTTGCAGACCCCAGTGGAGGACCTTGAGAGTCAGGGGACAGCTCTGAGAGCAGAGCCCCCCAGGAATGACCCAGGTGAAACCGTTTCTGGTTTGGGGGAAACCCAGACTCTGCCGGATGGGCAGAGGTCGGGAGACCTGCGCCAACCAGACTCTTGTGTGGCCCTTGGGGACGGTGTGTCCCTTGTGGGGGGTGAGAGTGCCCCCTAGGAAGTCCTGGCATGCCAGGCAAAGATTCAACCTCAGTGTGGTGACTCTGGGTTGGATACCCAGGTTCAGAGGTTAAACTCTGACCTGGTAGGAGGTAGATGTGCCTCCCAAGAAGTCCTGCTGTGCCAGGCAATTGTCCAACCTAAGGGTGTTGACTCTGGGTTGGATGACCAGGTTCAGAGGTTAAACTGTGACCTGGTGGGGGGTAGGTGTGCCCCCCAGAAAGTCCTGGCGTGCCAGGCAATTGCCCAACCTCAGGGAGGTGATCCTGGGTTAGGGAACCAGGCTCAGAGGTTAAACTCTGACCTGGTGGGAGGTAGGTGTGCCTCCCTGGAAGTCCTGGCCTGCCAGGCAATGGTTCAACCTCAGGGTGGTGACTCTGGGTTGGCTAACCAGGTTCAGGGGATAAGCTCTGACCTGTTGGGGGGTAGGCGTGCCCCCCAGAAAGTCCTGGTGTACCAGGCAGTGGTCCAACCTCAGAGTGCTGACTCTGGGTTGGATAACCGGGTTCAGAGGTTAAACTCTGACCTGGTGGGGGGTAGGTGTGCCCCCCAGAAAGTCCTGGCGTGCCAGGCAATTGTTCAACCTCAGGGTAGTGACCCTGGGTTGGATACCCAGGTTCAGAGGTTAAACTCTGACCTGGTGGGAGGTAGGTGTGCCTCCCAAGAAGTCCTGCTGTGCCAGGCAATTGTCCAACCTCGGGGTGTTGACTCTGGGTTGGATGACCAGGTTCAGAGGTTAAACTCTGACCTGGTGGGGGGTAGGTGTGCCCCCCACAAAGTCCAGGCGTGCCAGGCAATTGCCCAACCTCAGGGTGGTGACCCTGGGTTGGGGAACCAGGCTCAGAGGTTAAACTCTGACCTGGTGGGAGGTAGGTGTGCCTCCCAGAAAGTCCTGGTGCGCCAGGCAATTGTTCAACTTCAGGGTGGTGACTCTGAGTTGAATGGCCAAGTTCAGAGGTTAAACTCTGACCTGGTGGAGGGTCAGTGTGCCCTCCAGGAAGTCCTGGCGTGCCAGGCAATTGTTCAACTTCAGGGTGGTGACTCTGAGTTGAATGGCCAAGTTCAGAGGTTAAACTCTGACCTGGTGGAGGGTCAGTGTGCCCTCCAGGAAGTCCTGGCGTGCCAGGCAATTGTTCAACTTCAGGGTGGTGACTCTGAGTTGAATGGTCAGATGCAGAGGTTAAACTCCTACCTGGTGGGGGGTAGGTGTGCCTCCCAGGAAGTCCTGGTTTGCCAGGCAGTGATCCAGTCTGAGGGTACAGACCCTGGGCTGGAAGACCAGGTTCAGGGTGTCCCCCCGGACCTGGAGGGAGGGGCTACTGATAACAGTGCCCCTACCATGTTTTCTTCTGAGGAGGCCACTCCTAGTTGGAGGGTGCTGGACCCCAGAAGGGAGGGCAGGGGGAGGGAAGCCTCACCCCGGGCCCTAGTCCAACCTGAAGGAACAGGCCCCAGGTTGGAGGGCCAGTTGCAGGTCAACAGCCCTGCACTGGTGGAGGAATGGTACAGGGCGACTTCTGTAATCACCCTGACCATGTTGGACTCTGGGGGTACCGCTCCAGGAGGGAGGGTACAGAGCCCCAGAGGGGAGGACCAGGTTCAGGCTGTCATCACTGACCTGGTGGAAGGGAGAGTGGTTAAAGGGTGCCCAGCACCTGGGGCTACCGCCCCCCACTCTCCACAGCCACAGTGGTTGGAGAGCTTTGAGAGGCCTGGGGCCTGGCTCTCATCCCTGGCAGCTGTCAGTAATCACTGTGGCTTGCTGTCCGGGTGGACAGAGTTATCCCTGGGGAGGGGACAAGTGTCACACCCCGGGGGTAGAGTGGGCAACACCACTGTGTTGGTCATGGTGGTACTATCCTGCTCCTGGGATACATCTGTGAGCAAAGTAAGGTTAGGTGCTGCACAGATGGGATCCACAGGTAAGGAGAAAGGTTCCCCATGGGTTGGCTTAGTGGGCCCTGAGAGTATGGACAGAGTGATCCAATTGGAGTCAGGAAGGCGAAGAACTGGAGCATGCCCCTGCTGTTGTGGGCCTGGGTCCTTGTTCTGTCACCTCAAACAGGGAAGTACATCAGGATAGTGATTGTTCTCCCCTGGCTTTAGGCTGGTAGGGGGTCATGTTGGACCTGGCTTTTTGACAGGGACATCCCCAAACTTTTTGCCTCCTTCCTCCTATTTTTTCTGACCTGTTGTTGTTGGCTTTTGACCTCTGGGCACTTTACCACTGCTAACCAGTGCTAAAGTGCATATGCTCTCTGGGTAAATTGTACTACTGATTGGTTTATCCATGATTGACTATTTAATTTACTTGTAAGTCCCTGGTAGAGTGCACTACATGTGCCTAGGGCAGGTAGATTAAATGCTACTAGTGGGTCTGCAGCACTGGTTGTGCCACCCACCTCAGTAGCCCCTTAACCCTGTCTCAGGCCTGCCAGTGCAAGGCCTGTGTGTGCAGTTTCACTGCCACTTCGACTTGGCATTTAAAAGTACTTGCCAAGCCTAGAACTCCCCTTTTACTACATATAAGTCATCCCTAATGTGTGCCCTAGGTAACCCCTAGAGCAGGGTGCTGTGTAGGTAAAAGGCAGGACATGTACCTGTGTAGTTATATGTCCTGGTAGTGTAAAACTCCTAAATTCGTTTTTACACTACTGTGAGGCCTGCTCCTTTCATAGGCTAACATTGGGGCTGCCCTCATACACTGTTGAAGTGGCAGCTGCTGATCTGAAAGGAGCAGGAAGGTCATATTTAGTATGGCCAGAATGGTAATACAAAATCCTGCTGACTGGTGAAGTCGGATTTAATATTACTATTCTAGAAATGCCACTTTTAGAAAGTGAGCATTTCTTTGCACTAAAATCTTGTTGTGCCCTTCAATCCACGTCTGGCTAGGTTAGTTGACAGCTCCTTGTGCATTCACTCAGACACACCCCAAACACAGGGTACTCAGCCTCACTTGCATACATCTGCATTTTGAATGGGTCTTCCTGGGCTGGGAGGGTGGAGGGCCTGCCCTCACACAAAGGACTGCCACACCCCCTACTGGGACTCTGGCAGACAGGATTGAACTGAAAGAGGGCTTGGTGCATTTCTTAGAGACTCTTTGAAGTCACCCCCACTTCAAAGGCACAACTTAGTATAAAACAGGGCCTCTGCCCTACCTCATCAGACACTTGCTGGAGAAGAAACCTGAACCAGAAACTACATCCTGCCAAGAAGAACTGCCTGGCTGCTCAAAGGACTCACCTGTCTGCTTTTCTACAAAGGACTGCTGCCTTGCTGTTGGCCTGCTGCCTTGCTGAACTCTTGTCTGGCTGTAAAAGTGCTCTCCAAGGGCTTGGATAGAGCTTGCCTCCTGTTCCCTGAAGTCTCAGGACCAAAAAGACTTCTCTCTTCCTCTTGGACGCTCCGTGCGCCGAACTTTTCGACGCACAGCTTGTTCCGCGGCAAGAAAAACGGCGCACACCGACGCTGATCAACGCGACATCTTCAGGACGACCGAAACTTTGACGCACGGCCTCGCAAGGACAACGCCGCCCGACTTCCCGGGTGAAATCGACGCGACGCCTGCGGTGAGATCAAAACTTTGACGCACGGCCTCGCAAGGACAACTCCGCCCGACTCCGCAGGAGAAATTGACGCAACGCCTGCCGTGAGATCGAAACTTTGACGCACGGCCTCGCAAGGACAACGCCACCCGACTTTCCAGGAGAAATCGACGCGACGCCTGCCGTGAGATCAAAACTTTGACGCACGGCCTCGCAAGGACAACGCCCCCCGACTCTGCCGGAGAAATCGACGCGACGCCTGCCGTGAGATCGAAACTTCGACGCGCAGCCCCGCAGAACGACGCGCAGCCGGAAAACAAGCAGGAAAATCCACGCACAGACCCGGGACATCTGGTACTCCCCGCAAACCACAGTAAGAGACTGTCCGCGCGCTGGAAGACGACGCCCGACTTCCCGCGTGGAAAATAACGACGCAAGTCCGTGTGTGCTGAGGAGAAATCGACGCACACACCAGTTTTCCACGCACCTCTTCTCCTGTGGCCCTCTGAGGAGATTTTCCACCAGAAACCAGGTACTTTGTGTTTGAAAGAGACTTTGTTTACTTTCTAAAGACTTAAGACACTCTCTATCACTTTTCAGTGATATCTTTACAAATTCGTATTGCAACTTTGATCGTTTTGACCTGAAGATACCCAGATAAATATTATATATTTTTCTAAACACTGTGTGGTGTATTTTTGTGGTGTTATGCTATGGTGTTGTATGATTTATTGCACAAATGCTTTACACATTGCCTTCTAAGTTAAGCCTGACTGCTCGTGCCAAGCTACCGGAGGGTGAGCACAGGCTGATTTTGGATTGTGTGTGACTTACCCTGACTAGAGTGAGGGTTCTTGCTTGGACAGAGGCAACCTGACTGCCAACCAAAAACCCCATTTCTAACACATATCTAGCAATAACTGTGTATAGATGTAGTTTACACCTGTTTTAGAATCTGTCCATGTTACAATCCCAATGTCATGAGTCTCCTGTTGAAATGGTCAACATGTGATGTCCATAAGAAGGTTGTACAATACAGAGGGACATATTGATACTAGTGTTGGCATGCATAACAGTTGTACATTTTGGATAAGTGACACTTACATAGGACCTGTGTTTAAGTGTAATTTATTGGGGACAGGAAAACAATATGTGTGATTAATAACTAAAAAAACACAAACTAAACAGTGAAGGTTTCAGTCATGATGGCTAAATCATCAGGGTAGCTGCTATATCATTAGGAAACACAAGTCCAGTGTCCTTGCACTATAGGCAAACTGAGACAGCTTTCAGAACAGTCAACAGGGTATATCTGTGGCACACAAGGGGAACCAGTCAGGAGAGGTTCACTTCATGGCAGTAGGTTTGGTCTTGGCATCTGCTTCTTCTTGATGTCTGTGTCGACGTCCACATTTGTGGGGGGAGTTCCTCAGCTACAGAGGGTGGGGTGTCTGAGGCATGTCCTTCCTCTGGCAGGGCTTCAATTCCACTAGCAGCCGCAGATGTTGAAGGGCCTGATAAATCATTACTAGTAGAAGAGGCCTGATGTTGTGTGGCAGACCTACTCAGGATAATGTTGATGTCCGTCAGCACCCCAGCAATTTTGCGTCTGCCACTGCTGCATGACTTCCTGGTGGTTGTCCCTCTGCAGCGTTTGGATTTCCCCATCATGGTGATTACCTGGCCCATCTTTGGGAATTTCCGTAGACTCCCAAGACTTGGGAGATGGTTTCCTGGTAAGTATTGCCCCTTTAAGCCCCTAATCTTATGGCCCACAGCATCCCTCCCACACACCCTACCCCCATGTACGTGTGCCTTTGGCACAATGAGCCCACTCCCAGTGGTTGCAGGACCAGAATTGTCAGGGTGACAAGAAGAGACTCAGGTACATGTATTGTGGGGCACACAAGGAATGATACAGTCCTTGGGACACAGGTTGGTGGGCAAATGGTTGCCTTTGATATAGATGCAACACGGCTTGGTAGAGTCAATGTTGGCAGGGTGAGGCTGACTGTTGTTGACTGACAAGGTGTCCCTGACGGGTTAGCTTCATCCTCTGTGTCCGCACATCGAGGTGTGTTGATCTCACTGGGGCATTCATCCTGAGGGGTAGTGACAGTCTCTGGTAGCCTGTCCATGGTGACAATGGCAATGGTGCCTGTGGGAGAAGTGGAACGCAGAGTTGCTGTTACAGTTACGGTATTATTGTTGTTGTGTGAGATACAGCTAGTGCCTTACTATGATGCCCAGAAATGACAATGACAGTTGCTGCACAATTATACTTAGTGCAACATGAGACTCTGTAATTTCAATACCATACACCATGTTTAAAGCTGTTAAAATATGTTAGTAGTAATTGGGCTGCTGATACCATCTTGTGTTTTCCGATTATTATCGTGGGTGTTCATCTTTGTTGCCTAGTGAAATTTCTGACATGACACATTGCCCAAAACAGATCTGAACAATGCACACTAGTGTCAGAGTTGGGACACAGTATGGGAGTAAGCAATAGACATTGGCCTGTAACTGGATATACTGCATGTGCATCCACTTTGGCATCTAGATTTCCTCCCCAGGTGAGTACATTTCAAACTTAGGAATCTTTATTCTAAGGGTATTAGGATTGGGCACTCAGCTATAGCTGTGTTGTGCTTGTGATGATAGTGGGAGTGGCCATTGCATTGCTGCCATTGGCATTAACTTGCACATTCAAGATGGGTTAGATTCATAGTTAGTTTCACGTGCATGACAACTCACATTTGGTGCACTGTTCAGGTTTCACAATGGTGGTATATTGCATTCTGGGAGGAGTGATGCTATGAGTTACCAGTGTCAGAGTCACCAGATCCTTGGGATCTGTGCACGTTCCAAACACTTCCACCACAAGACAGCTCCAATACTCTGATTAGAATTGTCACAGAGTCTAAGAGAGTCCAGGTGGGGAAAAGGGGATTAGGAAGGGAACAGCTGGGAAGGAGACCTGTAGGAAGCAAAAAGGTTAAAACACACAATATCAAGATGATATCATATTAATCAATACTAGGCTATGACTTTAAGCATAGTCATTCTGAAAACATGGACAACCTAAGCATAGACTTAAAATGACTAGGCTTCAAGATGACTGGATACCTGTGAGGGAATCAAGAAAGGTTAAATGCAACTTTCAAATTCAAGTACTATCTTTTGCATGAAGATCAGGAAATAATCTGAATGATTTCTAAACCATAATATGATTCGTGTTTGAGAAACGTATTATGTACACAAAACATTACATCTAGAACTCTAGCTTTTTTTGATCTCTCAAAATTGTAGGAACATGAATTGCGCGCATTGCAGATTTGTACAAAGGTTGTGAATACCATAGAATGATTGTGCACCATGAATAACATGAATTAGACTTGAGAAATAAATCACACGTCTTGCCAACTTGAAAGCCACCAAGCAAATGCTTAAAATGGTAGCCGATTCAAAGGTCACCATATGAATGTCGGAAAATGGTAGCAGACAATGAATAACATGCATTACACACAAGAAATGAATCGCGCGGCCTGCCGATTCGAATACCACCATGTAACTGTCACGAAATGTTAGCACACAATGAATATCAAGGGTTAAAGCACGAGAAATGAATCCCGCATCTTGCCGATTCGAATGCCACCATGTAACTGCCAAGGAATGGTGGCGCACAATGAATATCAAGGGTTAAAGCACAAGAAATGAATTGCGCTTCTTGCCAATTCGAATGCCACCATGTAACTGCCAAGGAATGGTGGCGCACAATGAATATCAAGGGTTAAAGCACGAGAAATGAATCACATGTCTTACTGATTCGAATGCCACCATGTAACTGCCAAGGAATGGTAGCACACAATGAATATCAAGGGTTAAAGCACGAGAAATGAATAGCGCGTCTTGCCGATTCGAATGCCACCATGTTACTGCCAAGAAATGGTAGCGCACAATGAATAACATGAATTAAGCACGAGAAATGAATCGCGCGTCTTGCCGTTTCGAATGGCACCTTGTAAATGCCATGAAATGGTAGCGCACAATGAATATCAAGAGTTACACACAAGCAAAGAATTGCGTGTCCAGCCGATTCAAATGTCAGCCTGTAAATGCCATTAAATATCAAGCGCACTTTCACACGCACAAGAGCAAATAGATTTATCATATTAATTAGGCCCAAGAACTCTAAATACTTCGAGAACGGGATCGGGGGCCCAGCCCGACCTCCGTCTTACCGCCATGATCAAGAATCACCCAGCCAAGTGAAAGGGCGAGGCCTGGAAGATCAAGGTAGGCCTCCGGAACAGAAGCTCAGGAAGTTGCTGCTGCTCTTCACCAGGACCTCTGAATAGTGAGCATGTGGAGCTGGGCTGGCTCCCTTTTATAGAGTCTTAGCCCAGCCCACCAACCACACCCAGGCATGCTGCAAGGAAAGCTTCTAGAGGCCCTGGAAGGGGACCACACCCTGACACAGTCTGAAAGCCTGCAGCAGTACATTACATGTGAACAGTATTTATATGCATGCTGAACATAAGTCTTCAGGATTAAACTCTGCAATGCAAAAGGTTAAACAACATCATATCAGCACAATACATAAATTATGTTAGTTTGAAATTGTTAGGTTTTTGCATTCTAGTCACCCGTAGAGCGCGCACTGCCCTGATGTTGACAGCCAGTAATTCACGTGCCATTTCCAAGGGCAGTGGAGCCAGGTGAGTTTAGTGGTACGTGGCATGCCATAGAGGGATATTAGGACATTTGGACAGAGGTGTAGTGGGTGGTATGTTAATTGAGGTGGGCTAATTTGAGGAGGGAGTATGCAGGACATGACAATTGGGTGACATGGATTTTCTGGGGTCTTACCCGACTCCACTTCCCCAGGTATTCCTGGCAGGCCATCAGGATGCAGTATGTCCAAGACCTTCTCCACCCAATATGTGGAAATAGGGGGAGGAGGTGGGGGCCCACCGCCAGTCGTCATTACTGCCAGCTGGTGCCTGGATGCCATGAACCATACCTTTCCCCCAGCAGTCATTCCACCTCTTCTTGATGTTCTCTCTTGCGCATGGATTGCTGCCTACAGAATTGACGTGTTGAGTACTCTTTGCCACAATTCTATTTTCCTGGAAATTGATGTTTGCTGGACCTGTGATCCGAACAGGTGTGTGGCTCTACCCTGACAATTTTGTCCATCATGACCCTGAACTTAACATCTATGAAACATGGCAGTTTTGTGGGGACACGGTAGTGGTGGTGATGACGGTGTAGTAGTGTTCAAAGAAAAAGGCTGCAGAAAAAGGTGAATGGTGAGGTCTAGATGCTGTGATGTGAGTGAGTGATGGTCGTTGTGGATTGTGTGTGGTAGTAATATGTGTATTGTGCATGTTGTGCAGGTCTGGGGTGTTATGAGTGGTGAAATGTAAAAGAATGCCAAATGCTGTTTTTTCTATATCTGAGAAAGATTTTGCTTGTCTGTTGCTTTCTATGCTATGGTTTGCAAATAATTGTGGGCTGTGTAGGAGTGTGTTATATAGTGCAGTGTGTAGGTGTGTGGGGTGTGCGGATGTGTGTCAGGTCTGGGGTGTTGTGTTCAGTGTGGTGTTGTGTTCAGTGAGATATGAGTTAAGACCGCCACGGTTCGCTGCACCAATGGTTTTCCACCATGGAAGAACCGCTGGTGTGATTTGTGAATCTTAATCTGATTGGTAAAATTTTGTCAGACTGGCGGTGCTGGTGGTGAAACTACCTCTTTTCCGTCCTCCAGTGTCTTAGCTGTTTCAGAAATTTGGCAGGTTTTTTTGGCAGCCTTCACAGTGTGATTCCTAATATGGCGGTTGCATTACTGCCAACATGGTTGTCTTTTTGTGGCTGCCACCGCAGCGGTCTTCCCAAACAACTGCCAAATTTGTAATGAGCTCCTTAGTAATGAGAACGCTCTACAGGACGATACCTCCAGTGGATCCTTACCCTGTTTTGGAACCAGTATTACCTTTGCTTCATGCATCATGGCATACCTCTAGGAGTCTAGCAAACGACACGTCTACATATTTGTGATAATATTCAGCTGGTAGTCCATCTCCTCCTAGTGTTTTTGCTGGTTTCTGGTGGCATATCGCCGCCATTATCTGCTCTCTGTATCTAAAGTTTCTCTGTCTGGACTCAGCCTAGGGACATCTATATCTGCTAAGAAGGTTTCTGCATTATGTTCTGGGTCACCGTCTCCTACCATGTATACTTCCTCCAGGTGGTTTTTGAAGTGTTTGTTATGACCACCTGGGAGGTAACCAGGGCACCACTTTTGTCCCTTACTACCATTATCGGATCTCAGGACTCATCCTGCTGTACTAAGGCCCATATTTATACTTTTTGACGCAAAACTGCGCCATTTGGATGCGCCATTCGGGCGTCAAATTTATACTTTGACGTACGGCGGCGCAACCAACAGGTGGGAGTCATTATTTTGTGACGCAAACAGCGTCGGTCTGTCGTAAGGCAAACCCACGTAAAAGTGACTCAAATCACTGTGGGTCGATTTACGACAGCGCTATCGTGAATACGCCGTTTTTTTTCACGCTATTGCGTGACATTTTTGCGCGAAAACTGCACTTACAGGAGAGGAGACCCAAAATGGATCCCAGATGCCCCAACAGACCCCAGGAGGATGAGAGCAGACCAGGACCCAGCCAGGAGGAAGCACACAGGAACCAGGACATGTTAAAGAAAAAAAGAAAGTGTCGCTTCAGTGCAGAGGAGCAGGAAATCCTGGTGAAAGAGGTGACGGAACACCAGCACCAACTTTTCATATCCTCAAAATTGCCACTCAGTAGGAGAGAGGCCATCTGGAAAGAAATTGTGGACAAGATAAACAGTGTGGCTGAAGAATGCCGGACAGTCACCGAGTGTAAGAAACGCTGGCATGACTGTAAATGTAGGACCAAAGAGAAAATGGCCAGGAACAGGAAGGCAGCAATGCAGACTGGAGGGGGGAGTCCAGCACAACAGGAGGCTCTGGACCACATGGAGGAGATGGTCGCAGCCGTCATCCCAGAGGAGATCGTCACAGGGATACAAGGACTGGACAGCGCAGACTACCACGACACTACGCACATGCAGGGTAAGTCGCATGGGGAATTACAATGCAATAATGGGGACTGTAAGCAGGGGGGGGATACCTACTACACAATGCATGTAACTTAGCACATATATGAAGTGGCATGGGGAAAGGGGCACGGCAGGGGGGAATGCCCAGTACTGACCATAGCCGGGGCACGACAAAATACTGCCACCACTACAGTCCCATGGGGACATCCTGTAATTACAACAAGAGAGCCAAGGGAAACCAGTGACAGGTGGGAAGGACACTACCCTGAATCCACATCCAGGCACTTGTTTTGCACAAACTATTCCCCATCAACTAGGTCCCTACCTGTAATGCAGTAGCAAATACAACAACTGCAACTTAACTGCCACCACAGTTGACAATAACACCTCTCATCTCTGGGCAGCTATAGTACCAAATGGCAGGAACCCCACCCTGGAACATACATTCCTAAATTAGGGGGTGAGGATGACATCTGCAACTACTCCTAGAAATAAGACAAAGCTACCAGTACACTTAAATGCCGAATGTCCATAACTGACACATACATAAGCCTAAGTAAACAGCAATAGGAGCCACACAGCACTAACGACACACACATGCTGCATACGTCAGGGTCCCTCACGTGCCTGCCTAACAATGCTACATCACAAATGTCATACTGCTCAGACAACAACATTGACGAGGGGACACAGGCAACTGGTCAATGAAACACATCTGCACAGTCTAACCAAAAAATAGGACATTCATACGATAAACAGGCCAATCCAGTAAGACACACATGAGACCCCATCAGATACAAACATCAACAATGTTTACATCCATACCACATCCTAACATTGACATACATAGGTCATGCCACCTAACATGTACAGATCATGCAATGTGAATAAAAAGTGTATGGTGCAGGGCCTGTGAGGCAAGTGTGCTGGCAGGGCAGTCACAACACCCAGAGTCAGTCAAAGTGTAGTCTGTCTGAGCTAAATACAATATCTGGGTGACAGAGTTATTTACAAGTGGGTCAAACTTAGTCCCCCACACCATTAGCTATCCTGCTGCGTAGAAAGCCAAGAATCACATGTAGGATAATGAGAGCCCACCCAAACAAATGTCCCTCCATAACAATAGTGAAACACCGAGGGAGGAGTAGGACAAAAAAATGCATATTCCAAAATAATTACAAATCAACACCTAGAGATGACCTGGCAGGCATGTCTGATAGCTCCATATCATATATGTGACACACAGGTGGGCCATAGGCCTACAACAATGCCCTATGACAGACAGCAGATACCAAGACAAAATCAGAGTACAAAGTAAAGGCATCCAAAGGCTTGTATCTTAGTGCTAAATGATCTCAACACAGACACACTAATTGTACCCTGTTTCTTTGCAGAGGAACACGGATCTCCTGCCGATATGCCTGTCCATGAGTTCCCTGATGACATGGATGACGAGAACATCAACCTCACACAAGAGACCATTGACATGGTCCTCGAAAGCCTCCAAACCCCCCCTTCAGTAACAAGGAGGAGCCAAGATGAAGCAGCCACCACAGTAGAACCACCCGCCACCCCAATTGTAAGACCTGCCAGCTCCAACACAGCTGAGGACTCTGACGACACTGGCACCAGCTTCGAAAGAACAGTTGTTGGGGTCCAGCGGGAGCCAAGGAGGTGCGGGTGGGGATGCAAACTATGGCAGCCAGCCTTGAGGGGGTGCGTTCGTGCATGCTGTCAACTGCTGATCAGGCAGCTGCAATGCAAGCCAGAACATCGCTGTTGGAGGAACTTTTAGTAACACAGAAGGCAATCTGCACAGCTGTCATCCAGTTGACCAAACAACTCCAACAGCAAGCCAGTCAGCGTGTGCACGAATGCAACATCGAACCCCTCAGGGCAGACCTGGCTGCCTACCATCGGGATGTGGCTGCCATTCTGAAAAACCAGCACGCTCTCCTTGCTGCAGTACTGCCCTTCATAACTGGACAGGGATCAGCCCCCGGGATGTCTGCCTCCATGTCTTCTGACACTGAGGTGTGTGTTGCCCCTTCAAAACCAACAACAACAAGGACACACCAGGCAACACACACATCAGAAGAAGAAGACATGGAACAGATAACATTCACACGCAAGAGTACCCGGAAGCCCTAGTCCCTGCACCATGCCCCACTCTGACCAAGGTCCTACGTTTTGACACATGCCAGCCTCACTCCAACTACCCTCAATGACTGTTCGGCAATCTACTGTTTAACTTGTCCACATTGGCTGTAAATGTTTCTCTCCTACCATTTGGCAATTCCTGTTCCTCTGCACCGTCTGTGACATCACCCCAGCATGTCAGGAGCATCATCCACACCCTGTAAATAGGATCACCATTTAAGAATGCACCAGAACGGACTCACCTAACATTGTTAATGGACTTTTTGCACTACTCCACCTAAAAATAAATATCACTTGCACACCAATTGTGTCTCTGTGTCATTTCACACTTCAACTGTGCAGTACATAACTCCAAAGTGGCTGTGTGGCAACCATGTTGATTCTCTAGACTACTGTCCTGATTTCATGTATACTGAAACATCTGTGCAGTGGCCAGGATTGCATCATAGCTTTACTAGACTGAGGAAAATAACTGATGTAGGGACTAAGCACACACAATCATGCTGTGTTGGACAGAATGAGGCCCCATCCATAGCTATTCTAGACAACTAATGGTGGATGAGAAATGTAGGCACCTTGCGATACTAACACAATACATTATGCTGTAAAATGAAAGGAATGATAACCAAATTACACTGCATCAATCACCCTTACAGCGTATACTACCATGAAGGAAAGTCATGCTCAAGCAGTACACACATGATGTAGGTCAGCAATGACAGCAACAAGACAAGAGTGTGAACAAATACTCATCTACAAAGCTCTCCCTGAACTTCACAATGCTGTCCGACCTATCTATTTACCTACAAAATCAACTCTGGAAGCACTCTTTGTGAAGTAGGATACATACCAACCCCAAATCTTGATGATCTATGCACACTACCAATGGTGGCTCTCCCACACGGTGGATACTTACCAAGTTAGCACACGGGTAGCTGGCATGTTAAACCTCAATAGCCTGGGGATAGCGAGCATAGGACACAAATGTCATACTAAAACTTTCTGCTACACTGATGTCAAGGCCATGAAAAGGTAGCACCTAACGCATCTGGTAAAGGGTTAACACATTTTTTATTTCCAATAAGTAAGAAAAGAGGCAACTAAGGGAAAGATAAACCTACACTAATCTAACCTGACTACTACTAACCCACAACTGTCCCTAACTAACCTAAGCTAAACTTACTCTACACATGTAACGAAACAATCTAAACATCAACCCCCCACCCACCATTATGAGACAAGACACATGCAGGACAACACTTACTAACCTACACACATACTATACTATCCTAAACAAACATATATTTTTTTGTATTTTTTTTTTTTTATATATATATATTTTTTTTTTTTTTTTTTATCAAACAGGAATCCCAACATTGCCCCCCACCCACCCACACAAAAATATTAGATAGAAAGTATAAGGACCCCCCACCCTCTTACCTAACACTAACTAATCTAATTACCTATACTTATCCTACAACTAACCCCCCAAACCCAACTAACAGTATGAAAAGAGGAAAGAGGGGAGAGGGGAGGGGTAAAAGTTCAGGAGGGCAAAATAACTAAGGATTTGCCCTCTGAAGTGTGCGCCGGATGGAGCGCACCTTCTTTTTAACCTCCGCCATGTCCTCCGTCAGGTTGTCAACCTTTTGAATTAACCTGTCCAGTTTCCTAGACAATGCCTGGAAGGCTGCAGGGTCAATTGGAGGGTCACTGCTGGTCTGCGTGCCGGTGGAGGTGGAGATTGTCGCTGGAGTGCAGTGGCCACGGGACAGCCCTGCTCCCAACACACAGCTGGGTCCAGGTCTTGAGGAAGATGGCTGGTCCGTCGCTGGGTCCCCTTGGGCAGACCTGGTGGTTGTAGGTGGCACCGTTGGTGGAGCCTGTGGTGTGGCATACCACGCCCCGGAGGCCCGTTCCGAATTGTATCTGCGGGCCATCCTCCGATACTCACACTGCACCTGCAGGATGTGCCTGTACCTCATTGCACGGCGCTCAAACTGGTTGCGAGCTGCGGCACTCAGGTTTGCAGCTGTGAAGGGAAAAGGCAAATATTGAGCATAGAATTTACAGTGGGTTGAATACCACAATGGGTAATTTGACCATTACTAGCAATGTATTGGTTGCAGCAATTGTTACAACATATTTCACGGGAAGGCTCAGAGGAAGTACATGTGAATCATGCATACTGAAGGGCATATCACATATAGCATATCCATGTCTCTACATGATGGATGACATCACCCAAAACTACTCCTACAATTAATACCTAAGCCATTATACATTATGGCACCAGCTCGTCCGCATACTGACTTCACTACATATGTCATTCTATGTGATAAGAATCACACTCCTCACTCAATGGCATTTCGAAATAGTTGTGTGCTAAGATTGAACCCCTGGCCATGAATCATATGTCGACACTATGGGCCAGATGTAGGAATTGATGGGAAATCAACTAGCAAATTGCAAAGCTGAACGGTGTCTCTGACACCGTCTGCGAGTCACTATGTGGTCCCTAAATCCCACCTCATGAACATCAATGATGTGGGTTCCAACTTGCACCACCTTAGCAACTATGGGCACTCACGGGGATGGAGGCCTGCTGGGAACAGCAGAACTCCATAGACGTGACTGCTTTTAAATGAAGCAAGTTATTTTTCACCAAGTGTAGGCCCTTTATCTGAAAGGAAAATGAGCTGCGATTTGTTTAAATTCACAACAATTGATTGTTCGTAATTTACACAATAATTATTGCTCCCCTAGACCACTGGCTGTTTTGTGCAGGAGTATTTTGGTCCACTCACAAAGGTGAAGGTTCACAATGAGGACCCCTTCCAGTCAGCAAGTTGGTTAGCAGCCACTTCAAGTGGATGATAACAGCTACTCACTTTGCAACCACGTACTCGTTAGCAAATGGGATTGCCTAACACTGTGATTTGCAAGTAGGGCTGGTAAACTCCTTTATTTTTTTACTTTAGAAAAGCATTTTGCGAATATGTACATGACCACCAAAAACATTTTGGATTAGGAAACAGACGTTTGCAACTCACTAACATCAAATTATGCTATTTGCAATGTGGAGACATTTTGCTACATCTGGACCTAGGTACAAACTCAAGTCACAAAAGGTGTTAAGTACGTGTAACATACTGGTTGCTACAGTCCTAGGTACCCTGTTTCACAGTAACATCCCAGTCTTTGTGGGTGGTGTGGGAAGAACAAACAACAATCCCATGATCAATGCACAACCAGGAGTGTACAGAAAGTGCAACAAGCATGTGCCATCACACACAACACCTATGAAGGGCTAGCAACACGTTGGAGTCAGCCCAACCTTGTCACATCCCAGGTCCACACATGTCAAAATGATATGACTTAGCCAAACATAACATACTATTAGTGAGGCATGTTTTACAACACACACAGAGGAGGTAGAACACCCATTCACATGATTCAACAGAACACCTAGGCCATTGCACTCAAGTCACACACACTTCGAGGTCACCTTGTGGAAGTACATGCCCCCGGAAGATCCGACCTACAGTGTACACAGTCCATCCTCAACTAGGAAGAAGCACTTGTCATCGAAGCCATGTGCCTAAGCTATCTGGGAGACTGTCAGTCTGATTTGCTGACTCAGTTAATGGCAAGTTCCTGACCAAGTCTAACATTGACCAGTGTGTTCAAAATGAGTCATGCTATTCCCAATAGTCGCACTAATTGAATGACCTACTGCCCCTCAATCTGAGAGATGACTAGGGATTGCTTTACCGAAACATTATTCCAATTTGATATCACACCAAAACAACAAAGCCAATGAACGGCCAGCACATCATATCATGAATTGTCCTGAACACACAGTAATCCATCATGCTTAATTTCCAAACAATGTAAATAGCACTTAGGCAACACTCACTGTAGGTATCGGGGTCGTCAAAATGGGCTACCTCACCAACGGTGTACGGGGCTGGTCCACCTGTAAAGCATGAAAGGAAGATTATACTCAGACTGGGTGAACAGACAAATAATTTCTGTTACAATGACAGTGTGTGAATATTACATGGTAATGATACACTTTCACACATGCTCATCCTGCCTGGCTGACTTTGTATTCTAGATTATCATTGGATGAGTCTCCTGCTCCAGTGACACACCCTACTACACTCATGCAGTGGCCAGGACAGTCATGTGTCGTCCAAGTTACTCCTCCATTAGTAGGCCTGAACAATCATGTGATCCATACATCTCAGCATGTGCATCCCAGAGAGAAACATTTCACAACTGGTTCCATGAGGACTGCATGACCACTCACAATCAAACAGGCTATGGGGACAGGTTCAACACACAGCAACCAGACACACATGTGACATATGTGTGGACAACATGACTAACTTCATGTGACGTGAAGGCAACACACAGGTGTTGCATCATCATGTGTTTGCAATTTTCGGTCTAGCTATGGCGTCTACATATGTAGGTATGTTGTTTCTACATGACGTACTCACTGGCCATTATGACCAGTAGAGTACAAATAGAGCAGTTCACGTGTTGCTTTTCAGACACAAATGCAACACTACATTCCATGCAGCTACAGCCATCTGGTATGTGTTGCAAAGATAAGGCATCGGCCTGGTAGCATAGGTCTTCATACACACCCGGCAACAAATACACATTTGGACACATATGTATACCTTTGTAGCGCAGCATTTGCATCATTTTGTGACACAGAGAGGGGGCTACTTAGCAAAATACAAATAGATGTTGTATTTTACTGCTGTTATTGGGTGTACATGTGTAGCAAAAATGGGGATTTATGTGTATGCCCATGGGCCTAGGTTTCCCTAGTATAACACGCAGTCAGCTACTTATTTTGCAGATTGGCTACCAATCATCACATGTTCACGCACACATTCCTATTATTCCCATGTAATTGATTATTACTCACCAACATAGCCACCAATCTGGAGTCCCAGGTGGTCCAGCAGGTCCTGTTCCCTGCTGATCAGATCTGCCCAGCGGTGCTTGAGTTGATGGACATTCCTCATACTCCCGTAGACCCGGACCAGGTGATGGCGCACCTTCTCCCAAAGTATTTTCCTCGCCTCCGTGTGATACCCCTGTATCACACGGCCCCCAGCCTCCAGCATCAGTGGGAGGAAATGGCTTACGAGCCATATGAAGCCCCCCAATTCGTCCTCACCCATCCTGGACAGGCGAGGCCTACCTGACATGATGCGAGGTGTAAAAAAGTACCAAAGAAAAATGAAAGAAAAAGTGGGAAATGGGGAAAGGTAGAGGTGTGAAAGAAAAAGAAGAAGGAGAAAAATAGCCCAACTAACACCCCAAACTATGCTACCCACAACAGACTCCCACAGACAATACAAACTATCACAGGTATAGACAAAACAACACTAAACAGACTGAGACAATGTTTGACAACAATAAAAGATTGACACAAAGACAAAATACAAGGCACACAGGACACTAAAGCAGTAAAACACAGGACAACACCTTTCACACAACCACACAGTCTAGATAACTCTGAGACTGCAAAGTGAAAGTGAAAGTCAACTCTCAGTACAGATTTGGTAAACAGGATATCCTATTACATCACTTCCTGCATAAAATGGCCGCCGTTTTTATTTTCGCGTAATGCGTCATATTTTCACGCATACACAGATGTGCATCATATTTTTTTTACGCATTACAGTGCACATGATGCGGAGTGTAAAAATATGCTATGAATATTAAAATTTCAAATTGTACATGAGATGACCAACATATTGTGCATGTAGCGTCAATTACACCACGCATACATCATGGGCGTAGTTTTTTTTACACGTACAGTGGTGCACATGATGCGGAGTCAAAAAATATGATATGAATATTAATAATTGATAATGTACATGAGATGACCAACATATTGTCCATGTAGCGTCATTTTGACCACGCATACATCATGTGCGTGGTTTTTATTACACGTACAGTGGTGCACATGATGCAGAGTCAAAAAATATGATATGAATATTAATAATTGATAATGTACATGAGATGACCAACATATTGTCCATGTAGCGTCATTTTGACCACGCATACATCATGTGCGTGGTTTTTATTACACGTACAGTGGTGCACATGATGCGGAGTAAAAAAAAATGGTATGAATATTAATAATTAATACTGTACATGAAATGAGCAATATATTGTGCATATAGCGTCATTTTGACCACGCATACATCATGTGCGTGGTTTTTATTACACGTACAGTGGTGCACATGATGCGGAGTCAAAAAAAATGCTATTAATATTAATAATTAATACTGTACATGAAATGAGCAATATATTGTGCATATAGCGTCATTTTGACCACGCATACATCATGTGCGTGGTTTTTATTACACGTACAGTGGTGCACATGATGCGGAGTCAAAAAAAATGCTATTAATATTAATAATTAATACTGTACATGAAATGAGCAATATATTGTGCATATAGCGTCATTTTGACCACGCATACATCATGTGCGTGGTTTTTATTACACGTACAGTAGTGCACATGATGCGGAGTAAAAAAAAATGCTATTAATATTAATAATTAATACTGTACATGAAATGAGCAATATATTGTGCATATAGCGTCATTTTGACCACGCATACATCATGTGCGTGGTTTTTATTACACGTACAGTAGTGCACATGATGCAGAGTCAAAAATATTGTGGATGTAAATAATAATTTTAAGGTGAAATATCAAGACACTTTTGGATACATTTGTATCTGACTCTGCATTGTGTGCACTCATGTACATGAACAAATTATGACGGCCATGCTGTATGCGTAGAATATGGAGCAAATTGATCCAAATGTCTTCATGTGTTTAGCTTTGGAAAGGTGATTTGTCATGGTAAAACGGTGCGATGTGAGACACATTTGTGTTTGTATCTGACAAATGTCCGTACTTTTATGTATAGACGGCCTTCACACTGTGATGTTTGGGATACGTTAACTAATGTATTGACCATATTTGACAACATATTTGGTGTAATTGCTGATGGCTATTTTGAAATGAGGTTTTTGATACCATTATGTATTCCGTCTCCAAAATGTCCCCACCTTTATGATGGGGATGCTTTTATCTGTAGTCCTAACAGGGAGTGGGAGAGTCACTTTCAGTTTTTAGGGGGCTGACCATGTCCCATTATGATTTTGTGTTTCATATTTGTGTAGGACTTGTGACATTGAGGCCACATATGTGCCTTATGCATGTGTTTAGTTCACAAGTACATGATTCCTGTATGTTTTGGGGGTGGTAGAGGTGGAGTTAGTCCCCCAGCACCCTAGGATTTGACCATCCAGAATAGCTACTGTATCCATGGAGTATTTTTATCATATCCTGGCAAACCTGCAGCAGCGGGCGAATGTAAGGCCATATGGTATGAATGACTGTTGACCATTCATTCATCTCATTAGCCCATTTGACGTTTGCAGTATTGATGATTTGGAGCCAAGTTGCATACCATTTTCATATGACTAAGGGGGTCATTCTGACCGCGGTGGGCGGCGGTCGCCGCCCGCCAAGCGGTTCCCGCCGAAAGACCGCGGCGGTCATTCTGGCTTTCCCACTGGGCTGGCGGGCAACCGCCAAAAGTCCGCCCGCCAGCCCAGCGGGAAACACCCTTCCCACGAGGACGCCGGCTCAGAATGGAGTCGGCGGAGTGGGAAGGTGCGACGGGTGCAGTTGCACCCGTGGCGAATTTCTGTGTCTGCAAAGCAGACACTGAAATTCTTTGTGGGTCCCTCTTACGGGGGCCCCTGCAGTGCCCATGCCATTGGCATGGGCACTGCAGGGGTCCCCAGGGGCCCCGCGGCACCCCCTACTGCCATCCTGTTCCTGGCGGAAGACCCGCCAGGAACAGGATGGCGGTAGGGGGTGTCAGAATCCCCATGGCGGCGGAGCGCGCTCCGCCGCCATGGCAGATTCTCAAGGGCAGCGGGAAGTCCGTTTCTGGCCGCGGCTGAACCGCCGCGGTCAGAATGCCCATCGGTGCACCGCCAGCCTGTTGGCGGTGCTACCGCCGACCTCCGCCAGGGCGGTAATTACCGCCAGGGTCCGAATGACCCCCTAAGTTTGCAAGACTCTCAGCGTTCACGATGTGATAATGTGAAGATTGTTTTGCTTGTCTGTGTCCCTTTCTGCATAAACTGGTTTAGTGTCATGTTACAATCTTCCTGCTAGGTTCAAACTGGGACACAACTGTGATGGTCTACTTTCAAATATTAGGTTGGTTGTATGACATATGTGTACATGTGTGTGGGAATGTGGATCCAGTATGACCTGTCTGTGTGTATGTTGTCACTGTAACTTCAAGGTCTCCTCCTGAGTTAGTGGCAGCTGATGTTGTTGCAATTGTGTATTGCTCACATCATACACTTGAGAGAAGCCATTGATGACATGTTCACGTACACATGGATGGTCCCACCCTGTCTCTGAACCCGTGTGATGTGACTTTCAAATGATCTCCAATTTTGGGCTGGATGAGAGACTGTTTCAGTTGTTTGGATCCGGCATGTCTAATTGTCACATTTGTACTCTTGTTGGGCTCTGTGTATGGTAATGTAACATGTCACATCCTACCCTCTGTGCATACAGTTGTGATGTTTATTTTTGGTGTGATGATTTTTAATGGCATTCTTGATCAATGAGACGACATTCATCTTCAGCTATTTCAAACTAAAGGTGGTCAGAAATGAATAGGCCAAAGCATGATGTGGTGTTTGTGATCTGTGTTTATTTACAAGTGTGGAATACAAGTGATTATAATGACTTAAGTAAAAAAATTGTTCACAAGCTGTTGGCGCCTACGCACTCCTGCTGCGGTGTTAGGTTGTTCCCCCTCCTGTTGCAGGCCAGCATCCTCCTCATCATCATCCTCAGGCATGTCTGGGTCCGGTTCAAGGAGGGGAATGTTCCTTTGTACACAAATATTGTGTAATATGGCACAAGTGAGTATAATTTTGCATACCATCTCTGGGGAGTATAGTAGGCTTCCGCCAGTGATGTCAAGGCAGCGGAACCTTGACTTTAGGATCCCAAAGGTCCTCTCCACAATGCTGCGTGTCCTCTTGTGGGCGTCATTGTATGCCCGCTCAGCAGCAGTATTTGGGTTCCCATATGGTGTCATTATCCAAGGCTGGATGCCATACCCCTGATCAGCTGAAAGAGAAACACAGAATGGTATCAATTAGATGTAGGAGGCACTGTTGTACGTATCTTTGATGGCAGTAGTTGTGTTGTGTTGTCTGTGACTATTTTGTGTACTAATGTGACAACCTATGGTTGTTGGTGGAAACTTTGGCATTGTTTTTTTTCCATGGCTGAGCAAGTGTTTGTTGTCTAACTGTTTGTCAGCAGGATGTATTGGTTTCTCAAGTACAGTGTGCCCTCCCTTGCATTGTGACTTGTGACACAGGTGTCCGTGTGTCCTCACTGGGGGTGTGATGATAGTTCCATGCAGAGTTGAAACATGAAAGGGTATTAGAAACGTCCATATGAACATAGCCAGGCCATCCCATCCCTTAAAAGTTATGCATTGTATTAGTGTACAGGTTATTGTGAGATTTCCAATTTGCAAGGTGACATTTAGGCAACCACAGTCATGAATGTCTTCACACTAAGCTGTGGAGTAAATTCAAATGTGTGAGAGGTTCAATGGTGACTTGTGACACATGGCTAGTGATGTGAGTACCTCAGTGTGTTCCTGTCTAGGTGTTGCTATTGTGGTGTATGTGTTGTTTATCCTAGAGGGTTTCTGTGCAGTGAGTATATAAGTAGATTTTTGTCCTTACCAACAAGTAGTCCATTGCCATACCGTCCATCCTGGAAGTGTTGGTTGATGGTGCAGTGACGGAAGATGAATGCATCATGTACACTCCCAGGATATTTAGCCACGATGTTGCTGATCAGTCCTTGGTGATCGACTATGGCCTGCACGTTGATGGAATGTGTGTGCTTCCTGTTGCGGTAGAGGTGTTCACTCGCAGCAGGTGGCACAAGGCGTACGTGTGTGCAGTCGATTGCACCAAGGACGTGCGGAAAGCCACTGATGGCGTAGAACCCCTGTTTTGTTTCCTGCTGCTTCTGCAGTGTGTTAGGGAAGCAGATGTGGCGGGGTGTCAGTCCAATGATGGCATCCAGTACTTTAGGCAGGAATGCGGAGAAAGATGGTTGTGAGATTCCACCAACCAGGGCACCAGTTGTCTGAAAGGAGCCACTTGCCAGCAGGTGAAGTACGGCAAGCAGCTTTGTTTCTGTTGGGATAGTGCGTGGAGTCACTAAAGTGGGGGCCAATTGCTGTTCAATATTTGTCAGCAGCTGCTGAATGGCCTGCCAGTTCAACCGGTACCTCTGGATGATGTCTCGTTCCCTGAGGCCATGCAGGGTTGTTCTTGGGCGGAATATCCTCTCCTGCCTTCTGCGCTGTCTTTGGGGTCCCTGCTGTTGTTGTTGTGGCTGCTGTTGTTGCTGCAGGGCTCTGCGTCTACGTGCACGTTGAAGAAAAAGCACCTCCATGTCTCCCTGTTGCTGCTCTGCTGCTCTGTTGTTTGTTCTGTGTGTTCTGATTAAGTACAGGTGTGTTTGCCCCATTTTAATGCCTGCCCTGACCCAGGCGTTAAAATTTCACGCTATTCATGCTTTGCGCCATTTTTTTGCGCCGCCTGCCGCGCGGGAGTGATTTTTGCCCTGGAGCATAAATACCACGCACTGCTATGTGCGTCTGTTTTTAGACGGGAACGCCTTCCTTGCATCTCATTAACGCAAGGAAGGCGTTCACGCCAAAAAATGACGCTATTTGCCCATACTTTGGCGCTAGACGCGTCTAACGCCAAAGTATAAATATGGCGTTGGTTTTGCGCCGATTTTGCGTCGAAAAAAACGACGCAAATTCGGCGCAAACGAAGTATAAATACGGGCCTAAGTGTGCTAATAGTACACCTGTCTTGTCTCCTCCCCATGCAGTCATTGGTGAAATTCTGTATGGGTATATTTTTCTAATCACCGCCAGTTGCCCAGGAGATCACCGCAGACACAGCGCCATTCTTCCACTTTCTGAGGTTGAGAGGGAAGTGTTTGTTCAATATCCTGCAGGCTTTTGTCATACTTGGTCAGGTTTTGGATGAGCTGCTGTCTCACTCCATAGCAAGTTTTCAAACAAACCCCTCTCATCACCATGTTCATGGTGTCCCAATAATGGGCCCTACTACCCAAGCTCACCCAGTTTTCCCAAAAGTAATTAGCCAGCTCTTCACAGAGTGTGGTAGCAAATGGTGGGTCATCAGCACCTCAGTCCACAGGTGCGAAAGAAGCACAGCAGGGCGACTGCATCCCTTTTGCAGGCTCATCAGAAGTGAAGAATGGTCAGATATGTATCATGCCAAATAGGTTGGGTCCTGGACTCTTTTTGGCATTCAAGGGGTCATCACACAGTAGCCTAAGTGGCTATGTGTCCCCCTTTCAGGGTTATAGCAGGAGAACAATCTGGTGCTTGGGTGTCAGTCCCTCCACACATCCAGGAGGTTTAAGTTACACATAATGGGGGTCATTACGACATTGGCGGAAGCAGGAACCACCGTGCGCCCGCCAATGCTCCCGCACTCCCGCGCCCCCATTAAGACATTCCCGCCGGCCCAGCGGGAATGAGGCCGCAACATAGGAGCCGGCTCCTAATGGAGCCTGCGGTGTTGCGGCCGTGCGACGGGTGCAGTTGCACCCGGCGCGCTTTTCACTGTCTGCTATGCAGACAGTGAAAAGCTGTCCGGGGCCCTGTTAGGGGGCCTCTGCACTGCCCATGCCAGTGGCATGGGCAGTGCAGGGGCCCTCAGTGGCCCCAGGACACCCCTTAGCGCCAGCCTCTTCCTGGCGGTGTAAACCGCCAGAAACAGGCTGGCGGTAGGGGGGTCATAATCCCCAGGGCAGCAGCGGATTATCACCGCCGGGGCTAAAACGGCGGGAAACCGCCGGCCACGGCGGTGCGATCGTAATAGGCCAGGAAGCACCGCCAGCCTGTTGCAGGTTCTTCCGTCATTTTAGCCGTGGCGGTCTTGGACCGCCAGGGTCAAAAAGACCCCCAATGTCTCTTAACTGTCCAGTCATACATGGTTTATTGAGCTCTCAATGGGGCTCACGGTCCAGACTCAAATCCATCGCACAGTTACAGTTGCCCATTAATATCAACTCAGTCATCGGGGATGGAGCTACAGCTGCTGATAAATCAACAAAAAGTTTGAGCAATCATTGTTGCTGGAATATACGTTCAACATACACATGTCATGCCTATCTAGCGCACCTTCCAGATCTAGTAGGTGTCCCCTGTGCTGAAATAGGATCCCTGGGGCCACCCATTTCATTGCACCACATACATAGCCTGAGTAGGATGCAGCAAATGGCTGGCCGGCCAGCTTTTAGGAAGGAATGGGACACACTCATCCCATATGCGTTTTTTGTAGGTAAGCCACAGTTATGCCCCCTTTCTGCTATTTAAGTTATATGGTAGGCAACAGACCACAGACAATTTTGATGGTAAGATCACAGCTGTACCACTGGGCTTTTTCTATAAATCCCCAATAATAGATTTACAAAAACAAAGGCTTTTGCTTTTGTCCCACTCACATAAAAGCTAGAAGCAAGTGCCCATAACAGTTCCGATTAACTCCAGCCAATTCCCTTCACTTTATAATTGTAGTGACCTAGACTGACAGCTGGAGGACAATGAGACAGGGGCTGTCCATAGGTCACTGGGGGATACAAAAGATCAATATGAAACAAGCATTTGCAATGCAATAGGTCTCGCATTTGACTGAGTTAAAGCTAAGGCATTGTAAATTCATAACTGGACTTTTCTTGCCACATAAAGTGGTCAACCCTGCCTCATAATTTAATCTTTTCCTGCCATATATTTCAAGTGGCCCTGCATATAACTAAAGCACTTCCATGTACCTTCTTCCTCTATCTGCAGCAAAAAATGAAAATGTTGCCATTTAGCATCCCAATTTAACTCTGCCATGCTAATTCCAGTAGAATAGCCACTTTCAACACCTCACTATTAGTGTTGCTGGTTGGTTACCACAATTCCCCCAAAAAAGACACAAGCCAACCATGGAGGAGTAACGAGAGACATAAACTACAAGGGTCACCCAAACATATCAACAGTCATAGTGTAATAAGGATAGTAAGTTGGCCTGAAGTATGGTCATAATTGTAATTAAGAGACTTTATTAAAACATATAACTCTTTATCAGAAATAAACATTTGTCATTAGATTGTAATGCTCAAAACACAACCGAGAGGGCACCATAACAAAAATATTGTTTGTACAAAACACAGTCATCTAACCATATTGTTAGCCCCAAGAGAAGATAACCCCATGAAAAAAATACTAGAGAAAGTAATGCAGTGTAACCATATACCTAGCCCCTAGAAAGCATTTTTAGGGCTAGCAGGCCTATTGTAATCATATTACAAACAAGGCCATCAAAACTAAACTTCTCTCACCTGTAAAACAAACACTGTAGCCATGAGAAAGCTTAAAAGGCAGTGAATGGTGGAAGGGGTTATTATTTTGGGGTCCCTAACCTATAACCCATAACCTAGTGTGGGTACCCAGAGATGATGTACACAAAGTGTTTTGAAGGCGGGCCTGTTGTCCTAGGAATACCACAGGCCGAGTTGTGAGCAAAGTTTTTGTAAAAGTAATGCCATACAAAGCATAATGAGACAAGTTTCCATGCCACAAATATTTGAATATGTTGATATGACAGTAATGCTTAGAGCAGCCCCTCGAGGGCACCACAATGAAAACAACATTTGGAAGAAATATGGTCATATAACTGTATAGTTAGACCCTACAGGGCATAACCACACAAAAAAACTGCAAAAAGTAATGCAGTGTAACCATATATTTAGCCGCTAGAGAACATAGTATATTACACATATTCAGCGCTAAAAGGCCTATAGAAATAATGTTACAAAGAAGGTCCTTAAAATACAACCTACTCTCAGATGTAAAGTAAAAGTTCCAGCCATGAGAAAGGTTGAAAAGACCCTGAATATTGGGAGGGGTTATTATTTTGGGGTCCACACTGACCTAGTGTGGGGACCCAAAGATTATGAAGACAGAAATACCGCGTTGTTGTGACTGTTTTGATGGTGGTCCCATTGTCCTAGGGCCACCACAGGCTGAGTTATAGGCAATTTTTTAAAAAAAAGAATGTTTGCAAAGCATTATGGGACGAGTTTCCTGAATTCAGTGAATATTGTAGTATTGGCACCCACTATGATGGAAGAGCTGCATTTGCTTTGAGGATTTAGTTTTTAGTAATTATTCACCAATTTCAAGTGTTTTAAGGGAAGAGCCACAAAAAATAACTGTTTAGGTAATTTTGAACAATATGACCAGTGCTTTAATACCGCCTATGAAGTTCTCGCTGTTGTGCCTGTTTGCGCTGTGAGATCCATTGCCGTCATGCAGCACAAAGGGGACAGACAAAAGAAATAGTTCTCCCACTCTGAAGTGTTGGAAAATGGGTCATTGGTAAGGGCAGGTAAGTACCCACACTTAGCAATAGGTCACTAACCTCCACTTAGGTCCAGTTAGGTCTCAGTAAATTAAACCTAGCTCAACCCTTGGTAGCTTGGCAACGAGGGACAAGGCTTAACTTAGGAGACAAAGGGCCTGATTACAACTTTGGAGGAGGTGTTAATCCGTCCCAAATGGGACGGATATACCACCAGCCATATTACGAGCTCCATAGGATATAATGGACTCGTAATACGGCTGGTGGTATATCCGTCACTTTACTGTCACTTTTGGGAGAGATTAACACCTCCTCCAAAGTTGTAATCAGGCCCAAAGTGTAAAGCATTCAAATATCACAAAACAGTAATTAAATAAAACACAGGAAACAGTTTAAAAATCCCAAATCAATTTATAACAACAGATTATGGTGGTAATTCTGACCCTGGCGGTCTTTGACCGCCAGGGCGGAGGACCGCGGGAGCACCGCCGACAGGCCGGCGGTGCTCCAATGGGGATTCCGACCGCGGCGGTAAAGCCGCGGTCGGACCGGCACCACTGGCGGGGTCCCGCCAGTGTACCGCCGCCCCATTGAATCCTCCGCGGCGGCGCAGCTTGCTGCACCGCCGCGGGGATTCCGACCCCCCCTACCGCCATCCAGATCCCGGCGGTCGGACCGCCGGGATCCGGATGGCGGTAGGGGGGGTCGCGGGGCCCCTGGGGGCCCCTGTAGTGCCCATGCCACTGGCATGGGCATTGCAGGGGTCCCCGTAAGAGGGCCCCTACATGTATTTCACTGTCTGCTGCGCAGACAGTGAAATACGCGACGGGTGCAACTGCACCCGTCGCACAGCTTCCACTCCACCGGCTCGATTCCGAGCCGGCTTCATCGTGGAAGCCTCTTTCCCGCTGGGCTGGCTGGCGGTCTGAAGGCGACCGCCCGCCAGCCCAGCGGGAAAGTCAGAATTACCGCCGCGGTCTTTCGACCGCGGAACGGTAACCTGACGGCGGGACTTTGGCGGGCGGCCTCCGCCGCCCGCCAAGGTCAGAATGAGGGCCTATATTTTTATCTTTAAAATGACACCAAAAGGAATAAAATCTGATAAGGGGAACCGGAGATATGAATTATTTAAAGAATTAATGCTTTCTAGCGCATAGAAGCAACTAGCGCTCAAAGGGTTAAAAAGGTCACACTGGAAAGGAACAAAGTCCAGAGTTCAGCCCACCCATGAGGTAACACTGTCACACTTACTTTCAGAAGTGTTTGATTCAGGAAAGTGGTCCACAGCAAGGGTTCAGAGGCTCTGGTGTGCCTCTTGGGGTCTGGGATGACAACTTCCACAATGCACCTCTTCAACTTATGGAGTTGCTCCAAACGTCACTAAACTTCTGGATCTTCTTCCAGAGGTCCTTATTGTGTCCTTGACGTGTCCACAACTTGATCCAAGGTTCCAGAAGGTCTGAGATGCTCAGTGGGAGTTGGGACTACAATTCCCAGAATGCACCTGGTCAGAACCCTCAAATGGCCACTGGACGCTGGTCAGCTAGGCTCTGCTTGCAAGACTTGATGCAGGGGACTCTGGGCAGCTCCTTTGTACCTGTAGCAAACAGGAAGTCCCTTCTTGAAGCAGTAGAAGACAGGTTAAGTCCTTTTAGTGGTGAAGCCCAAGTGTGCAGCTGGTGCAGTCCTCCAGAGTGCAGTGTCCAGGTGCAGGTCAGGGGTCCAGCAGGGCAGTCCTTCTTCTCCTGTAGTTCTTTCTTGTTGGAATCTGATAGGGATCTGGGGTGTGGGTGCAGGTCTGCCAGTTTTATCCCTGCTCATGGGTGAAAAACAGAGGGGTCCTGGTTCCCCAGTCAGGTGCAGGGTCCTTCCCCCTGTGATGACCACTTCCTGGGAAGTGTGGCAAAAATCAATCCCAGGGAGCAACATTCCTCAAAAATCCATCATGGCTAAAAGTGATTTTTGGAGGTTACATCTGGCTGAGCCCACCCACTGATGTGGCTAAACATCCTAAACACACCCCTCTCCTAATCTAATCAAGGGGGCACCTAATTGTCTGGGTTTGCAGTATGTGAGGGTGTTGCTGGGTTGCTCCAAATGTCCTTCCCTGCCTTTGAAGACCAGTTTGGCAGCCCTCCCCCTTCCTGCATCACCATCTGCTGAGGGGAGATTTCCTCGCCCAGACACATCTCTTTGTGAGGAGCGAGGCCACTTCACACCTCATCAAGGCAGCCTGGCCAGGCTGCCAGAAGCTGGCCAATCAGATCACAGCAGCAAAAATACTGCAGGGCTGAAGTTGGCAACTTTTCAGGGAAAGTTGTGGGATTTATTATAACAATTAATTTGATACCAAACTTCTGGCATCTGTTACTTAAGGGGACTTTTAAAATTAAAATAACGTCTCCCCATTCTAGCCTATGGCAGCCATTCACTACAATGAGGGAAAAACAAATTTGCCTGTTTTACCTCACCAGGACTTATAAAGCTATTTTTATAAGGTCCCTGCTTATAGTTACATGGCACCAAGCCCTAGGTGCACATAGGGCACACCTTAGGGGTGACATATGTAAAAATAAGGTAGTTTGAGACTTTGGAACTACTTTTAATTCCAAAGTCGAACTTGCATGTAACTTTGATTTAAAATGAGCCAGCAAGGCAGGCCTGCCTTTGAAATGAAACTGGGCACCTCAGCACAGCACCTATGTGTGCACTACCTATGCTGGGGTCCCTAAACCTACATGCTCTACCATACATTAGGGACGTATAGGTAGGTTGACTTAGCCAATTATAATTAGCCTAATCTGCACACTGATTTTACACAGAGCACAGGCTCTGGGACTGGTTAGCAGTACCCAGGGCACCATCAGAGTCAGGACAACACCAGCAAAAAGTGGAAAATGAGAGCAAAAAGTTAGGGGGCCTCTGCAATCAGCCCTGTTCTCTCATATGAAGTATATCAGCAATCATGCAATAATCCTTGTAAGAGAGGCAGTCTGCAAGACGTGACAAAAACAGCCTCAAAGCGGAAAACACATAAGGCAATTATCAATGACATCAAGTGATTTTTGAAAGGCAATCCCAGGAATGAGTTAAAGTGATGGATGTGAGAGGGGTGTGGCTAAAATCCCACAATACTTACAGCAGGTCAAAGCGCTTGTGGGCTCGACCTAAAATACACAACAATAGATGAGGGGGTGCCAAAACCATCAGACTCCAAAATCTTCTAAACTAAATCAGTACCCCCAAAAACCTCCAAGTTTGTACGCCACTAAATCATTCCTTAGTATGTCCATGACATCTTGTTAATTCTCTTCATGGTCTCTGTTTTGATCACATCTGACTATAATTCTCAAAGAAAGCTGCAGAGACATTACTCTATGATCAGAACTTTCAAATCTAGTTATCAGTGTGGTCTCAACTTTCCTAAACGTCTGCTCCGAAATGTTTAAAAAAATTATGTGGTCAAATAATAATTATTAGAACAAAATATAGTGGGTTTATGGATCGTGCTGTAATCTTCCATAGTAAAGTTCTTGTGAACATCTTGCTCACAATTCTCCATCACTTTTTTATGCATCTATTCCATGAGAGTCTAAATACAGTTATGGAATTCATACACATTCCAGGTGGAAATAAGAAGAGCAGCCCAAACAGCATATATCATAGAAATGTTAAAGTGAATAATAATATTTAGCTCATTGTATGACTTGTGATGAGGTTATGCACATCCAAAGACCTGCAGTCCCACTAATCCCTTGTCCCTTTAGAGACTAATAACTGGAGAACCATTGAGATGGATATAGCCTAATGAGCACCCTCTATAAAATGCTGAAATGACTTAAGCAGTGTGAATGCTGGCAATATTGCATTCTTGGTTCAGTGGCAGAGACTTGCATCAGTCATAAACAATTCCCATATTTGTATTTGCCTGAATTGTGTCAGGTTAGGAGGAGCAGGGGGTAATTGCTTTATGAAACACATATTTGTGGGTATTAACTGCTAATAGTTGCTCTTATTATGCATAATTGATTGTGAGCCGACAATTAATAATGGTGCATGTCCTCTTCAGAGGGCAAAAGCATGTATTTTGTCAAGTGCTTTGATACAATCTGGGGTTTATGGTATATAAACCTTATCTGATCTTGATGATCATCATCATAATTTGTCACAGTCATCGCTACAGTATGTAATGAGGCCCTAAGTCTGATTGTTTGGAGTCTCCCTTTTGAAGATCCTTTTACAATTTCATATTTTGGAGGAAAGACTCCCGGTGACGGCATACCCCCAGAGGCCCTGATTCCATTTAGATGATAATATGGGGAACAATAACACACTTTTTCCTCTGTACAAATTCCACAAGGTATCTAAAACCTGGTGGAATTTGTGAAGGTAAAATACTGCAAAAAGCCCTGTTTTGCAGCTCAGAACAAGAGGAAATACATGCTGGGCTATTCCTACTGTAAGTTTAAGATGGTTTATGGCCCTGCCTTTTTTGGGATTTCCGGTTCACAAATACTTTTAGATTTATAACCCATTTACCATTAATTCAAGTACTCAGGATGTCAGACAATACAGAGTCATGCATTACATTTTCAGAAAATGGGTTACACAAATACAGCTAAAATCTTTCTTGGTAGGGGCCCAAAATCCCATAAAATGACTTTGGGTCAAGAGAGAAAGAGAGATAGAGTCTTGGGTAGAGGTAAGAAAGGAGAGGAACAGAGACTGACATAGAAGAAGGGGGATGAGGTGATATAGAGAAAAATAACTTTATTTCTTTTTAAGAAGAAATAGGGCCCTTGGCAACTGTCCACTTTTCACATGCCTTAAAACGTCTTGGCTATTCCCCATTCAGAGGCCTGGAACTCCGAAGTGCAGGTAAAAAATCTTCCTGGTAATTGTGGCATTTACCAGGTGCAGCAGTACCTCTCAAAGACAGAAAACTCATGATAACCAAGGTTTTCATCCAATGTTTTATCTGACATGAATACTTCCAGCCTACTACGACCCGCCAATCAAGAATGGTACAGAGACTCAGACCCCCTCTCCCACCTTTACAATAATATAAATGCAGCACCAAGCTACTGATATGTGAAATAAACCTACTATTGTGCTGATGCTACAAGCAGGCAGAGAAACACTGCCCATTTTTATAGCTTAGTAAATTCAAAATCTGGGGACAGGTGTACACATCAAATCGAACAGCACACAACAGCCTCGTTTGCACATGTACTAACATAGATATGTCATGTGCGACACATGACGTGGTGACAATATGCAGCAGAAGATGAAGAGAAACATCAAGCTTTGATGAAAAAAAAACACAATGCAGCTCAAAGCCCAGGAGAAACCAACCGTAGGACTGTGAAACTGCAAATCAACAAAGGAGCAGACCATAGAAAGTTACGGGCCAGCTTCAAATACACATGAAATGGCAACGCAGCTTATAAACAGTAACACTCATCAGTATCTTTTAGGCTTGAAAGACTAGACATAGCAATATAATGTTGCAAAAGTAAATAAACTTCCCAGTGCATTTTCAATATGAAAGCACCTTTCTGTGGAAAGGAACAGTGCAGCCCTCAAGGCTGATAACAAATGTCATTACGTGCTCCATGAGTAAATGCTGCATATCACTTTAAAACTGCCCTTTCCGCTTTGCAATGCAGGGGAAAATGACCCAACGACCGCCATGAGCATGAGTGTAAAGGAGATACACAAAAGGAAAAAGAAGTTAGTTTTCAGCCAAACTTATCGGCAAAAGTGTCATTAGCCATGGACCAGGGGTGATGCCCCAAGGAGAGACAAATGTAAAGCATTTGACAATTATAAGAAAGGATTTTTGAAGGGCAAGCCCACGAATGAGTGAATGAGATGAGCATTAGGTGGAAGCGATTAATAACCCAAATAGATAACTACACGTCGGGAAAAGCAGCGCTTGCACACTGCCTTGCTCAACCTAAAGAGGGGGATAAATCGGGTGCTTGCAGGAAGGTCCAGAGTTACTCTTTAACTATTAGATCAAAGATGCAGAATGGTTGAGTACTATAAAAATTCACAGCTGGTGTGTCTAAAGGAAACCTGGGAGGTTTATATATTGAAGGATTAGCTTCTATTATTTCACCTGTTGGACCCTTGAATAGTGGTTGGGCAAAAGGGGGGTCTGGTGGTGTTAATTGCAATTACAGCACATTTAACAGTAATTTAATCTTATACTAAATCATACCATTTTCAGCTTGTACTCATGCAGACTGATAAGAAACAGGAAATCCTGCTTCTAAACGTTTATAGCAACAAAGTTAACAACACGACAAGACCTTGAGACTGAATTTGAAATCTGTATGGGTGGAGATAGGACAGATTTCATTTACATTTAGGTGAGAGATTTTAATATAAGCAAGTGTAAGCTTACATCAAGAGGGGCTTGGGGGTCCAATGATGAAACAGGGAGTAACCAGTGATATTTCTCATATGACCCATATGGTGAGGCCATTAATGAGTTAATATTCAAATATAATTCAAACTATTGGAACAAAATATGCCTTATAGAGTGCATTATAATAAGGCTCCTGTATCAACCTATCAAGGAAATGGTAAATATTCTATTATTTATCATATCCTACTCTCAGAAAGTGGTTTAGGAGTGCTCAAATCCTTTAGGGTTGACCCACGCATCTTTAGTGACCTTTTCCCTATAATATGTACCTTTAAGTTCAAAACCATACAAACAGATGGACCCCAGTTAGCAGCATAACGGTAAAAGCATCAAATGGGTTGGGGTAAATGGTTCTGCCTTGATGGAAAGGATTGTAAAAGATACATTTTGATGAATGTATTACCTGCATAGAATGGGATGCCAACACAGGTGAGATCTTGCCAGCTTTTGATAAAATAACTTCTGCAGTTGTGGATAAACTAAGTATTGTAAAAAAGCACTAACTGAAAGAATAGTGAATGGTTTGACTGCCAATGTACACAGGCCTACTTAATTCGTAAGAAATCACTGCAGAAGACACCTAAAAGCAAGGAGGAGGTTAAAATGCTAAGTTACATCTATAAGCAGATGGTGGATAGGGTGGATAGGAGGAACAAGAAAATTCAAGAACAAGTTTGGGCAAATCTTGATCAAGCATCAGAAACTAGAGATCCCGTGCTGTTTTGGAAAATCATCAATATGCCATTTTGTTAGCGAAAATATAGCATCTAAGGTTGAGACCTTGAGACTTTGAGACACTTGTTTATCCAAAAGATTGGATAAGCCACATTGGACAGGTCTTTAATACCAATGATGAAATGGTAGAATTGCATCCACCGGTTAAACAACCATCTGAATTACTGCATCTAAAACCAGTAAGCATTGGAGAAATGAGTTCCACAATTGGAAAAGTACTTCTGGCAAAGCCCCTGGCCCTGGAGGGGTCCTTGTGAACGTATTTAAATCCCTGAAACCACTATGGGCACCAATCCTGGCCCAAATGAGTAATGTAGCAGCAGAAGGGTGATTCCTAACAACATGGTCAGAAAGTATTACAGTCCCAGTATTCAAGAAAGGGGTGGGGGATGCAAAATGTTACAGTCGAATATCCAGACTGGACCCATCTGCTAAACCTATGGGGAGAATTATATTAGAAAGGCTAGAAATGCGGGCATCAGATAATGTGATCCTGGACGATTCACCGTATGGATTCAGAAGGGCTAGAGAGATGGCTGATCAGTTTTTCAATCCAAACCTCCCCATTAGTAAGTATAAAATTGCCAAGGAAGGCCATATCCACCTCTGTTTCATAGACCTGAGTAGGGCCTTCAAACTTGTAAATCCTGCTAAGTTTTGGCAGGCCATGGTAAAAATGGGTGCTCCTTTGGATTTCATTTCACATCTGTCACAGTTGCATGACTCTTTGACAGCAAGAGTACAATTCAATTAAGTTCAACTCAATTGTACTTGTATGGCTACCCGAATGAGATTCCCGAATGAGATTCCCAGCACTAAACGCAAGACAACCCTTCCACGAAACTGAGATGAATAATTTCCCAGGCCACAATAAACAAAGGTCAGGTTTTAGCATTTTCCTGAAATATGTTTCTGACGGTTGCCTTCTAAGGGAAACCAGGAGATCATTCCAAAGCCTGGAGGTGAGGAAAGCAAAAGGGCAACCTCCACTCCTTGCTCTTTTGATCTTTGGCACCATCAGAAATCCTTAGTACTGGAATTAAGGGATCTTCCTGGACCGTAAGCAGGAGTCAAATAATCTGTGGGCCCTTTCCATAAATGGTCCAATATGCTATTCAGAAAGCCTTAAAGCAAGTTCTTTTTTTTTAACTGGAAGGCAGTGCAAGGCTGCAAGAGCTGGTCTGGCTGATTGATGCTTTGGTAGTTTGTGAAGAATTCTGGAAGCAGCATTTTGTACCACTTGGACCCTTTGGATCACATATTTTGGACTTCCAAGATACAGGGAGTTGCTGTCATCAAGGGATGTATGTTGGAACAAAGCCTGCCGGAACAACGAATGCCTGAACAACGAGGTCGGAACAACAACCTTGTTGTTACCACTAATGCCTTTACCACGAATGCCTTAACAACGATTTTTCATTGTAAAGGCATTCCTGGTAAAGGCATTAGTGATAGGCATCCATTGTTCCTGCATGTGTCCCCCCTGGCCCCCCACCCCCACCTCTAAAAATTAACGCAACCCCCACCCCCTAAGACCATACCAACCCCGCACCCTTGCCCCTAAAACTACCCCGCCCCCACCCGTAAAACTGACCCCCACCCTACCCCCAAAACCTAAAACAATCACAACCCCCACCCCATCCCTGAAACCTAAAGTACCCCACCACTAAAACTACTCTGAGCCCCCCACCCTGCCCCTAAACATAAATCCCCCCAACCCCCACCCTGCCCCTAAAATTACCCGACCCCCCAACCCACCCCTAAAACCTGAAACCCCAACCCCCACCCCACCCCTAAAACTAGCCCCCACCCTACCCCCAAAACCTAAAACAACCCCTACCCCCACCCCATCTCTAAAAAACTAAAGTGCCCCAATCCCCACCTCTAAAACTACTCTGAGCCCCCCACCCTGCCCCTAAATCTAACCCCCAACCCCCACCCCACCCCTAAAATTACCCAACCCCCAACCCTCCCCTAAAACCTAAAAACCCCAATCTCCCACCCCCGCCCCTAAAACTGATCCCCACCCTACCCCCAAAACCTAAAACAACCCCCACCCCGGCCCTAAACCTGAAAATACCCGGACCCCCCACCCCCTGCCCTAAACTTAAAACCCCAACCCTCCACCCCCTGCCCCTAAACCAGAAAATACCCCGACCCCCCACCCCGGCCCTAATCCTAAAACCCCGACCTGCCACCCTGCCCTAAACCAGAAAATACCCCAACCCCTCACCCCCGGCGCTAAACCTAAAACCCCGACCCCCCACCCCGCCCCCACTGAGTCATTGCCTCGTCCTCCTCAGCCGACTCCCTTGTTTGTGCATTAACCACACATGTGCGTTGTTCAGCACATGTATGGTTAAGGCACAAAACAACAAAGTCATGGTTAAGGAAAGCGTTGTTCCGCTTTCGTTAACCAGGACTTCGTTGTTTAGGAGTCGGCATTGAGGGCATTTCCCGTCATCAAGTAAATAGTTTATAAGACTCTGTACCACCATCCTTCTAGTAGGGAAAGGTAGAATCTACAAGGTTGTCCTTAGAGAACTTAAAATGTTACAGCAGGAACCTGCCAACTTACTGGCTTGTGTCTCCATTATAAGCTTGTTGTCTATCCAGATGCCAAGGGTTTTTTACTGCTCGGGCTGGTTTAGGATTATCACCTCAATAGTCTGGCCATGTGTCAGGCCAGGAAAGTTCCTGCCACCTAGAGCTATTGATACCTACTTCCAGAACCTCTTTTCTCTCATCATTAAGCTTTAGCCTACTACTGGACATCCCTCTGTAACCTCCTGAAATCAAACATTTAGTTGGGAGGTCGTTTGAGTGGCATTGCATGTAAGAACCAGGATGACCTGAGTGTCATCAGCATATGACATTAAGGCAACCCATATGAGTTGTCAATGTCAGCCAGTGGGCATACATACAGGTTAAACAATGTGGGCTAAAACCTGAAACCCGCTGGAACCCCACATAACCACAGAATGATAGAGAAGGCAAAGGAGTCTTCACATTCTTGGAAGCTCCTGTCTGCTAGAAAGGCTTCCATCCTGAATGAGGGTAGCCTGTGACACTGTATCGGAGGCTGCACTCAAGTCCAGCATAATCACTGCCACTGAGCTGCAATGGTCTAAAATGGAGGGGAGTTCCTCGGTGGCTACCAACAGTTCAGTCTCTGTACTGTGGCCAGAACTAAAACCTGTCTGAATGGAATGATAAATGTCTTGCAGTTCTAAAAAGGTGGACAGATGTTGATTAACCTATTTTTCCAATATGTTGCTCAGTACCGGCGGCACGGAAATTGGTCTGTAGCTATCTGCTAGCTCAGAGTTTGCTGTTGGTTTCTTTAATAGTGGCTTCACTATAGCATGTTCCAAGACATTAGATAAATGTCCTATTTACAGACAAGCCATCATGGCCTAGAATATCTGACGGGCTGGATCCAGGGGAGAGCCTCATTTAAAAGGCTCAAGAATAAGTTTCAAAGTTTCACTATTCAAAGCTGGAAAGTTAGCCAGGGTGGGGCCGACATGTTTCTTGTTCACAGGTATTGATAATTGTAGCTGGTAGGAGGAGGGTCAACATTTGATTAAATGTGTTAGTGAAATGATTAGCAGGCATATTGCAACATTCTATGGAGGGTGAAGGTCCTGTTGCACAAGACAAAAGAGTCATGAAGTTGGTAACTATTGAAAATAGTTCTCTTGATGAGCTTGGGGCAGCATCTATTTTCTTTTAGAGGTAAGAGATTCTAGCCTGCCGAATCACCTGTTGTAACTTTTTATGTCTGTTCTATAACCTCGTTTACATTCATCAGTATAAGCTTTCTTCCACTCTCTCTCCTTCTTTCTAGCTTCTATTTTTGATTGAGTTAGCTCTGGTGTATACCAAGGTGCCCTGCCCTTGGACTAGTTTCATTTTGTGGATTTGAAAGGGAACTTTAGTGAATCGTTGAGCCTTTTTTCAAAGGTATTGTACCTCTCTGTAGTGTCACTGTTAGAAATGGGGTCTTTGGTTGGCAGTCAGGTTTCCCCCTGTCCACTCTAGTCAACGCAATCCAAATTATCCTGTGCCCACCCTCTGGTAGCTTGGCACTGAGCAGTCAGGCTTAAATTAGAAGACAATGTGTAAAGTATGTGTGCAATAAATTATGCAATATCACAGTATAGCACCACAAAAATACACCACACAGTGTTTAGAAAAATATATAATATTTATTTGGATAAATGCAGGTCAAAAACGATTAAAATGCAATAAGTATTTGAGGAGATATCACTGTAAAAGTTATATAAAGTGTTTTTAGTCTTTTACAAGCAATAATTGTCTCTTTCAAGCACAAAGTACCTGGTTCACGTTCAAAATCTCCGCAAAGAACCGCAGAGGGGGAGATGCAAGGAAAACAGAGAGGTGCATTTAGTTTTCACACAGGGACGGCTGTGCGTTGATTTCCGGCGCTCGGTCATTGATCCTCTTTGGGTTGGGGGGTTTTCAGACGCCCCGGGGATGCTGTGTGGATTTCCAGCGCTGACAGGATGAAGTCACAGGGGCTGCGTCGATCCACTGGGTGTTGCATGGAAATTCCTACCGCTCAGCAGGTGCTGTATTGATTCCTCTCTGGAAGTCGGGCTGCGTCGTTCCGGCTTGGCTGTGCATCGATCCAGTGGGTTGTGCGTCATATTACCAGTCACTACACTAGCACTACCAGTCACTACACTAGCACTGTGTCGATCTTCTTGTTGCAAAGTCGAGCGTTCTAGCTCAGCGTGCACTGAATTTTTCTCCACAGTGCAGGTTGTACTTCGTTTCTGGCAAGCTGTGCGTCGATTTTCACCACACAAAGAGTTGAAGTCTTTTTGGTCCTGAGACTTCAGGGACAGGACGCAAGCTCTATCCAAGCCCTTGAAGAGCACTTCTCACCAGTCCTTCACAGAAAGCATTCAGATGAGTTCTTTGGGCATCCAGGCAGTTCTTCTTGACAGGATGCAGGTTCTGGTTCAGGTTCTCTTCTCCAGGAATATGCCTTTGAAGTGGGGGAGACTTCAAAGAGTGGCTTAGAAGTGCACAAGGTCCCCTTTCAGTTCAATCCTATCTGCCAGGTCCCAGTAGGGTGTGTGGCAGTCCTTTGTGTGAGGGGAGGCTACTGTCCTTTGACATGTAAGTGTCAGGCCCTCCACCCTCCCAGCCCAGGTAGAACCATTCAAAATGCAGATGTATGCAAGTGAGGCTGAGTATCCTGTGTTTGGGGTGTGTCTGAGTGAATGCACAAGGGAGCTGTCAATTGAACCCAGACAGATGTGGATTGTAAGGCACAGAAGGATTTAAGTGCAAAGAAATGCTCACTTTCTAAAAGTGGCATTTCTAAAATAGTAATATTCAATCCAACTTCACCAGTCAACAGGATTTTGTATCATCATTCTGTCAATACTAAATATCCCCTTCCTTTCAGATCAGAAGCTACCTCTCAAACAGTATATGAGGGTAGCCCCAATGTTGGCCTATGAAGGGAGCAGGCCTCACAGCAGTGGCAAAACGAATTTAGGAGCCTTACACTACCAGGACATGTAAACTACCCAGGTATATGTCCTTCCTTTTGCCTACACAGCACCCTGCCCTATGGGTTGCCTAGGGCCTACCTTAGGGGTGACGTATGTGTAGAAAAAGGGAAGATTTAGGCTTGGCAAGTACTTTTAAATGCCAAGTCGAATTGGCAGTGAAACTGCACACACACACCTTGCAATGGCAGGCCTGAGACAAGATTAAGGAGCTACTTAGGTGGGTTGCACAACCAGTGCTGCAGTCCCACTAGTATCGTTTAATCTACAGGCCCTGGGCACATATAGTGCACTTTGCTAGGGACTTATAAGTAAATTAAATAACCCAATTGGGTATGATCCAATGCTATCAAGTTTAAAGGAAGAGACCATATGCACCTTAGCACTGGTTAGCAGTGGTAAAGTGCGCAGAGTCCTGAAGCTAGCAAAAACAGTATTTAAAAAGTGGAGTGAGGCAGGCAAAAAGTTAGGAGTGACCACCCTAAGGCTGTCAAGTCTAACCGTCACCCTTTCGATCAGGGGCTGATTCAGCTAAGGCATGCTTCCATTCACATAAATTAAGTTTGGACTAAGCTTGTCTAGATTTTTATGCGGATTGGAGTTTGGGCACTATCTCTGATATTTTAAGGTAGAAAGCGACTATATGATGGATGATGATCAAACCACAATATAGGGAGAGAATCTTCAATAACTGGGTTGCTCAGGTTGGTGAAGAAGGGCATAAAAGATATCCCCAAACATTTGAATAAAAGTAGGGCTTCAAGATCCTGGGATAAAGCTCTTACCGTTTTCCGTTGATTGGGTTCAAAATGCATATTCAAATTACCTAACAGGGTAAAATGTGTTTTTTGTAAACTACCTTCAGTTACAATATCTGATAGAGATGTGGCAAATTGTGAGGCTGTCCCAGGGGGGTGGTACCTAAAAAATATCGGGGAATGCAAACGTGGAGATGAATTTAAGTGAAAATGGGAGGCTTTCACTAGCCAGTATTGCAATGTGAGAGAAAGAGGCTGAATATACTCTCTTATATATAATGGCCACCCCACCTCCCTGTCTGTCCTCTCTATTTTGAGTACCTATTGAATAGCAAGGAACAAGAGCTAAAACCAAATCTAGAATTGAGTTGGTGGATACCAATGTTTCAGTGAGGCACATGGTATCTGGATGCCATTAATCTAAAAAGCTAAACAACTCAATGCTGTGTTTGGTGAGGGATCTACAATTCAGTAGATACATTTGTAGTTTTTGGGAGGAACACATTTTTATAAGGTGTTCAGTACTAAAGGCTGGTAATAGATCAAAACCTAGTATCAGACTACATGAAGTGCAAACTGTTGGGAACTTTAACATAGGCAAAACCTTTTTACAAATATTTATCTGCAGCCTGATGATTTGATGGAGAGCATCTAATGTGTAGGTTAGTCGCATTGTAAGGAGCAGAGATTCTGGCTCCTGCTCCCGGCTGGAAGCCAGCGGGCACATACGGGCTTTCCACACCTGGATTCACGGTTACAAGAGGTATTAGACAAGGATGTGTCCTTGCCCCATTCCTATTTTCATTATATATAAATGGGGTGGACAGGTCTTTCAACAGTTGAATGCCGATGCCTGAGAGTCAGCAAGCGGCCAACTGCTCTCTTGCTGTAAGTAGATGATGCGGTGCTGTTAACTAGAACTGCTATTAGCTTGCAGTGCCTGATAGATAATTTCTCTGTACATGCAGAGATGAAAGATCCAAAGCTTAACCTAATGAAAACATACCTAATGGTATGCAGGAATGGAAAACCAAAGGAAAAAACTAATTGTGTTAGGGGAATAGAACTAGCAGAAACACAAAGCTTTAAGTATTTGGGTATTTATTTCGCTCATGGCCGACAATGGGCCTCTCAAAATTAAAATGTATAAGGATGACAGAAGCCCTGTTTAGAGTTGCAGAACAATTGACCAAACCTATTACAGAAATGTTGCAACTATACAAAAGTAAATGTCTAGCCCTGTTTAGATTTGCCGAACAATTGACCAAACCTATTAGAGAAATGTTGCAACTATACAAAAGTAAATGTCTATCAGAAATGACATATAGGGTTGCACTGTGGAGTACAACAAACAGCACAGCACTACAAGCACAGGAAAATCTCTTCCTCTGTAGACTTCTGACAGTGCCTAAATCAACATTGACCAACATCATTGATAAAGAAGTAAATAAATCCAATTATTATCTGGCACATTATCTAGAGCAAGACAGGTACCACACTTAAAAAGGAAATTATAGAAGATTATCTATCACTTGTGCACTATGCTAAAATTACCTGGCTACTGCACATAAAGAAATTGTTAAAAGAAATAGATTAAAATGATATCATAAAAGTCCTTACTTGCATTCTACCAGTATAGTAAAAAGGAGCTGAGAATGATCCTAATAGAGAAAATAGAAGCTGAATGAGAACTTACAGAAAAATTGAAATCTATTGTGTGTAGATATTGCTCGGGCACACTGAGCAAGGTATCCAAAGGTACTTGATAATTGTAACCAAAGCACAAAATAGATTTTACCTTACTATATTGTGTTTGTGCCTTATACACTACTTGGTTGCTTTTCCCAAAGCAGGATGTGGGATGAGAAAGTATGCATATGCCGATGTGATGGGAAAATGACTCAATCTATATTGCACTGTATATTATTTTGTAAATTTAAAAAAAAAATTAGGAGATGTTTTCTGCCACCATTATTTTTATCACTGAAACACATTTATTATCGAGATGCTTTAACTATTCATGTGGATTGGAAGATGCCAGAACATGTTAAGCAGTCTCTTCGTACATTGCAGCTGCAATTAAGAATAGTAAACTCCTTTCGTACTGAGAATATGTAACTTATGAGGAAGAGTAATGAAATTTACATTGGGCTGTTTTAAAAAAATTATGTGCTAACTTGTCATTTGCACAACTTCTATGTATTGTTGCACAATAGAATGGTTTTCTGCACAATACATAATAATAATATCAATTATTATGTACATGTTACGCCTACGAGTGATAACCCTGTTAAGCTAATGATTTTCTTTGCCTGGGGTATCTGTGCACAACATAGTGCTTTTCTTGCACAATATACAACGGCTATTATGTTCATAATATGCCCCTGAGCAACAACCCTGCTGAGTTGATGATTATAAATATTGTTTTAAAATATTAATTTATTTATATAATCCCTTAGTGACCTTTCATAAATGTATATTTTGCACAATTTGTACTTTATGCACTTTAACTTTGAAAGGATTTTTATTCATAATCCAAGTCTAATAAAATGCTGTTTTTTTACATAGTGAGAAAAATCTGAGAAATGCACTATATAATTTGTCGGTTGCTTGTTTTTATAAAATCTTGTATGGATTTATGTTACTCTGAATAAAGATTTTTTGAGGACGATAACTCTGAGGTCTACTCAGCTCTGCGGAATGGAGAGAGCTATGTTGCTTTGGGAAACGCTGCTGAATGTGTGTGCTGGTTCAAATGTGAAACTCCTCTTATGTGGTTGTGGTCAAGGGGGTCTCCTGCTTCTACCTGAAAACAGACACTTCATCATCACATGATGCATGCACTCGGCTAAACGTTTATGATCACAGCCGAGAGATTGATCACCCAAGCACATGTAGCTACTTACCTGTGATTAGTTGTAAATTGTGTTTGCTTTTCAGTTAATCGATCAGAGTTGAGTCATAAAATGAATAATTGCAGCAACCCATGCTCTTGCTCTGCCTCTGAGTCTTGGTGCACTCCTCCTAAAGCATACCTTCTGTCATTTTCCCTAACTCTGCAATATCATTTCTGTTTCACAATCCGCAGGCTTTCTCTTGTCCTGCAAGAAATTTGAAGGCTCCAGTAACATTCCTGCTTACCTTACCAGATGGGGTCAGCATGGCACCCAAGACAGACATTCCGAGAAGAATGCAGATGCAATAGTATTTATATACAGTATAATTTTTCTATTAACAATCATACTTTTTAGAACTGTGTTGGTTCACTCCTCAATAATTTGGATTTTTCAAACCTAGTTGAAAGAACATTTAGATATACCATGGCTCTCTGGGGCTGAAGGACAGTTTGCAATGCATTTAATGGAACTGTGTTATTTCTTTATTTCCTTCCATAACAGATTGATGATGATGAAGATGTGATGATCATCTTCCTGATGATTAGAGTTTTTGTGTAGTGTTTGCCATACCTTTCGCCAACTTCTCTTTCCTATGCATTCATCAAACCCCTGATCCTCTTCCCCGGAGCTGTGTTATTTATTGAGGTACAACATAATTTCTGTGTCCAGAAGCCAGAATGTATTATTTGTTCCTCAAGTCCCCTTTTTTGCTGTCATTGTTTGACCATGTGGCTTGCGCACATTCTGTGCATTCAGCAAGTGTGTCTTTGCCATAGGCTTATATGTGTTCTTTGTTTCCCATGCCTCCTTGCTCACTGTTGTTGTTTGACCAGCCAGTGTACTTTTGTCATAGGCTTGCATGAATGGATGTGATATCACTTTAATATCATATGTTGAGGACCATTATAGTATATGTATATTATGAATATGATTTTGATGAACAGTGGTTCTATTACATGCATTTTTTTTCATTTTTCATTTTGTACCTCCTTGCCCCACAATAGGTTTCTTCTCATACACCCATTCAAACATTGCCATATGTGTGAGACCCCAGCTGAGACCTGCATCAACCCCTACCCCAGTAAAATTATGCACTGTAGATGGGTAATCAACGACACACCTATCTGCCTCCAGTTATTCTTCAGGCATTGGCTGTGGCCCACTAACAAAGTGCTCCTCCCCAGTTTGGAACGTTTTTACACTTAGTAAACAGGAGTACATTGCAATACGCTCCATTTGCCACACAAGTGTTCATCTAGGTAAGCCTTGTTCACATTATGGTAGTGGAGGCCAAACAACCCACATGAAAAAACATCACACAATCCGGTGGGAGGAGCACCATTAAGAAATTGCTGAATGTGGTTGTGGTGGTGAAGGTGAGGAGAGTCCAATCACGGTGGGAGGAGGTGATGAGGAAGAAGAGGATGATATCCTCAAGCAAAAGAGCCTTGTCTTCAAGAGTGCACCAGATTCACCGGACTAAATGACCTCACAATGGCAGCAGAAGACTCAGGGTCAGATGGAGACACCATGGTATACACTGACTGCCCCAGGACACACAATGAGTTTACCACTACCTATTCATCAAAAGTTGCCTGCGTCAGTAGCCAAGGAAAAAAAGAAAATTCAGGCTACTGTTATGGGCATGTTTAGGCAGGAGGCACTCTACAGCCTCAATCAACCAATGGCATGTTTGTACAATACGGAGCTGGCAAAAATGTTGATGGATATCCACCCTTTTTCTTTTGTAGAAGGAGTGGGATATTTTGAATTTGTGCTGGCAATCTGCCTGAAATGGAAGGTTCCAAGACAGACCTATTTTGCCAAAGTTGCTGTTCCAGCGCTGCAGCACCAGGTGATGCAATTTGTTGGACAAGCTTTGCAGCAGTTCACACTAGCCACCTGATGTGGACCAGTTGTCAGGTGACTGATCACACTGGATCTCTTTAGCGGGGGTAAAGCTAAGGCTCTCTACAGGTCTTGGCCAGGAAGAAATTTTTAAAAGAATTCAGCTGCATTCAATAGTTGCCATGTACGCCACAGAGAAGTCATGTACAGCTGCAAACATCTTTGTTGGAAAATGGGTTATTGGTAAGGGCAGGTAGGTACCTACATTTAGCAATAGGCCACTAACCTCCACTAAGGTCCAGTTAGGTCTCAGTAAATTAACCCCAGCTCAACCCTTGGTAGCTTGGCAATGAGCGTCAAGGCTTAACTTAGGAGACAGAGTGTAAAGCATTCAAATATAACAAAACAGTAATTAAATAAAACACAGGAAACAGTTTAAAAATCTAAAACCAATTTATAAAAATCGATTATATTTTTATCTTTAAAATGACACCAAAACGAATAAAATCGGATAAGGGGAACCGGAGATATGATTTTTTTAAGAATTATAATTTTTTAGCGCCTAGAAACAAAAAGCGCCAATCGGGTCATCTGGTTGCACCTCGACCGGGGCAAAGTCAAAGTTTAAGGCCGACCGCGATGGAGCCCTGCTCGGCTACAGGCCGTGGGAGGCCTCGGTTAAAAGTTTACCTTCACACGTAGGTGGTCATTCTGACCTCGGCGGTAAAAGGCGTTTACCGCCGGTCAGAAATCCTCCACAATTCCGCCGCGGTCGCGGTAACCCGCCACGGTCATTCTGACCCGCAGCAGCCAAACCGCCGAAAATCCGACAGCCACAACAGACCGCCAGACCAGCGGTCGGCGGAAAAGTGGAGGTGACCAAACCTCCACCGTCACGCCAACAGAAATACGCCCATGCCATTCTGACCCACGAATCCACGCTGCGGTCTTTCAAACGCGGTTTTCCATTGGCGGTACACACCGCCGCGGTCAGAATACACACAAACGAACAAAACTCAGCAACATTGGACGATTTGAATTCCACACACCTGATACACATACACACACCACTCCCACACACACAATACAATATAAAACACACACCCACATCACCCACAAACCCCTTCGACCAAAATCCAAAAAGAAGCACTGAGAGACACAGCAGCGATCATAGAACACCATCACACAGAGGCACACTACACCATCACCCACACAATATCCACACACAAAACAACACACACCACCACACTCAACACACTTAACTACACATACTCCACCCCACACATCATACACACCACTCCATGGCACCCCAAAGACACCCCCGCTTCTCAGACGAAGAACTCAGGGTCATGGTGGAGGAAATCGTTCGGGTAGAGCCCCAGCTCTTCGGCACACAGGTCCAATACACCAGCATTGCCCGGAGGACGGAGCTATGGCAGAGGATTGTCGACAGGGTCAACGCTGTGGGACAGCACCCCAGAAATCGGGAAGACATCAGGAAGCGATGGAACGACCTACGGGGGAAGGTGCGTTCCATGGTATCCAGGCACAACATCGCCGTGCAGAAGACTGGCGGAGGACCCCCACCTCAACCCCCACAATTTACAACATGGGAGGAGGAAGTCTTGAACATCCTGCATCCTGACGGCCTTGCAGGAGTCGGCGGAGGAATGGATTCTGGTAAGTTGAAGCTTCAATACTGCTTCCCCCCCACCTGCATGCCAAATCATACCCCAACCCTCACCCCCATCCTCGAACCCCACCCTCACCCCCACCCCCATCCACACCCCCACCCTCACCCCCACCACCATCCTCACCCCCACCACCATCCTCACCCCCACCCCCAGCACACCTATTCCCTGCCAATGTCTCACCATCACAACCCACACATCCCAAAACCTAGGCCTGCATGCGTCCACTAAGCATGGACACCCATCACCAAAGCATGCCCAATGCATATACACATCCCCCCCACAAGCCACCCTCACCAAAGCCCCCACACACGAATGCCAGCACTTGGGGACACGGGAACCCACAGATACACCCATATGGCACACATTGAAACTATAACCATACCTCTATACCCCTGCAGGACCCGACCGCCAACACACCGCCACGGAGGGCCCAGAATTCTCCACACCCCCCACCCAAGAGGCCGTCAGCGATGACAGCAGCTCTGTCGACCTGGACACTGATGACCAGCCCGGACCATCGGGGACCTCTGGACAGTCGGTTCCCCTCAAACAGCCACAGGCCACTACAGACCCAAACCCCTCTGGGAACACCAGCACAGCTCCCACCCAGCGGGCCCATGCCTCTGTCTCCAGGGCGCGTCAATCAGCGGTGTGTCTACCACTACAGGGCACCCAGGATAACCCACCACCCCAACAACAACAGGGACCTGGGGGCAGTGGTAGTGGGCACACCGGCCAGGGGGCAGAGGCCCAGGGAAACAGGGGAACTGGGAGGGCAGCTGTGCGACAGGGGGGGGACGGGCCCAGGGAACCCACTCTCCACGAGGCCCTCACCACCATCATGGGAGCATACAACCGCTCCCAGGAGACGATGGCGACGGTACTGGCCAGGTTCCAGGAGATCCAGGTACTGCAGGAGGAACACTATCGGGGGTACAGGGAGGACATCAGAGCCCTCACCTCCACCCTGGTTACCATGGTAGGGCTGCTGCAGGAACTCATCAACACCAGGACGGACACTCAACAACAACAAAGGGCCCCTGCCACTATCCTGGACCAAGAACAGCCAACCACCTCCGCCGGCGCTAGTGGACAGGAGGCCCCCGCACAACAGCAGCCGACCAGACCCCCACCTCCTGCAGGAGAAGAACCACCCCGCAAGAGGGCCCTGAGATCTCGCAAGAAGACAGAGTAGGATGTCAAGACCCCCGCCAGCAAAGGATACCACCTGATGTCATCCCACTGTCCCACATTGTCCCCTGTCCATCCTTGAACTGCCCATGCTCCATCTCTCCACAGGCCTATGGACAATGCACCTGTGTGACTGTTACTCTGGACTCTGCCATGGACATTCCTTCACCATAGCCCCCACCCACTTGAAACCACCCATCCCATTTTAAGCACTGAAATAAACACCTATTTTGCACAAAACTATCTGGAGTCTGGCTGTGATTTCAAAATATTGTAATTGACATGACAGTGCAAATATGTCCTTGTACATAGTGAAGTCAACAAACCGCTGCCACAAAGCTGTAGTCCATGGGGAAACGAAGCACAGGACTCGTAGTGGGGACCCCAGATCTGAAATAGGGAGGGAAAAGCCACAACTCAGTCATCATACACTGGGGCAAATAGACAGGCAGCAGAGATGCAGGAGAGTAGTTTACATTTACTAAATTATGTTTGAATTGTTACCTGTGTCCTATTGGAAGTACTGTGCAATGATTCTGTCCCTGTTGTCTGTTTCAGCCCCGTCGTCTTCCTCCTCGTCACTCTCCACAGGTTCCACAGCTGCCACAACACCACCGTCTCGACCATCCTCCTGCAGGAAAGGCACCTGGCGGCGCAAAGCCAGGTTGTGAAGCATGCAGCAGGCCACGATGATGTGACACACCTTCTTAGGTGAGTACATTAGGGATCCACCTGTCATATGCAGGCACCGAAACCTGGCCTTTAGGAGGCCGAAGGTGCGTTCGATCACCCTCCTAGTACGCCCATGGGCCTCATTGTACCGTTCCTCTGCCATGGTCCGGGGATTCCTTACTGGGGTCAGTAGCCACGACAGGTTGGGGTACCCAGAGTCTCCCAATAGCCATACACGGTGTCTCTCTAGCTGTTCCATCACGTAAGGGATGCTGCTATTCCTTAGGATGTAGGCGTCATGCACTGACCCAGGGAATTTGGCATTGACATGGGAGATGTACTGGTCAGCCAAACACACCACCTGGATGTTCATAGAATGGTAACTTTTCCTGTTCCTGTACACCTCCTCACTTTCTTGGGGGGGAACCAAAGCCACATGGGTCCCATCAATGGCACCAATGACGTTGGGAATATGTCCAAGGGCATAGAAATCACCCTTCACTGTAGCCAATTCGCCCACCTCAGGGAAAAGGATGTAGCTCCTCATGTATTTCATCAGGGCAGACAACACTCTGGATAACACCTTCGAAAACATGGGCTGAGACATCCCAGAAGCAATTCCCACTGTTGTCTGAAATGACCCACTTGCCAAGAAATGGAGTACTGACAGGACCTGCACCAGAGGGGGAATCCCTGTGGGTTGGCGGATGGGGGACATCAGGTCGGGCTCCAGCTGGGCACACAGTTCATGTATAGTGGCACGGTCAAGCCGGTAGGTCAGGATAATGTGGCGTGCTTCCATTGTCGACAGGTCCACCAGCGGTCTGTACACAGGAGGATTCCTCCTTCTCCTCGCCAAACCCAGCGGACGGTGCCTAGGAAGGACAACATGGAGCACACAGTCAAGCAACCCACAGGTACGTACTCACAGCTTGCACAGTAAACAATTCTCTATGCAGTGAATGGCGTGTATGAGTGGCTATGCAAGGCCTAGGCCTGTGTGACGCAGTTGAAATTGAGCCATGTGGACCCTCGAAATGGCAGCTGCCTGACCTGTGAAGTGTGACAATGGGATGTGAGGTCAATGCGCTGGCGTGGCACACCGTGGCGGTAGGCGGTCGAAGACCGCGGCGCGAAGCCGCATTGGATAACATTGAAGCCTATGGGTATCAGGAGCCAATGGCGAAGTGCGCCAGCGGTGGCGGTACGCCCTGCCGCGGTACGCACCGCCGCGGGCGTGACCGCCATTTTCTATCTACTTATTCACTCGCGACTTGAACTTTCACAGGAGAGGACCTATACTGCAAGTGTTGCTGTGACCTCGGTCTAGAAGGGACAATGGCTGCTGCGACTGGGGAAAGGGCCCCTGCCTTCACTGGAGAAGAGTTGGAGAAACTTGTGGATGGGGTCCTCCCCCAGTATGCGCTACTCTACGGTCCTCCAGACCAACAAGTGAGTTTAATTCAATATGGATTTGGGGCCACTGGCTGGCTTGGGGGCCTGGCGGGGGGCATGTTGGGCCTGGCGGGGGGCCTGGTGGGGATGGGGGGCATGTTGGGCCTGGCGGGGGGCCTGGCGGGGGGCCTGGCGGGGATGGGGGGCATGTTGGGCCTGGCGGGGGGCCTGGCGGGGGGCATGGCGGGGATGGGGGGCATGTTGGGCCTGGCGGGGGGCCTGGCGGGGATGGGGGGCATGTTGGGCCTGGCGGGGGGCCTGGCGGGGATGGGGGGCATGTTGGGCCTGGCGGGGGGCCTGGCGGGGGGCCTGGCGGGGGGCCTGGCGGGGATGGGGGGCATGTTGGGCCTGGCGGGGGGCATGGCGGGGGGCCTGGCGGGGATGGGGGGCATGTTGGGCCTGGCGGGGGGCATGGTGGGGATGGGGGGCATGTTGGGCCTGGCGGGGGGCCTGGCGGGGGGCCTGGCGGGGATGGGGGGCATGTTGGGCCTGGCGGGGGTCCTGGTGGGGGGCATGGCGGGGATGGGGGGCATGTTGGGCCTGGCGGGGGCATGGCGGGGATGGGGGGCATGTTGGGCCTGGCGGGGGCCTGGCGGGGGGCATGGCGGGTATGGGGGGCATGTTGGGCCTGGCGGGGGGCCTGGCGGGGATGGGGGGCATGTTGGGCCTGGCGGGGGGCCTGGCGGGGGGCATGGCGGGGATGGGGGGCATTGGGCCACTGGCAACGAAAATGCAGACAAACTTGAACGTGGTATTTCTCCCTCCCTGTACGTGTCACATAGGTCCGCGCCCATGAGAAGATCGGGATTTGGCGTGCCATCGCCAAGGAAGTCCTGACCCTGGGGGTCCACCATCGACGGGGCACCCACTGCCGCAAGAGGTGGGAGGACATCCGCCGCGGGACCAAGAAGACCACCGAGTCTCTGCTGGGGATGGCCTCCCAACGTAGGCGGGGTGCCTGCCGTCAACTGACCCCCCTGATGTTCCGGATCCTGTCGGTGGCCTACCCTGATTTGGATGGGCGCGTGAGGGCAGCACAGCAGACACAAGGGGGTGAGTACAAGCATAATCTACTCTGTTGTCGCGCAGTGGAGGTGTCTGGGTGGGGGAGGAGGGCTGTGGGTCCCCCTAGGCCAGGGCGATATCTATAGGCTGGGCACCCCCGTAAGCCCCTGTGTCCCCAGCCACCACCCTCAGTAGTGTGCCAGTACAGCCATCCCTGGGCCGTGTCATCCATGGGTGCAGTTGTCAACTCTAGGCGTGTAGGCCATGTTCCACGGAATGCGTAGCGGACCCCAAGTGCGCTACTTAGTGCAGGGGGCATCTGTGTCTGTCATGTCCGCTAACTGTACCGGTGATCCATGTACTCAAAATCTCTTTATTTCTCTCTCCCCCCCCCCTTTTTGTTTGTCTTTCTCTGCTTGTGTGCATCAGCATCATCAGGCGGAGGAGAAGTGGCATCGGGGCAGGAGGGAGCTGCATCTCACATGGCCCAGGAGGGCCATGCCACAGAGTCTGACTGGACCAGTGAGACGGAGGGCGAGGGGAGCTCCACAACGGGGACGACTGGAGCCTGCAGCGACACGGACACGTCCTCGGAAGGGAGCTCCCTTGCAGTGGTGGCAACATCCGTGCCCCCCGCCATTACAGGTACAGCCGCCACCCAGCGCACCATCTCCGCCCTCCCAGCAGCCCCTCAGCGTTCGCCCCGTGCCCGCTCTGCCAGGAAGCCGGGCATCTCCTTCGCCCCAGGCACCTCAGGCCCTGCCCCTGTTACCCCCGCTGCCCTCAGTGAGGAGGTCATTGACCTCCTCCGAACGCTCATTGTTGGGCAGTCTACCCTTTTGAATGCCATCCAGGGGGTGGAGAGGGAGGTTCATCGCAGCAATGCGTACCTGGAGGGCATTCATTCGGGTCAGGCTGCCCATTAGCGATCGTTCCAGGCTCTGGCCTCAGCACTGACGGCAGCCATTGTCCCTGTCTCCTGCCTCCCTCTACTAACTCCCTCCTCCCAGTCTCCTGTTCCTCTGCCTGTCCCACCCACACCATCAGACCAGCCTGCACACACCTCAACACCCAAGAGCAGCTCATCCAAACATAAGCACCACAGATCACGCAGACATTCACACAAGCAACATTCCGATGCAGACATGCCAACAGTCACTACCACCTCTGTGACCCCCACCTCCTCGTCTCCCTCCTCCCTCCCTGTGACGTCTACACTCACACCTTCATTCCCCTCACCATCAGCCAGTGTTTCCATCACCAGCACACCCTCCAGTACAGTCCGCACACGTGCAGTCACCACCCCCACTGCCATTTACACGTCCCCTGTGTCCTCTCCCACTGTGTCTGTCACCCCCTCTTCCACACCACACAAACGCAGCCACCCACCCACCCAACAGCCATCCACCTCACGACAGCCTATCCCTCCTGCACCTGCACCCAAAGACAGCAAACGTGACTCACCTACAACCACATCCTCTCCCTCCACTCCCATTCCCACTGTACCTACCACTCTCCATTGTCCCAAGAAAATCTTTCTCGCTACTGCTAACTTCTTTCCTGACCCTGAGCCCCCCTCTCCTTCTCGTCGGGGTAAGAAGAGCACCTCAGCCACCACCAGCCCTGCAGCCCCCTTGACAAGGGTGCAGGGGTATTGGAGCCCACCAGCCCGCATGTCTGGATCTTCGCCCAGCAGCAAGGGGACAAGCAGCCCACCCCCTGGGAAGAGGAGCAGAAGGCGGAAGGGCCGCCGCAGGAGCCCGGGTTCTATATCCCCCCAGGACACTAGCCAGCCACCGTCAACAGCCACAGCTCCAAAGGGAGGAAAGGGCCACAGACTCCCGACTACGGAGGGCAAGGGAAGCAATGCGGAGAAGTCAGGCAGCAGGCCTGCTGCCCATGGAGGACCTGTCACAGCTGCCCAGGAGGAGCCCACAACCCCCATAGCCGCTGCCCAGGGAGGAACCGTCACAGCTGCCCAGGGCGAGCCCACCACCCCCATAGCCGCTGCCCATGGAGGACCCGTCACAGCTGCCCAGGAGGAGCCCACAACCCCCATAGCCGCTGCCCAGGGAGGAACCGTCACAGCTGCCCAGGGAGAGCCCACCACCCCCATAGCCGCTGCCCAGGGAGGAACCGTCACAGCTGCCCAGGGAGAGCCCACCACCCCCATAGCCGCTGCCCAGGGAGGATCCAGCCCAGCTGGCCAGGAGGGCCCCACCACCCACAGCCCAGGTGGGCATTGAAGGAGCACCATCCCTGCTGCCCAGGAGGGCACCACCAGGCAATGAGCAGTTGGCCATAGAATGGCCGCCGTCTCCAGCACTGCTCCGCTGGGGACCGCCGTCTCAAGAACCGCTGAACTGGGCCCTTCAAGGCAAGAACCGCTGAACTGGGCCCTTCCAGGCAAGAACCGCTGGCCCTTTGGCAGACGTGGCAGGGCAGGATCTGTCTCGGGCAGGGCTGCAGGATGTCCTCTGGCCAACATGCCTCCTCCAGTGGCAGTGGAGTCTGTTATGGACTGTTTGGACTGTGGCTTTGCACTCCCCAGAATGGCCCAGTGGGCAGGCCACCCACTGTATGGACTGTATGGACTGTGGCTTTGCTCTCCCCAGGATGGCCCAGTGGGCAGGCCACCCACTGTATGGACTGTATGGACTGTGGCTTTGCTCTCCCCAGGATGGCCCAGTGGGCAGGCCACCCACTGTATGGACCGTATGGACTGTGGCTTTGCACTCCCCAGGATGGCCCAGTGGGCAGGCCACCCACTGTATGGACCGTATGGACTGTGGCTTTGCACTCCCCAGGATGGCCCAGTGGGCAGGCCACCCACTGTATGGACCGTATGGACTGTGGCTTTGCTCTCCCCAGGATGGCCCAGTGGGCAGGCCACCCACTGTATGGACTGTATGGACTGTGGCTTTGCTCTCCCCAGGATGGCCCAGTGGGCAGGCCACCCACTGTATGGACTGTATGGACTGTGGCTTTGCACTCCCCAGGATGGCCCAGTGGGCAGGCCACCCACTGTATGGACTGTGGCTTTGCTCTCCCCAGGATGGCCCAGTGGGCAGGCCACCCACTGTATGGACTGTATGGACTGTGGCTTTGCTCTCCCCAGGATGGCCCAGTGGGCAGGCCACCCACTGTATGGACTGTATGGACTGTGGCTTTGCACTCCCCAGGATGGCCCAGTGGGCAGGCCACCCACTGTATGGACTGTATGGACTGTGGCTTTGCTCTCCCAGGATGGGCCAGTGGTCATGGATCTGGCGTCGTGTACTCAAGTGGCTGAGGTGCCCCCCCTTCCCTTCCCCCTGAGGTGCCTGTCCTTTTTTCTTTCTGATGCCCCTGCAGTGTTCTCTCCGTGGAGTTCTTGTCGTGGGACTGGGCCTTGCCCCTTTGCTCAGGACCCCTGTGGTCCACGGACAGTGGTTGGACTACATATAATAGATGTATATATTTTGTACATAGTTTATTTATTTATTTGGATTACTGCTGTCCATTTTTCAATATATCTGCCCGTTTAAGATCTCTTCTTTTGGTCTTTGCATTATTTCGGAGGGGGGGGGTTGTGGGTTGTGACAGTGATCTGTGGGAATGCATTGATGTGTGTGTTGTAGTGGGTGTGGGTGGGTGGGTGTGTGCCGGTAATCTTTTCCCTCCCCTGTGTCGTAGGTGCAGTACTCACCGATGTCTTCCGCGCCGCAGGGCGTGCTCCTGGTACAGGAGCAGGTATAGGAGTGCGGGGATGACCTGTAACTCGGGTTCCATACTGCCGGAATCTCGCGTGGAGTATGTGGAGGTGAGCGTTTTCCCGTTCGTAGTCTGTTTCCGCCGTGTTTTTATCGGCGGGGCTCCCGCCCCGGAAAAGGTGGCAGATTGGTGGGTCGTTATCGGGTAGGCGGTACATTGTCTCCCGCCGGGCTGTTGGCGGTGACCGCCAGGCTGTTTGTTTGTACCGCCGTGGCGGTCGGAGTGTTGAAGAGGCGGTCTCTGTTGGCGGTAACCGCCAGGGTCAGAATTCCATTTTTTGGACCGCCAGCCTGTCGGCGGTATGGTCGCGGCTTTAACACCGACCGCCAGGGTTGGAATGAGGGCCTTAGTCTCTTTTTCGAAGATTTTCTTCAGCGGGACGAACCTGCCAGTCCAATCCTATCTCCTGGAGCCCTTCTCTGGATACGCGATGCGGTAATCCTCGGTGGAGATTTTTACCTTCGGACTTAGTCTCTTTTTTTAGGTGAAAATCCTTCGACCGGGGTAAACCTGGATCTTGATCCGACGTCCCTGGAGCCCTCCTCGGATACGCTGGCTGGAAGGTCCCGGTCAACTTTTTACTTAGTCTCTTTTTCTGAGATTTTCTTTACCGGGACGAACCAGCAAATCAGGCCGGGTCGCGGTTGAGGCAAGCCGGCTACAGTTGCTGCGGCGGGTCGGTCCCTCTATGGAGCTTTTTTACAAAAGTTCTCCAAAGTTCTCCAAACTTCTGGGGCTTCTCCCAGATGTCCTTTTAAGGTTCTTTTGAGGTCCGCAGCTCACCCCAAGGGTCCAGAAGTTCTGAGGATGTCCTTGGGGGTGCGTACTACAACTCCCAGAACGCACCTGGCGCAAACTCCTTTTTGGCCACTGGAAAGTGGTCAGCTGGTCGCTTTCTTCAGGAGTTGGTGCAGGGGACTCTGGCTAGCAATTTTTCTCCTATAGCAAACAGGGAGTCCCTCCTTCAACCAGTTGAAGCCAGGCAAAGTCCTTCTTGTGGTGAAGCCCAAGTGTGCAGCTGGTGCAGTCCTTCTGAGTGCAGGTTCCAGGTGCAGGCCAGGGGTCCATCAGGGCAGTCCTTCTTCTTCTGTTGTTCTTCCTTGTTGGATGTGGTAGGGAACAGAGGTGTGAGTGCAAGTCTGCCAGTGTTATCCTTGCTCCTGGGTGAAAAGCAGGGGGGTCCTGGTTCTCCAATCAGGTGCAGGGTCCCTCCCCCTGTGATGACCACTTCCTGGGAAGTGTGGCAAAAATCAATCCCAGGAGGCAACATTCTCCAAAAATCCATCATGACTGAATCTGATTTTTGGAGGTTACATCTGGCTGAGCCCACCCACTGGTGTGGCTGAAAATCATAAACACACCCCTCTCCTGCCCTCTCCTAATGTAATCAAGGGAGCACCTAATTGTCTGGGGTTGCAGGATGTGGGGGTGTTGCTGGTTGCTCCAAATGTCCTTCTCTGCCTTTGAAGACCAGTTTGGCAGCCCTCCCCCTTCCTGCCTCACCATCTGCTGAGGGGAGATTCCCTCCCACAGGCACATTCCTTTGTGTGAAGCCAGGCCACTTCACACCTCATCAAGGCAGCCTGGCTAGGCTGCTAGAGGCTGGCCAATCAGAGCACAGCAGCAAAAACAATACAGGGCTGAAATTGGCAACTTTTCAGGTAAAGTTTAAAACTCTTTACCTGAACAAGTTATATTAAATCACACAACTGGAAGTTGTGGGATTTATTACAACAATTCATTTGATACCAAACTCTTGGTATACATCATTTAAGGAGACTTTAAAAATTAAAATATAGTCTCCCCATTCTAGCCTATGAAGGCCATTTACTACAATGAGGGAAAAACGAATTTGGCTGTTTTTACCTCACCAGGGCTTATAAAACTATTTTTATAAAGTCCCTGCTTATAGTTACATGGCACCCAGCCCTAGGGGTACATAGGGCACACCTTAGGGGTGACTTATATGTAAAAATAAGGTAGTTTAAGACTTTGGAACTACTTTTAATTCCAAAGTCGAATTTGCATATAACTTTAATTTAAAAGCAGTCAGCAAGCAGGCCTGCCTTTAAAATGACACTGGGCCCCTCAGCAGTGCACCTATGGGTGCACCACCTATGCTGTGGTCCCCAAACCTACATGCCCTACCATATACTAGGGACTTATAGGCAGGTTAACTTAGCCAATTATAATTAGCCTAATTTGCATATCCATTTTACACAGAGCACAGACCCTGGGACTGGTTAGCAGTACCCAGGGCACCATCAGAGTCAGGAAAACACCAACAAAAAGTGGAAAATGGGGGCAAAAAGTTAGGGGGCCTCTGCAATCAGCCCTGTTTTCCCACAATCTTAGATGAATTTAACAGCAAGGTGTCCCAGAGATCTCAGAATTGGATGTGTTGCCATGGACACTGGTGGTACCATAGCCATGGCCATGGCAGATGGTGACTATTTCAGGGTCCTGAGTTTGGTGCACTGTATCAACTTGGTTGTGCAAGACTTTCTTAAAAAAGGAGACATAGTCAGCAGCATACTGACCACCTGCAGAAGAGTATGCACTCATTTCAGCCATTCCTTTAAAGCTGTTTGAGCAGTACAGACAGATCAATGACTGTCATTCAAAGAGGAGGTGATGCTGTTGGGAAAGCCATGACCATGGATATGGACAAATGGGGCCTAGTCAAATGCCTCACACAAATGCTACTCCCTTTTGAGGTTTTCATACAGGAAGTTAGCACGAGGACAGTGTGATGGGCCAAGCTATCCTGTTGTTGCATCTGTGAAAGGACCAGCAAAAGAAGGTGTGAAAGGTTCACAGTCACAGGTGTGAACGAAAACCCAGACACGTACAACTTGGTTGAGAGCCTAATATATCGCTTGACTTGTAATACAAGGCTGCAAAATGGCATAGGCTCTCATTACAACCCTGGCGGTCGGTAATAAAGCGGCGGTAATACCGCCAGCAGGCCGGTGGTAAAAAAATGGGATCACGACCATGGTGGAAACCGCCAACATAGACAGCCACTTTAACACATCGACCACCAGGGTGGTAGCAACAAACACCATGGTGGTCACCGCCAACAGACAGGCGGAAGACACTGTACCGCCCACCGTATTACAAGGCACCAATCCACCAGATTTTCCTGGGTGGTACCAACGACATCAAAAGCACGGCAGAAACAGTCTTTGGAAGGGAAACCACTCCCCTTTCGGCATTAAACGAAAAACCAGGATGCCATGGAGCCCGAACTGCAGGTCCTCCCCATGCTGGTGCATCGGCTATTACACCAGGAATTTCAAAGAAGGCAGCGGCGACGACCACAGTGAGTACTGCACCTAGCACACAGGGGGAGGAGAAAGTGACACACACACACAACACACAACACCCCCACCCTCACCCACAACACCATACACACAAACATATGCAGCAACATTAGAGTTACACCCCGTAACCCCCTGGAAGAACACCATGACAAAAGGAATTGAGTCAAATCAGTGATATTTAGAAAATGCACATAAAGTTAATGATTGTATACAACAGTTTATACAAATATTTACAATATGTACAAAGGGCCGTACACTGTTCATTGCAAATGTCCGTGGACCAGTGGCTCAAAACGTCATGGGCGAAGCCCACACTTGACTCCTGCCTCAAAACGGAGAGGCTACTGCAGGGGCATCAGGTCAAAAAAACACAGGCACCTCAGGGGGAAGGGGAGGGGACACCTCAGCACGAAGATGGTACTACGCCACTGCTCCTGGAGGGGGCAACATGCCCACAGCGATGTCCTGGGGAGTGCAAAGCCACAGTCTCTCAAGTCTCTCAAGTGCTTGGTTTGCCCACTGCTTGGTCCTGGGGAGTGCAAAGCCACAGTCTCTCAAGTGGGTGACATGGTCCACTGGTTCTGGATGGGGACTTGTGCCCAGTCTGCTTCATCCTGCCAAAAATAGGGGGAGTGGATGCACCTCTCCACTGGTTCTGGAAGGGGGCATTGTGCCCAGTCTGCTTCATGCTGCCAAGGATAGGGGGAGTGGATGCATCTCTCCACTGGTTCTGGAGGGGGCATTGTGACCAATGATGCTAGAACTGGGGTGTGGCAGTTCCCATTCCCTCACCTGGGTGTCTGAGGCACGAGATGTGCAGGGAACAGGTAGCATGATACTCCATGGAGGCAGAGCTACACTCCTTCCTGTGGTGACTTAAGCTGCAAACTGCTGGTAGTGCCAGTGCTGGTGGTGATGATTTAAGTGGTGGGTTCAGGGTCCAGGCCGTCTCCTGCAGCCTCAGACATCTGCCCACTGGGGATGCTGCTGATGTCTGATGTAGTGGCACCAGCTGGGCATGTGGCGGTGCATATGGCGGTGCATGTGGCGGTGCCTTGGGCAGTGTCTGCAGCGGAGATGATGCCAGTGCTGCCTGTGGTGCAGGTGATGGTAGTAGTGGAGGGAGGCACCAGGCGTCTCCAGCAGCCTCAGACGGATGCCCACTGGGGATGATGCTGCTGACTGTCATTGTGGCAGCAGCACTGCAGAGGGCGGTGCAGGGGGCGGTGCAAATGGCAGTGCAGGTGGCGGTGCAGGTGGCGGTGCCTGCGGCGGTGCATGTGGCGGTGCATGCTATGGTGCTTACCGCAGTACAGGTTGCTGGCATGTCAGGACAAATGGTGGTCACCAGTCCCTTACCTGGTGGCTCTGAGCTCTGAAGTGCCTTGCCTTTGCTTTTTTTTCCCCCTTCCCCACCATGGTAGACACTGCTGGGACCTTGGCACTGTCCTCTTGTTTTTTGGATGAGGCCTGGCTGGGTGGGTCGTGCGTCTTGTCCGTGCTGCATGCTGGCCCCTTCTTAACCTTTGCAGGGGTTGGAATCGGTTGGTCTTTTTTATTGGTAGGTGGCACACTGCCAGCCCTGACGGTGCCCCCTTCGATCCTCTCGGACTTGCAGGGACCACAGCAGACGCCGAGTTGGTGTCTGAGGTGCTGGCATGGGATCTTGACATGGTGGCCCCAGGGCAAGGATGGGGGAGAGGCGTAGGGAAGAGGTCAATGTTAGTCAGGAAAGGTTTTTTTAGACACTGGGATGGGAAGATTGAGGGGGTGTGGGAGTGGAGGAAGAGGTAGTGGTTGTAGGAGGTGTACGTTTGCTGAGTTTGGGTGAAGGTGCATGGGCTGGAGGCTGTTGTGAGGTGGATGGCTGTTGAGTGGGTGTGTGCCTGCGTTTGTGTACTTTGGGAGGAGGGCTCACAGACACACAGAGAGATGACACAGGGGACGTGTGCATGGTTGTGGGGGTGGTGATTCCTCGTGAGGGGTGTGTTGTGATGGGTATGCTGGTGTGAGTGGAGACACTACTGGGAGGGAGGCGGACGACTATGAGGAGGGTGACACAGTGGAGGAAATGGATGTTGATATATTTGCATGGGTATGGTGCTTGTGTGAATGCCTGTGGGATGATGTGTGGTGCTTATGTTTTCCTGAGCCACTTTTGTGTGTTGATGTGTGTGCATGCTGGTCTGAAGGTGTGCCTTGGATAGGGTGAGGTAGAGGGGATTGGGTCGGGGTAGTGAAAGTTTGAGGGGGGAGGCTGGAGACAGGGAAAATGGCTGCCATCAGTGCTGAGGCCAGAGCCTGAAATGCTCTCTGTTGGGCCACCACGCCAGAATGAATGCCCTCCAGGTATACATTTGTTGTTACAAATGCCTCTCGACACCCTGGATGGCATTCAGAATGGTTTACTGCCCAACAGTGAGGGATCTCAGGAGGTCAATAGCCTCCTCACTGAGTGCAGCAGGGCTTACTGGGGCAAGGCCTGAGGTGCCTGGGGCGAAGGAGATGCCCACCCTCCTGGGTGAGCGGGCACGGGAAACACACTGAGGGGCTGCTGTGAGCGCGGTGCTGGTAGGGGGCGGGGCAGCTGTACCTGTTGTTGGGGTGGGCACAGAGGTGTCTGCCACCACCAAGGAGCTTCCATCGGAGGAGGAATCGCTGTCACTGGAATCCCCTCCAGTCCCCGTCGTGGAGCTCCCCTCGCCCCCGTCCCACTGGTGCCTTCACCCTCAGTGGATTCGCCCTCATGGGCGATGTGGGATGCAGCTCCCTCCGTCACCGATGCCTCTGCTCCTCACCAGTTGATGCTAATGTACACTAGGACAGGGTGACAAAACAAAAAGGGGGGTGAGAGACAGAGGATACACTTGGTCAATGCCAGCAAACCACTACTATTGGCATACATAACACACACTGAGCTGCCCTATGCACAAGCCATGCCAAACCAGTCATTAAGGTAGTCCCCAGCCCATGGGTTACAATGTCTAACACCAGCATCTACACACCTGACACCCACAGGACCCTGCCCAGTAGTAGTTGGCCACTTGTACCATTGGGGTAGGAGTGCTTCACAGCCTGTACACAAGGGACCTAACCTGCCAGATCACCCTTGCCTAGGGGCACCCACAGCCCACATCCCCCACCCAGCTAGTTCCTAAAGTGCGCAAAGTCAGCTTTCTGAATCTGTACACACCCCCTTGTGGCTGCTGTGATGCTCTCAAGCACCCATCCAACTCCGGATAGGCCACCACCAGGATGCAGAACATCAGGGGGGTCATGGTGCGACGGGCACCCCTTCCACATTGGGAGGCCAGCCCCAGCTGGGCCTCCACCGTCTACTTGGTCCAGCGGCGCAGGTCCTCCTATCTCTTGCGGCAGTGGGTGCTCCGCCTGTGATAGACCCCACAGTGTCCGCACCTCCCTGGCGATGGCACGCCAAATACTCTTTTTCTGGTGGGCACTGACCTAGAGGGAAAAGACAGGGCGAAATGTAATTACTCACCCATCTGGAAAGGCATACTCATTGCCCCCCATTTCCCACCCATGCCCTGACGTACATACACTGACCACCTCTCATGCAGCACTAAGGCCAGGATGCCTCAGCACCCCCCAACAGATGACTTACGTACACACCACTCAAAACATGGATTGGCCACACATCATGCTCACAGTGAACTCACCCGTTTGTCTGGAGGAACGTAGAGTAACGTGTACTGAGTTAGGACCCCATCCATCAGTTTCTTCAACTCCTCCGCAGTGAAGGCAGGGGCCCTTTCCCCAGACACTCTAGCCATTGTCGCTTCCAGACTCAGGTCACAGCAGCAATTGCAGTGTAGGTCCTCTCCTGTTGAAGGTCAGGTAGCAGGTGAGGGAATAGCTAGAAAATGGCGGTGATGTCCGCAGCGGTGCGTACCATCACCGCCAGCGTACTTTGCCATTGGGTCCTGGGACCCATAGGGCCCAATGATAACCAATGCGAAGTTGCGCGGCAGACATCGTCCGCCTACCGCAATGCAGCAGAACGCCAGCGTACTTCCCTCATTTCCCCTTGTCCATCCTCACAGGTCAGGTAGCCGCCATTTCAGGGGGGCACATGGCAACTAGCTGCATCACAGCACATATTGGCACATCTTCTGACTCTCGAATTCACACACTGCTTCTGTGACATACATTCATAAACAGTTGTACCATCTATGTGGAAATATGACCTTCTGCTCACTGTTTTCCTCCATAGGCTACAAACGCTGAGGCAGATGATGAGATGGCGCATCCTCCGGTGTACAGACCCCTGGCCGACCGGGTGACAATGGAGGACAGACACATTATCATCACATACAGACTTGATCGTGCCACAATTCAAGAGCTGTGTGCCCAATTAGAGCCAGACCTGATGTCAGCTATCCGTCAGCCGACAGGAATCCCCCCCTCTAGTGCAGGTCCTGTCAGCGGTACATTTCCTGGCAAGTGGTTCCTTTCAAACAACAGTGGCCATGGCATCAGAATGTCTCAGCCAATGTTCTCCAACATGTTGACCAGAGTGTTGTCTGCCCTGCTGAAACACATGCACAGCTACATCGCATTCTGCCAAGTGGAGGATTTGGCCACAGTGAAAGCTGAATTCTATGCACTGGGACATATCCCCAACCTCATTGGTGCCATTGATGGTACACATGTGGCATTTGTCCCCCCAAAGAAATGAACAGGTCTACAGGAATAGAAAAATCTCTCATTTGATGAACGTGCAAATGGTGTGAATGCCAAATATCCTGGCTCAGTGCATGACACCTATGTTTTGAGGAATAGCAGCATCCTTTATGTGATGGGGCAACTCCAGATGCACCAGGTGTGGCTATTAGGTGAGGCCAAGGTCCCCACACAGTATAAGTTGGGGTCAGAGTATGAGGTTGTCCCTAAGGGTTAGTGTGTGTCTAACAGTTGTCCCTCGATATTTACAGTTGATTCTGGTTACCCCAAACTCTCATGGCTACTGACCCCAATGAAGATTGCCAGGACAAGGGCAGAGGAACGTTACAATAAAGCACATGGGCGTACAAAGAGGATTATTGAGAGGACCTTCGACCTCCTGAAGGCCAGATTCCGGTGCCTCCATCTGACAGGTGGCTCCCTATACTGCTCACCGAAGAAGGTGTGCGAGATCATCGTGGCATGCTGTATGTTGCACAACCTGGCCTTGAGACGCCAGGTGCTTTTTCTGCAGGAGGATGAGCCTGGAGATTGTTTTGTAGCAGCGGTGGAGCCTGTGGACAGTGAGGAAGAGGAGGCAGATGAAGAAGATGTGGACAACAGAACAAACATTATACAGCAGTACTTCCAGTGACACACAGGTAAGAGACTGTAACTCAACTTCACATTTCAGTATACTTTTGGACATTGTGCATGGCAGCCTCTTACCCTCTGTCTATGGACACTGACTGTTCCCTTTGGATTCCCTTTTTTCAGATCTATGTACCCCATTCTGGCTCCTGGTATATGCACTGCTGCCCACCAACTGGCATCCTGTGGTATAATTCACTGTACATAGATGTTGCAATGATTTGAGAATGTTGTAAGAATACATCTTTCCAATCATTACACTGACTCCAGAATGGTTTATATTTCAAGGGTGTTTATTTTTTGGGCTAAATAGTATGGGGGTAAGTGCAATGGACTGGAGTGATGGGGGGGGGGGCGGTCCAGGGTAGAGTCCAGTCTCTTGGTATCACAGGTGCATTTTCCAATGGGGCATAGGAAGGGGAGTAATGGCAGTTCAAGGTGGACAGGGTGACAGAGTGGGACAGAAGGTTAACAATCAGGAGAGTCCTATTACTTGCGGGGGTCTTGGCAATGTTCTCTGGATTTTGCCTGGATCGCATGGACTGTTTGCGGGGTGGTTCTCCTTCTGCAGGGGGTGGGGTGCTGGTGGCCTGTTGGTCCTGTGGCGGGGCCTCCTGTCCACTAGCGCCAGTAGAGGTGGAAGGCTGCTCCTCGGTTTGGCTAGTGTCAGGGGCCCTATGTTATGCCTCTGCCTCCCTCATGGTCTTGCCCATGTCAGCCAGCAGCCCTGCAATGGTAACCAGGATGGTGTAGATTTTTGTGAGGTCCTCCGTGATCCCAAGGTACTGTCCCTCCTGCAGCCGCTATGTCTCCTGTAACTTGGCCAGTACCATGCGCATGGTCTCCTGGGAATGGTGGTATGCTCCCAGGATGTTGGTGAGTGCCTCCTGGACAGTGGGTTTCCTGGGCCTGTCCTCCCACTGTTGCACAGCAGCCCTCCCAGCTTCCCTGTTATCCTGTGCCTCTGTCCCCTTCACCATCTGCCCACTGCCACTGACCCCAGGTCCCTGATCGTCCTGTGTTTGTGGGTTGCCTGGGGTCCCTGTAGTGGTGGACACACTGCCGATTGATGTGTCCTGGGAACAGAGGTATGGGCCCGCTGGGTGGATGCTGTGGTGTTGTTTCCTGAGGGGGAGGCTCTGTGGTGGTTTGGGACTGTTGCAGGGTAACCGACTGGCCAGAGTTCCCTGATGGGCCAGGTTGGTCATTGTGATCCAGGTGTGCATAGCTGCTGTCATCACTGTGGGCCTCTTCTGGGGGGGGGGGCTGGATGCAGCTGGCACCTCCTCTCCGGTGACGTTGGGTAGGGGTCCTGTTGGGATGCAAATGCATTGTTATTGTATCTGTGTGTGCCATCCTGTGCAATGGGTGTGTTTCTCTGTATAAGTGTGCTTTCTCTGTCGCCTTGGCCTTGTGTGAGTAGTGATTATGTGGGCTGGGTGAGTCTCTCTAGTGTGCATGCTGTGGTGATGGGTGTCCATGCAGGTCTGTGATGGTTGTCCATGCATGCATTGTTGTTGCATGCATTGCTTGGTATTGGGATGGGTGGGTTGTGATAGTGGATTATATGTGAGTTGGTGGAATGATGGGAGTGAGAGAAAGAGTGGGGGTATGTGATGGCATGCAGGTAGGGTGGGGATATAATAGCAAAAATTTGACTTACCAGAGTCCAGTCCTCCTGCTACTCCTGCAAGGCCCTTAGGATGCATGATCACTAAGACTTGCTCCTCCCATGTTGTTAGTTGTGGGGGAGGAGGTGGGGGTCCACCGCCAGTCCTCTGTACAGCAATCTGGTGTCTTGATACCACGGAACGCACCTTCCCCCGTAGGTCATTCCACCTCTTTCTGATGTCATCCCTGGTTCTTGGGTGCTGTCCCACGGCGTTGACCCTGTTGACGATTCTCCGCCATAGCTCCATCTTCCTTGCACTGGAGGTCTGCTGCACCTGTGATCCGAATAGCTGTGGCTCTACCAAGATGATTTCCTCCACCATGACACTTAGGTCCTCCTCAGAAAACCTGGGGTGTCTTTGGGGTGTATTGGGTGTGGTGTGAGTGATATGTGTGTGGATGTACGAAGTGATGTGTGGGGTGAAGTGTTGGGGTGTATACTGTGATGTTCGTCGATGGTGCATGGGTGATGGTGTTCTATGCCTCTGATTGAGTGGGTGCTCTTTGCTTGTCTCTTTGTGCTTGGTCTCTTTTTTTTCATAGTAAGGGGTTGTGGGTAATGTGGGTGTGTGTTTTATATTGGTATTAGTGTAAGGGTGTAGAGTGTGTATGTGTTTCAGGTGTATGTATTTTGAATTGTCCAATGTGGTGGTGTTTTGTAAGTGTGTGTGTATTTTTAGCACGGCGGTGTGTACCACCAATGGTTTACCGCAGTTGAAAGACCGCTGCGTTGATTCGTGGGCTGTGATACTGTGGGCGTATTCCTGTTGGGGTGACAGTGTGGGTTTTGCTATTGCCAGTTTATCATTAACCTTTTGTGTGGCGGACTTCTGTGTGTGTCTGTATTGTGGGGATATTCTCTGTGTGGGTCATAATACCCGTGATGGATTACTGCCACAGTCACGGTATCTTGGCAGCCATCGGCACGGCGGTAAGCGGCATTTACCGCCAGGGTTGTAATGAGGGCCATAATCTGGTCCAAAGAAGTGCAATGGAAGGGGTGAAATAATTGGTCAATCAAGGACCTATAGTAAGGCCTTTGTTGGCAAATACAACTCTCCTCAAACTACCTTCCAGCTATGCCGCACTGTCATTGAAAGTGCTGGTGTGGTATACTACTGTATAAATGCCTAATACATACACACAGCATGGGGGGTACCATGGCCATGGCCAATGTCTCATTTTACTGTTTGAGCAGGAGCAGGGAAAAGAAAACCTTCTCAACAAACACCTAGAAAAGCTGACTTGGGCATGCAATCTTCTCAGTAGAGTACTTGTCCTAAAGATTTGTCCTCTTAGTCTCAAAGTCGACAAGATATATAAGGGGAGAAGAGAAAGATAAGCTTACTAACAAAGCAGAAGAAAGCTATATTCCAGTACAGACATGAGGATGTCAGGTAGAGAAACATGAAAAAGAAGAAAAAAGGACAAATCAGGGATAAAAATAAATTTAAAAAAGCTTACATAAAATAAAGATAAGTATGAAAAAAAGGTAGATAGGCACAGGAAAAAATGAAACATTATTCTAAATGAGAAAAGGTAAAAAAGTTAGGGAAATGATAATTCTATATCAGGAAGACTTACAGCGGCCAGCAGATCTGTCAGTTGCTGCACTGGTGGTGGTACTGGCACCTTTGTTTTCTAGACCTGCCTCAGATCTTGCCCTCTTCTTCCCCTTGGGTGCTGAGGTAAGACATAAAGAAGATTAGTGGTACAGTTAATTTCCCCAAAAATATTTTAAGAGGCAAAGGCAAACAATTACATTGTACTTTTCTGAACCAGATTGCCTTTAGTACTACAATTGACTTAAGTTGACCTATTATTTTCCAAGACCTAAGAACTACTCCAAGGTTCCTAAACTTAAACTACATTTGCAACTATGCACCACTACTAAGGCATTCATATTGCAACAAATGATCTTTGCTTCTCAACCACTTTTGATGGGCCAACTCAGGCTCATTTTTATACTTTTTTGCACCGCATTGGCATAATTTTTTTAAACAAAAGCGGTGCAAACTTACAAAATATAATTGTATTTTATAAGTTTGCACTGCGTTTTACGTCAAAAAATGATGCAAATGCGGCACAAAAAAAGTATAAATATGGGCCTCAGTCTCTATTTTCTTTCAATGCATTGATGCGTCCTCTACATCACTGGGATTAGGACTCCATAAACTACACAAAGAAAGCAGATAGAAGAGAGTACTAACTCACTGATATTACTTACCACAACCTCTATCTTATTCTTAGTGACAGGACAGAGGAGTCTTAATCTGCAGAACGTCCTAAATAAGCAGCCCAAATGAGCAGTGATGAGTACAATTAGGTAACGATGACTGAGCACCTGGCTAGCTCAAACTGGATCACATAATATTCATTGTAACGTAAACTTAACTTACCTGTGAGAGTCAGCACTGCCATTTGAAAATAAAAGACATTGTGGAACACACATAACAAATAAATAATTATTTACTCACCAATCCCAGCAAGTCGATGCCCAGCAGGTCAAGCAGGTCTTCAAAAGTCATGAAAAACACACAAAAATGACAAAAATGTAAAATACACAAACACAAAGACACACGAGGATATAATAAAGGAAAATGAGGGGTGGATGAATTAGATAAGGGTGGGATTGAAAAGATTAATGATGGATTAAGTTAGACTCAGCACCATGCACAGAAAAACTGAGAAAACAAAATAGGCATACATACACATGCTAACTCTTTGGTGCAGTTGGTGTGCTGTTTTCAGCACCAAAAAACACACTGCCCTCCTGAACATGAAAAACGTAACAGGAACGGGTGCATCGAGGATATGTGCTCGCTGGTGGGATTCAGTGAAATCTTGTGGTGTTTTTGGCCTGCTCCACAGAATTGGAATTCCGCATAGCAGAGCTCCGTTAGCTCTGCCCCGGCCTACCCAAAATATGCTTGTCATGGACATCATTTAGGGCTCACTAGGGATTACAGCTGCACCCCCTGGCTTGCCTTTGCAACCCGTTGCACTGTCTTTGTGCTATCTGGTTTCACAGGTGTCAAAATCAGTGCCAGGAACACAGTAACAGCTCATCCTTATGGAGACCAGTTGGGACTCACTGTCTTTGTTTTCTCTGAGTTTTCATCACACTAATGTTAAATAATAAATATTAATCATTATAAAAAAGAAGCAATTAGCTTGAATATACTAAAAATGCTGTTAAATGTATGGTGTACGTGTGCTTGCAGTTGTAAGTTTGTTTATGTGACAGAGTCTGTGTGTGAGTGTGAAATTGTACTCATGTGTAAGTTTGTGTCTGTGAGTAAAAGTGGAGGTCAAAGGGCATGTGATGCCACTTCTGCTACCCTTGGCATTTTGGTGAATTGACCTCAATGGGTCCTGGACCCTTGATTGGCATCAGTAGAGCTCCTCCTCTGAATAAAAGGAGACGTCCTTAAGTTTTGGGCTTTTTGCCCATTCGTTGCCAAGATCTTGCTGCCCACAGTGACCACCAATGTGAAACGCGGGTGAACATGCGTCTTCACGCTACAGCAAACTTCAGTGACAAACAACAATGCGAGATCTATACTTCACACCACAAAATCGACAGCCTGCGGTGACTGCCAATATGAAGCACCAGCAATGACCATTTTCATTGCCCAACCAGATGTTTGTACTACAGCTACAACCGTTTGTGATGCCTGGCCTGCTCTTCGCTCTGCAGCAATGACTATCCACATACTTGCTGCCTTCTACACAGCAAACTGGACTCTTTGCACCGGACTTTGAGAAGGTAACTTTTTCAGCTGGACTATCCTGGACCCTGAATCCAGCTGGCACTCTCGGTTGCGGTCTGCCAGACTCTCCCCAGTCTAGCACAACCAGATGACCTTAAGTGGTGCCTTGTGCTCTTAGACGCCATACATAGTTAGGCCCAGATTTATGAAGCTCTGGCACCATATTAGAGTCATTTCTTTTACGCTAATGTGGCATTTGGCTTCAAACATCGTTGCTCCATATTTACAAAGTGGTGCAATGCATGCATTGCGCCACTTTGTAACCATTTGTCACATTATGCATGCACCATGCACAATGTATGCAAAGGGAGCGTTCCCCTGTCAGGGGGACTGCAAAAATGGTGCAGTAAAATCTAAGAGATTTCACTGAGTCATTTTTTGCAGCTACTTCAATCCCCTGTTCAGAGCAGGCATTAAAAGCAGGCACACCATTCATTTCAATGGGCCCAGTGTACTGTTCAGGGTTAGCGCCAACAGTTTGGTGCTAACCCTGAACAATAGCGTCAAAAATGTTGATGCTATTGCCCTTTACCCTGCTCCATGGTGCGCGGTATTTTGAATATGGCACAAACATGGTGGCAGTAGGGGGTGGTAAGGGTCGCAAGAAAAGTGACTCTGCACTGGGTGCAGCACCACATTTCTTAAATCTGCTCCTTAAATCATTGAAATTTCATATCTCCGGTTCTACTAATTGTGTTTTTGACATTATGGTGTCAAATAATTTTTTCAATTTAATTTGACACATTTCTTCTAAGTTAGGCCTGACTTCTTTTGTGGCAAGTTACCTGAGGGTTAAGCAGAGGTTAGTTTACTGACTTTGTGTTTCGCCCTGAGGAGGATTTTGGTTGCTGCTTCAGTAGAGTTTCACCTTGCTTCAACCAATAACCCAATCTCTCAGAGTATGGAACAACAAATATGTTGATGATTTTCTTTGAGGTAATTTTTTTTATGGGGCGTTGTAATCTATATACACAGTACTATATAGTCAATATATTATATCCTTTAATAATGATTTTTTGCGATCATGCATTATGCTTCAGTAGAGAACAATTCGCGAAAATGTATGTTGACACTGTTAAACTATGCAGCATGTTTTTGCCAGCTGTACCTTAAAGGTTTGCTTAATTTGGTGAGAAAGTGGGCAGTGTTTGCTTATTTCTTTTTTTAGCCAGTCATACCATTACACCTAAAGGTGTAGAGATAAGTAGAGAACATCGTTAAACATCGATTGCAGTGGATTGCCTTACTGAAACATCTAGACAGTATTCCTCCCTTATAAGCAGCTTATATCTTTTCCTCGTTATTTTCTGATTTCCTGGAAGCACTATAAATAACCTTGTTGGAACCATTTTAGTTTCAGTTAAGCAGAACATAATTATTAGTCATGTTGTTAAAAGGATTACGTTTTCTTAGAAATAATCAATTTAAAGCTTAAAATAAATGTATATGCTCAGTCAAATTCATTATTTCCCACCTACAATGTTTAATGGAAAAAGACAGTATTTTACAATTCAAAGACCCTGTAAAACGAGTATTAGAAATAGCATACCTTTTGCTCACATAATACATCACTGAACAGAATTTAACAAACGTGCTTTTGTAATACACAGTGTGTCAAAGTAGTTCATGTCTCTCTGTTTAGATATGAAAGGTAAGTACACCCTATGCAATTTAAAGCATGGGGTGCCTTTTTCATATTTGCCTCTGCAAATTCAGATCTATGACATCATGGTTAGAAGCATTCACTTTGCTAAACAAATGATGTGTGTCATGTGTTTATATACTTTGAACTTGCATTTGTCTGCTTCTTTCATAATTCACTGTACAGCAGTCACCTTCTCAAGAAGAGCTTTCTTAAATTATAATATGAATCAAGAACTCATGGCAACCGATTCTATTTCAGAAGGTCTACAACCAATTTCAATAATAAAGCTTGTCTGGATTAGGCATGCTCCTGCTGACAGAATTCATGTTTCTTGGAAGTTGACACTCATCCAGTGGAGGCGTTTTTGGCCAAAGTATACACTATTATATGCTTTTGGCAATATGATGTAGGAATCTGAGTTCTGCACCGATTCTCACATGCTTTCTTAGGTGCTTCAATCCCGTTTTTTTTTGGCTGCTTTCAGTAAGTGAAGCCCCACAACTGAAATACCTTGAGGCCTTTTCACAAGGGCGTTTTGCAAAGTAGTACTTGTGTAGTACTCTTTTACATACTCTTACTTGCCGTTGTCTATTGTACCCAAAGTATCTGCCATGTAAATAAAATGAGAACATACTTATATACAATTAATATAAATAAAAGCACTGTGTTCTCTTTACATTTTTGTTAATCGATTAATAGAGATTTGGACAATTCAGGGCCAGTTCCCCAAATTCCTGCACTACTACTTCCCTTACTCAAATCTTGTGTGAATTGACCCCTTAAAGATGAAGGATCTCACTTATGAGGCCTGTGGTGCAGGGTAGCGCAGCAAGTGCTTTGGTGCGCCGCCTTGTGCCACAGAGGAATGGCAGAAATGTGCTGTATCTAGAAGATCTGTCCTCTCCACTGGTGCACATATTTCTGCCTCGCACCAATGCAGATACCCTTGCACCATGTTGCAAGGATGCCTGTGTTGTGGGGATGATTGTTTTTGTGCAGGAAGAAACACCTTTTTGCACCAAAACAATCACAAGAGGTGATATTTCTCTCTGTTGGGTCACTCTTATGCCCCCCTGAGGTGGCGTATGAATCTGACACATCCCAGACTTGTAAATCTAGGAATGCATCAGATTCCTTTATGTTCAATGGGTGTTGTGTGAGAACACCCCAAGCAAGACCTATGGAATGACCTTTTAACGCAGTGTTATCCGTGAAAGGGGTCCATATTTACAAGGCCATGAAATGCCATGCAAGGTGAATTTGCGTGGCCTTGTAAAGATGGACTGGCACACTGTACCGCAGGAGCATCAAGCAGAATGATGCTCCTGTGGCGCCGTGTGCTGCTAAAGCCTCAAAAATGAGACCTGAAGTTTTTTAGGTGATTCAATGAAAGAGCAAACTGTCCTCCCTCAACATCGACTGTGCAACAAAATGAAAGAAAAAAGTGACAGTAGTCTTACAGGTGAGCCCAAATGGCTGCTGAATAAAAGAAACCAATGTAACACAGCTACCCTTCTATTTCTTTGACAGTGGAATGAGTTTTTTATGTTTATTAAAAGACCCCTCACCCATCAACCTAGTTGCTGGCATGCTTCATCATAGATGTGTTCCCTATGTTTGTGGTAGTGTACTCACTCTTTTTGTTTGCATTTATAGTTCTGGGGGAAGGTGAGTGAGATCATTTCTCACACTCACTCTCTGTTGTGTTTTTGTGCAAAAATAAACAGAGACTACAGATATATTTGTTTGTTTTTTCATAAACAATGGTGAAGCAGTGTAAAAATGTGTTAATCAATAATAAATATTTCAGAATCCTGTCTGTGATAGGTGTTGTGGCTCTGGGCCCACATGCTATGTAAATCAGGCACACAGACACAAGGTTGGGGTACATAAAACTGACCACAAGCATGTGCACTTCTGCGCTTTTACTGGCAGGGTCACCTGACCAGTGACCCATTTGATGGCTTGATGTGTGAGAGCCAGCCCTTAAGGGAATGGCTGGTAGTACAGTGCTTGGCAAAAACTAGTATGAGTCCAGCTGGACTCTACACCTCTCCAAAAGTTTATTAAAAATAAAACAATCAAGTCCAACCTGTGGGAATGAATAAACAAACAAAACTCCACTGAGTCTCATTCAGACAGTCCGCAGGACAGTACAGGATTAGTGGACAGGTGTAGCTGGGAGCACCCGGGCATCATGGCCCGCATCTGTAATTTAACTAGCTGACTCTGGGCATGAACACAGTGTGGTTGGAGTCCACATTCCTTGACAGCATGTTCATGGGATTACATGTTGTTCAGTCCCTCCTGCTCTCATGGTGTTGGAGTTGACTTTAAAAGTTCAAACTGGGGTGCATCAGGAGCATTGGTGGAGTCTGTTGCAGATGTTTCTTTGAAAGCACCTTGGCACTGTGAAAGGCAAATCTGCCAAGACTGGGATAACAGTGCGATGTTTGGGTATCTTCCATTGAGACCTCTGTCCCTACCGGTATCTGTTGGTGGAGCAGCTTCAGACTCATCTCTCATGCCTTGCGCAGGTATTCCCTTCAGGCCTAATTGCAAGGTTGCTACAGGACCGCATAGGCTGTGCAGGGCCTCAGATAGGCCATGCGAAGCGGTCACTGCAGAACCACCAACAGGGCCTTGTCAAAGTCACTCGTGTAACCCGAAAGGTATGTGACTCATGGTCTGGTGTGCTCTTGCTAGCAGGACTTGGGTGTACTTGGAGTCTAATAGATGGTCAAAGGGTGATTGATCTCCCATGGTGCCAGGAATGCCTTGTTTGTCTGTTAATGTTTCGCAGGCATAAGGCTCCACTCTGGTGGTGAGATGCTCCTTATATGGTTCTGCCGATGCACATGATAATGATGATGTTACTTTTGACAACCTGTATGGCAGGTGACGATGTCTTGCTTGGAGTGAGCATGACTGGAGGGACTTCATAGCCACTTGCTGTTTATCTTCCTTTTGGGCATGTGCAGTTGCTTGCAGGGATGCCATCTGTTTCAAACAGCTAGTGACAGTTGGCTGGACAGTTGCACTGTGAAGTGTGGGGCAGATATGTGGTTCACACATGCAGGTAGCTTACTTTTGGTACTCCAGCTGGGCTGTCTCCAGTGATGTTGTTGCATCCGGGTGGTTGGCTTGAACTGGTAGATGCACTCTTGGGTAGTGGTATGATTCCTTGTCTTGGCACATTTCTTCATTCCTCCTGCACACCTGTGGTTGTCGGATTCTTCAGTGTGACAGGTCTGTCACACCCACTTCTTTCCCCTTCATCTTGTTAATGTTGTGTCATGCCATGTTCTGCTCTTCTTCTGACCAGGTCTGGTCATGTGCACTCTTATCTTCTCATTTTCATTTCTTCATTGTAATGTGACATCGGGCCATGCTCCTGTCTTTTGACTTGCTGTGATGTGACGTCCTGCTGCATGTTGCACGCTCACTTCACATGGATTTGTACTAGTCACATCCTCATCGTAGGACTGTACATCTTCTTTCATTGTGGACCTCTCACAGGTCCTGTCCTCTCTGTAGGGCTACGTATATATTCTCTTGTCATGGATGTGGCAATCACCCACACTCCACCTGTCCCTTCCTCAAGGATCTTGTTCGAGCTCTGCTTGCTGGATGGAGGATCACCTTCTTCAACCTTCGCTGGCGCAGGGTTTTCACCACGAGGCAGCATTCTCCCTGCATTTGGCACTGTCTTGGTGTTGTGCGTGCTTGGCAGGGTTGGTCACTCTATGTGATGTGACATTCTCATTGATGGGCCAACAGTAGCCCATTCGGTGCTGGGGGGGCCGACTGATGCAGCCTCTTCCATGCATTGACTACTGGCATCCTGATGGCACTATGATAGTGGTCTGCAACATCAGTCGCTGTCATCAGTGGCACTTGGTAGGCTGCACCTCGTGCTCAGGGGGCTTCTGCTCCTTTGTTGCACAGAGTTCAGGGTATGAGCGCTTTCCTCCTTTTTGCCGCTCGTCTGCTTTCTGCCTTGCTGTTTGCTGGGTGATTAGTCAGTTGCTTACTGGGGCAAAGTTCCAACCGCCTGTGATTATAGCTGTGAACCCTTCTGTGAAGTCTCTGTGTTCATGGATCCTCAGGTGGTAAACTGGCAAAGTGCAGTACAGGAGTGCTCCCCTGTCTAGACCAATTTACACTGCATTGGTTAATTGTGCATGCTGTGGGGGCAGCACTCTGTCTCTCCTCTGGTCACTTGCTTTTTAGCTGTTGTACAGGAGGGGTGTGTGCTGTGGGTGTGCCAAAACGTATTGCCCACCTACTCTGTGATTGTTGTCTGTGATCAAATGGGGCTGTACTGATCTTTGCCTGTAGAGGGTAGCAACACAATCAGCCTGTCATTCATCAAGGGCCATCAACACAGGCATGTGCAGGAAGAGCTGCAGTGAGTTCTTTGGGTCCAGGGAACACACGTGGTGGCTGACAGCCTCCTCCTAAAACAACTGCTGGGTGCCACAGAGTATGTTGTGTTTGTTCTCGTTTTTTTCTTCCTTCTGCCTGCCAGCTTGCTGCATGCAGGGTGATAGATGTTTTAGTAGCAGCTACTGACTGATGTTGGAGACACATTGTGCTGGCTGCAGAACGCCGCCACCTTCCAGAAAGCTCCCATCTGCACTGTTTCACTTTTGCACAGCTCTATCAGCTTTTCAGGTGATGGCCCTGTCTCACCATATCAGGGTTAGCCCTGCATTCTTCTCTTTGCACTGCCACCACTTCACACAATCTCTCTGCAGGTGGGTTGCAGCAGCTGCAGTGAGCTGTAGGAGATGGACGTTCTCTGATTCTTCTACCTTGCCAGGGTAGATTTCATCCCCTTTTCAGCGCACCTTGACCTGTGCCTTGGCTTAACACGCCCGCAGCGCCGACCTGGCTATCTGTCACCTTCAAACTTGGAGACAGTGCAGCTGGTGCGATCTGACCCACTCGTCACCATTGTATTGTTGTGGTAATAGATATCAGGTGGCATCAGGGACAAGGCAGACTTACACATACCTGCATCTCAGCCGAAGTAATGTTGACTCATATCCACCCTGGAGTCAGCTGCATCCTCATCATCCTCCTCTTCAACACCCCCCATGTCCCCTTCATCAGCCACTAGTACTACTAGCCCCTCCTCTGCATCCAGCAATGGGATCGGACTCCTCAGGGACAGATTATGCAGCACGCAGCAAGCCACAATGACCTGGCACACCTTCTGTGGCTTGTAGAGGAGGGCACCCCCGGAGACATGCAAACACTGGAACCTGGCCTTCAGCAGGCCAAAGCACCTCTCAATTACCCATCTGGTATGACCGTGGACCTCATTGTAACGATCCTCTGTAGCTGAAATTGGACACCTCATGGGTGTCAGGAGCCAGGGCAGGTTGGGATAGCCAGCGTCTTCTGTCTGCATAGAGGAAAGAGGCATATCAAGACCAGGAGGGCAATAGGGCAGGGACACCAGGGTGCAGAGAACTGAGGGGCACACATATGCAGGGGTACATACCGATGAGCCAGGACTGGTCCCTCTGGAGTGGTGCCATCATGTGTGGAACTCTGCTGTTCCGCAGGATGAAGAATCATGCACAGAGACTGGGTACCTGGCCGTCACCTGGGAAATGTACTTGTCCACAAGACACCCCACCTGCACATTGACCGAATGAAAGTTTTTGCAGTTCCTATAGACCAGTTCACTCCTCCTGAGTGGCACCAGAGCAATGTGGGTGCCATCAACAGCCCCAATGACGTGGGACATGTTTCACTTGCCATGAACTAAACTCCCCTTTTATTATACCTAAGTCACCTTAAATTTAGGCCCTACATAGCCCTATAGGCAGGATGCTGTGTACGTAAAAGATAGGACATGTACCTATTTAAGAAATGCCACTTTTAGAAAGTGGGCATTTCCCTGTGCTTATAACTCTAAGGGCCTGATTACAACTTCGGAGGAGGTGTTAATCCGTCCCAAAAGTGACGGTAAAGTGACGGATATACCACCAGCCGTATTACGCGTTCCATAGGATATAATGGACTCATAATACGGCTGGTGGTATATCCGTCACTTTACCGTCACTTTTGGGACGGATTAACACCTCCTCCAAAGTTGTAATCAGGCCCTAAGGCCCGTATTTATACTTTTTGACGCTAAACTGCGCTAACGCAGTTTAGCGTCAAAAAATTCTGCGCCGGCTAACGCCATTCTGAAGCGCCATGCGGGCGCCGTATTTATTGAATGGCGTTAGCCGGCGCAAGCAGACCGGCGCTGCCTGGTGTGCGTGGAAAAAAAACACGTACACCAGGGAAAAATGGCGTTAGGGCGTCTTAAAATGGCGCAAGTCAGGTTGACGCTAAAAAATCGTCTTAACCCGATTTGCGCCATTTTTAACGACGCCCAGACGCCATTTACATGACTCCTGTCTTAGTAAAGACAGGAGTCATGCCCCCTTGCCCAATGGCCATGCCTAGGGGACTTATGTCCCCTGGGCATGGTCATTGGGCATTGTGGCATGTAGGGGGGCACAAATCAGGCCCCCCTATGCCAAAATAAAAAAACAAAAACATTTTTTTATACTTACCTGAACTTACCTGAATGGCCCTGGGGTGGGTCCCTCCATCCTTGGGTGTCCTCCTGGGGTGGGCAAGGGTGGCAGGGGGGGTCCCTGGGGGCATGGGAGGGCACCTGTGGGCTCATTTTGAGCCCACAGGCCCCTTAACGCCTACCCTGACCCAGGCGTTAAAAAGTGGCGCAAATGCGGGGTTTTTTGACCCGACCACTCCCGGGCGTGATTTTTGCCCGGGAGTATAAATACGACGCATTTGCGTCGCCGTCATTTTTTTAGACGGGAACGCCTTCCTTGCATCTCATTAACGCAAGGAAGGCGTTCACGCAAAAAAATGACGCTATTTGCCCATACTTTGGCGCTAGACGCGTCTAACGCCAAAGTATAAATATGGCGTTAGTTTTGCGCCGAATTTGCGTCGAAAAAAACGACGCAAATTCGGCGCAAACGGAGTATAAATATGCCCCTAAGTCTTTGCAGCCTGACTCCAATCCATGTCTGGGGCTGAGTGACAGCTACATTTGTCGCATACTTTCCAGACAGCCACAACACAGGAATGGCTAGGCGTGACAGGGGATACATCTGCTTTCATCCTCATACTGATTGTCTTCCTGGGCTGGGAGAGGGACAGGTGGTTAATTCTTTACATTTGTATAGGTTGTGTTCCTGTCGTCACACAAAGGGCCGATTTGCCCCCTATTGTTGTCAGGAGCCAGGGCTGGGTTGAAAAGAGTTTGTTGTAAACTTGAAAGGGTTTCTCTGAAATCGATCCCTACATCAAAAGCATTTATGAGTATGAGTACATGGTCCCTGACCCAATGTTTTCAGAGCACTTTTGGAACTGGAACCGAACCTCTATGAGCAGCACAGCTGTGCCCTCTTAAAGGACTCATCTGGACTGCCCTTCTGCTGTTGTTCTGCCTGCTGACTGCTGGGTGGCCTAAAGGACTCGTTGGACTGCTTTTCTACTCATTGCCCTGCTGCCGGCTGCTCCCTGACTTTTGCCTAACTAGGCACTGCTGTGATACCAGGAGCAACAGCCATCCCTACCATCTGCATTTTTGTGCTGACCTACTTCCTGCTGGGCTGAAGTAGGAACTGCAGCTTTGCAATTTAGGTTACATGAGCTGACCTGCTGCCTGCTTAGATCCCGAGTGCTTTCCAAGGGCTGTTGATTTGCCCTCCCTGTTCCAGTAATCTCCGGGCACAAACCATTGCCTGGAAGCACTTCTTCAGTGGACCCTATCTCTCGTGGGTCTTGCAGCAGTGTGCTAATTGGGGAGCTGTGATTGCCTGCTCATTACCTAGAATCTCCTTGGGTCAATGCGAGTGTTGCTTTATTGCACCAGATACCGAGTGTCAATCAACTTCTATTTTCAGAAAACAGTGGCTGGTGTTTTCCCCCAGGGCACCCCTACCACAAAGGAAACCGCAACATGCAGCAGGACAAGCTGGATGTTGTGCTGAGGCACCCAGCACCAGCAAGTATAATCGCCACTACTAGAAAGAAGCTGCCGGGCCATTTCTGGGAAATGCTGCAGCATCTCCAGCCCAGCTAACCCACGCAACTCCTAAGGCAAAGGCTTCCAGTATTTACCCTGGAGTCTTCCTCCAGTAAAGCTCAGGAGCAGCAAGTGCCCTGCGGAGTTGCACAGTAGTCATGTGATACTTTTGCAGGAGGCCTGGTTTTCTTCCAAACCCTTATTGAATGCGACCCTGTGATTACCTGGGAATCTGTCCTGTGCCTTTGTAGCTGCACCATGTGCTGGCAACAGCTGCTTTTTTACCTAATCTGCACACGGGGAGTCACAGAGAGACCTCCCCACCAAACCCTACAGTGAGTGCCCCCCCAGTATTGGCACATACCTTATGGATGCTTGTTCTTTGTTGGTGCCATTATGGGGTGAGTCTTTGATGGAGACCCCCCACTAAGGACCTTGCGTCATATTGGGACCTGGTAGATTATTGTAATACATGTAGTAGACGTGCATATGCTCCTGTGGCCTATGATTTATGCATGATTGGCATTTCACATTTAATAGGAGCACAGTTGTGCTGTGCCTTGTAATCTCCTGGTGACTGACATGCTTTGTTCATTACCAGTTGCATTACATGCCCTAAAGTTCCCCTATGTCTTTTTATACCTTGCAGTGTTCAGTATTATACCACATGACTGCATTGTATGAGCAGTAATGATGTTTCAAGACATTTGCAGCCTATGAGCAGGTCTCTTATTGCACACATTGTGATGCTTGACAATTGCCAAGTTGGCAAAGAAATCCTTGTTTTGTGTCATTTTTGGTCTTATGATATAAACAATATAAAGAAACATATTTTTATTATCATGTGTGGAGTCTCAGTTGTGGTGTATTTAATGTGTCACTGGTGTGAGTGTATTGCACAAACGCAATACACATTTGTACTGCCATTTGTTAAATTTTGTTTTGACCAATGACTTTGTGTTTCACCACTGCGCATATTAGTTGCTCAATGTTCACCAGTAGCACATGGTATGTTTTGTTCAGTTGAGCCGCCTATGGGCTTTGACATGGCATTAGCCATTACTTTCTGTATTCAGTTTAGCCGCCTATGGGCTTTGACATTGCATTAGTCATTACATTCTGTATTCTGCCTATTGGCTTTGACATGCTGTATCCAGTCTAGCCGCCTATTGGCTTTGACATTGCATTCCTATTGGCTTTGACATGATGTATTCAATTTAGCTGCCTATTGACTTTGACATGCTATTAGATATTCTGCCTATGGGCTTTGACATGATATTATATATTGCATTTTATATTCAGCTCAGCTGCCTATGGGCTTTGACATGATATTATACATTGCATTTTATATTCAGCTCAGCTGCCTATTGGCTTTGACATGATATTATACATTGCATTTTATATTCAGCTCAGCTGCCTATGGGCTTTGACATGATATAAGACATTGCATTTTGTATTCAGCTTAGATGCTTATTGGCTTTGACATGACACTAGACATTGCATTTGATATTTAGGTTAGCTGCCCATTGCCTTTAACGTGGAGTTAGACATTGCAGTTGAGAATCCAAGCTGTATTTTTCCAAGCTGTGTTTTTGCACAAGATGAACCAAGATGTTTTGTTCTCACAGTAGACTAGACCTGATAAGAGAGAGTACATGGGTGTTTTTCTCTTCGCTTGAGCTTGGGAACAGGAGTAGTCTTGGAGACCTGGCCAGTCTCCAAAAGGCTTGCTCAGTTTCCCAGGTCTGAGAGGAGGGGGCACACCGTTGTAACAAATGTAACAGGCTGCAGAGAGTCAGATTCGAATCTGCCGGACCTCGTGCTGGAGCTTGGCGCCAGCTGCCAGCAATCCCGTGTGGGTAGATGAATCTCTTTCTCGCGGCTGACAGGGGTCATCAGCTTGCAGACCTTAGAAAGATGAAGCTGTAGATAGTTCCCACACGGTGAAGTATTTGTTTTGCTTTGCATTCAATATCTTATAAATATAACCTGCTGTGTATATTGCAAACTGATATATTTTGTTTCATTAACGCGGACTTGAAAGCTACTAATTCGTCATTCATAAATATTGTGGTTGGGGAAGAATTAACAACAATAAAAGTCTTCTTTGACCTCACAAGTGCATTTCTAGTGGTTTATGTATGTGCTTAGAAACTAGATAAGAGAAAAGCACTACAATTGGTACCAGAAGTGGGGTCGGTCATTAAGAGGTGATTAAGAGGGTGTTGACGAGTTGGTAGATTTCTAAGTGCACACTTTAAAAGTGTAATTGTTTTTTTGTTGTTTGGAGAATTACAGAAATTGTTTTCTGTTTGGGGAATCACAGTAGCACCGCAGACCATGTCTGAGAATGCATGTGTTGATAAACTGCCTGATGGTGCTACGAAAAACTGTGAATTGTTTTCTGTTTGGGGAATTACAGAAGAAAATGCATGTGTAGCTAAAATGCCTGATGGTGTTTTGAGAAATAATTCCTGTTGTACATATGTAGAAAAAGTGTCTTTTGGAAGTAATGATGACAGAAAGGTCTGGATACCTGTATCTGCTTACAGAGAAATGCAGGAGAAATGTAGGAAGTTGGAACATGAAAATAGGAATTTACGTGAGCAAATTAGCCCGACTGAAAGTTATAAAAGGGCTGTTTTTGAAGAATCTTTCTTGTCCCATTCCAGTAATGAGGGGGTTAAGACAGCTCCGAGCTGCACTGAGTTTTCGTGTGAGCCAGGGTTTTTGGCAGACAAAATGCATTCCTTAACTGATAACACGGACGAGAGAGCTCAGAATGTGATTTACGAGTTACCGTTGCAAAATGCACAAGTAAAACGAAAGATTTTAGAGAAAGAGCCGACTTTCATTAGCTTGTTTGATTTTTGGAAAAAGAATATCCCTCATTTGAGTGAAATCCTAACACTTTTGTATATGGTCACTGTGAAAAATAATATGCAGCTGCGCGCTTGTGAGTTGGCAAATGAAATAATGCAGACTTTAGGTTTCTGCGCAGTGCAAGAAGGAAATACTTATGTACATGTAACTCAAGAACAAGGAAAGAAAATAGTGCCCCTAGCTAGAATCATACAATGGATCTGGTACTTGCAAGACAGGGCTAGAGTACCACAGGTAAAAGAATTACCGGTGAAATTGTTGCACCATTTGAATTCGTGTCCACTGAAGATAAAAAGCATGTTTGTTTTACTAATGATTCATTGACTGAAATGTTGTTTTCTGGCACAGTAGAAGGAACAGCGTTGTATAATGTGTGTCAGATTTTAAAGCAAGAGCTACGTGAGATGTGTCATTTTTACGCTGATTTTTGGTTCATTGCTAATGTTTTAGCACCTAACTGGTTCAATTACCTTGCAGATGTTAATGAGAAAAATTCAGAGACAGAAGTGTTCACCCAGAATTCGGCCTTAGTGGGGATGGCTAAGTGGGTGCCCCAGAAATGTGAACAGCTGAGAGAAAAAGCCACTTACAGGTGGGCAGAGATGAGAGAGATGCACATTCCCCTAGATTTGATAAAAACTGTGCAGCACGCACAAAAGCAATCTGTTATGCAAGCAGTCACAGAGCAGTTGGGGAGAGGAACGTTACCAGAACAGAAATGGCAAATTGATCAGGTTTTAGGGAAAGTGATTGCTGCAAATTACCAAGGAAAAATCGAAATTATGCTGATACCTAGAAAAGAATCTGATTAATTCAAACAAATTGGAGACAGAATGGCCCAAATTGACAAAAATGCAGTGAATGGAGGTTTGGTAAAGAAGGAGTCTGCCCCAGCCCTTCTGACAGTGCAAGAAAAGGGAAGCTGTGGCGCAGCAGATAAAAACCTCAGTGCTGATGTGTGGGCTGAAGCCCCAAGTGACCCTCCAGAACCTGCAGAGAATATAACAAAGGGACCCAAAAACATCCTGCTGATTATAAAACAGGGAAAGAAAGAGGAAGGGTGCAGTTTAAATGAAAAATGTTGTTTGCAAGAAAAGTCATACTTGTTTCTTTTGCAGATCCTACCACGTTTCGCCACTGTCCCTGAGTGTGCTGTGTGGTCCCCCTTCCGGTGTGTGCGTGTGGGGTCGGGGAAGGGACCGAATCCCCAACCTGAACCTGGCTGAGTAAAGTGCCAGCACCATGGATCCATTTTGCGCAAACTGCGCCTTCAGTTCAAGTTCAACTTGTTTGATTGCATTCTTCCACTGGAACTAAGCTGTGTTTTTCTTTTTTTTTTTCCCTTCTCGTATGGAACTCTGACTTTTGCTTACCTTCCAGAAAACCTTTCAGGTGGACCGTGCATCTTTTACATGAGTAGAACTCATGCCACATCAAATTGCTAACACTGTTGAATTAGAGACTCACTCAGAGTATAAAAAATTGCCCAGTCTTTTCTGTATAGATGTATCTGATGTGAAAGGTTATGAGATCAATGTGTTAATTCAAATGTGACTTGCTGATAATGTTTTTTTGTGCTGATGTTTTTGTTTTTGTTTGAAACAAGAGATATGTGAAACAAAAATTCATTGGTCAAAGGGCGGAATGTACTGCCATTTGTTAAATTTTGTTTTGACCAATGACTTTGTGTTTCACCACTGCGCATATTAGTTGCTCAATGTTCACCAGTAGCACATGGTATGTTTTGTTCAGTTGAGCCGCCTATGGGCTTTGACATGGCATTAGCCATTACTTTCTGTATTCAGTTTAGCCGCCTATGGGCTTTGACATTGCATTAGTCATTACATTCTGTATTCTGCCTATTGGCTTTGACATGCTGTATCCAGTCTAGCCGCCTATTGGCTTTGACATTGCATTCCTATTGGCTTTGACATGATGTATTCAATTTAGCTGCCTATTGACTTTGACATGCTATTAGATATTCTGCCTATGGGCTTTGACATGATATTATATATTGCATTTTATATTCAGCTCAGCTGCCTATGGGCTTTGACATGATATTATACATTGCATTTTATATTCAGCTCAGCTGCCTATTGGCTTTGACATGATATTATACATTGCATTTTATATTCAGCTCAGCTGCCTATGGGCTTTGACATGATATAAGACATTGCATTTTGTATTCAGCTTAGATGCTTATTGGCTTTGACATGACACTAGACATTGCATTTGATATTTAGGTTAGCTGCCCATTGCCTTTAACGTGGAGTTAGACATTGCAGTTGAGAATCCAAGCTGTATTTTTCCAAGCTGTGTTTTTGCACAAGATGAACCAAGATGTTTTGTTCTCACAGTAGACTAGACCTGATAAGAGAGAGTACATGGGTGTTTTTCTCTTCGCTTGAGCTTGGGAACAGGAGTAGTCTTGGAGACCTGGCCAGTCTCCAAAAGGCTTGCTCAGTTTCCCAGGTCTGAGAGGAGGGGGCACACTGTTGTAACAAATGTAACAGGCTACAGAGAGTCAGATTCGAATCTGCCGGACCTCGTGCTGGAGCTTGGCGCCAGCTGCCAGCAATCCTGTGTGGGTAGATGAATCTCTTTCTCGCGGCTGACAGGGGTCATCAGCTTGCAGACCTTAGAAAGATGAAGCTGTAGATAGTTCCCACACGGTGAAGTATTTGTTTTGCTTTGCATTCAATATCTTATAAATATAACCTGCTGTGTATATTGCAAACTGATATATTTTGTTTGATTAACGCGGACTTGAAAGCTACTAATTCGTCATTCATAAATATTGTGGTTGGGGAAGAATTAACAACAATAAAAGTCTTCTTTGACCTCACAAGTGCATTTCTAGTGGTTTATGTATGTGCTTAGAAACTAGATAAGAGGAAAGCACTACAACATTGCCTATGATGCTATGACTGCCTGCTATGCACCAAGCTACCAAAGGGTGAGCACAGGATATCCTTGGTGTGTAATTTACTTGCCCTGGCTAGAGTGGTGGGTTCTGCTTGACAAATGCACATACCCTAGCCAACCAAAAACCCCATTTCTAACACTGTTACTCTACTGAGTTTCTTGGATTCCTCTGGGAAGTTCTATTACACCTTATGCTTTCACCTCCCAAACCTAGAACTCTATATGGGTTCTGCTGATATTCTCTTCCACTCTATCTGTCTTAAACTATGAATAATGTTATTGGACGTGCTTCATACTTTGTTCTGTAAGTGCATTTGAAATATTTTGAGATGCTAATTTACTAAAATGTAAAAAGAAATTAAGAGACTTCATCTACTAAAAATGATTTGAATAAAGAATTTAAACTATACCAACAATCTCATTATTGACTCCTATTAAATTGAACGATAATTAAAATGGTGATAATCTGTGGAGTAAAATTGCAACTCTATCCCTCTTCCCCTCGCCTCCAAGTTCTCACCTCTTGGTCCTGCTGGGGGGAGGGAACTTCATGTTTCTGGATACCTCAATCATTTCACTAGCAGCTGTTCGACCCTCCTGGGCCTGCAAGCGCCTTGATATCCTGTTGGGTGCTTCACAATCCTGATTGATTGATTGATTGGGTGCTTCACAATCCTGATTGATTGATTGATTTTTTGAGTGGAGTGCTCTGTATTCCCAACTCCAGCAACTGTTTGGAGTGATGCACAAATACCTTACACTTTGACTTCAAGTTAGGCCTGACTGCTCTGTGCAAAGCTACCAGAGGGTGAGCACAGGGCAATTTGGGGATTGCTTGTGCCATTTCTCTGACAAGAATTGTTATTGATGCTCGACCAGGGCTCAGACACCAGTCAACCAGCAACCCATTTTTGCATATCCATTGTCTAGAAAGCTCTTAAAAATGTATCATCTCCATTAAAGGTTCATCATTCACTATTAGCTTGGAGTTGTTCTCCAGTCTCTTGCCTATACATTGAAGTATAATCTCTCATAGCTCCTGCTTGGTAATAGCTGGCATTTTATTATTTATTTGTATGTTCAACTGTTTGTATCAAACTTTTACTAAAATTACATCTGGGCTTCCTCCCTTCTTTTTCTTTGTCCAAGGTTTCCTGTAGTTTGACTTATTGCTTCTGTTTTTCCATTTCTGCCCCCAGGAACTGAGGTGACAGTATAGATAAGGATGCCAATTCAGCTGATTGCAGAGCTGAGTCTAAACCCTCTTCTGACACATGATGTACTTTAATGTTAGTGGCATTGTACAAGTTGTTTTCACTGGTACTCTCCATCCAATGATAGATTCAGAGCTCTCTTAGCTAATCTTTGTACTGGTTTCCAGCTTCTGTGTACTGTCTTGCATTCTGATATCTGATTTAAACACGGATGATCTCAGCCTCAGTATGGCTTTGGAAGACTATTTTAGGCATTGCCTAACTTGGAAAACTGCCAGGAATTTTGCTTTGATGATCCTCATGTAGTTTGACTTTGTGAGGCATTTGGTTCTGGAAATGGATTATGTTACAAGTACTTGCAGACCATGTGATCTTTGAGGAAGTGTTTATATATTTTTGTTGATTCTGCTGTAACTCACTATGCAGGGTACTCGAGACTGCAATAGTCATCCTTTTACAACACTGCAACATATAGTCACAACTTTACGTTATGTTATCCTCAAGTCACCAATCAAAGATGTGAAAAATAATTATTTGTTGGTCTGCCTTGGGGCTCACCAGTGTATCCCACTACATGGCATGGAGCACTCCAAGAAAGAAATGACCTGTTAGAGCAAGAATATAGGCAACTGTTTGACACAAATGCAATTATCATCACTGCATCTAAATAACTAACATCAACCAAACCATGCCCCCACCAAAGTGAGATGCTCAAATGCCAGTGGAATTTATAAATGCATAATTGCATCTTCTGCCTAACTCCTTGGGAAAAAAAAGGTTGAACACAAAGCAACACACCTTGACCAAGGAGTAAACAACTGCAGCACTGCACTTATAAAATAATCAAACATGGCGACCACTTAAATGCTCACAGAAAAAAGCAAGTAGTAATGCTTAAAAAATCTCAACCACTATTAACTTCTCCAGACTGCATACCAGTTGTTAGCAATCAGGTTTCTGATTGTCAGAGTATGTACCCTGTACATGCAGGGACCACAATCCTAGTCAGGGAAAGTCAGATACACACTAAAAGATAACATGTGCTCATCCTCTGGTAGTTCAGCACAGAGCAGTCAGGCTTATCTAAAGAGGTAATGTGTAAAGTATTTGTGCAATGTAATACAATGAAAATTCCCCAAAGAGACTCTACACCAGGTTAGAAGAAAAGATTATAATTGTATAAATAAATCAAGACTAGAACGACAAAATCCAATTAGTAGAAGAAGAGATATGATTTTTAGAATGAAAGAGTTTGAGTGCTTGGAAGCAATTAATGCTTCAGAGGTTACCTATGGTCACACTGGGCCCGGACAAAGTCAACAGTTCAGGCCTCCTATGATGGAGCGTGGGATGGCTACATGACCCACGTAGGGCCTGCTGAGCAAAGTACCTTTCAGGTCAGCAGGCCAGCAGAGTAACAAGCCTTGGTGAAGCACAGCAGTTCTTCTGACGGAGGCTATGTATAGATCCAGAAGTGTCTGATTTGGTGGGGTCAGAAACCCAGTCCTTATACCCAAATGTGCCTTTGAAGTGGGCTTGACTTCAAAGAAGGGCCTTTGAAATGCACAAGTATACTTTCCTCCTCAGCCCTGGCTCCAGACTATCAGTAGGTGGTAATGAACCCTTTGTGTGGAGACAGGCACTGCCTATGCAGGTCTAAGTGTCATCCCCTCCCGCCCTTCATGACCAGGAAGAACAATCAAAATACAGATGAATGCATATGAGTACTGAGACACACCAAATTTTCCTGTGTTTGTGACTGTCTGGAGAGAATTCACAAAATGGAGCTGTTACCCACCACAGACATGTATTGCAGACAGGCTGCAGGCACAAAGAGCTGTAAGAACAGAGGAATGCCCACTTTCCTAAAAGCGGCATTGCTAAAATAGTAATGTAAAATATGACTTCACTAGTAAAGAGGATTTATCATTGCCATTCCAATGATACGAACCATGATACAGCTGCTCCTTCTCAATCAGGAATTACAGCTTAAAGTATATTAAGGACATCCCAATGTTAACCTCTGGGAAAGTAAAGTCTTGCAGTAGTGGAAATAACTTTGTGAGTTATTCACTACCAGGACATGTAAAACCTAAAACGTATATGTCCTACCTTTTAATTACATAGCATCCTACTCTTTGGGCTACCTAGGACCTACCTTAGGGGTGGCATATGCAATAAAAGGGGAGTTTAACTATCAGCAAGGGATTTTAAATGCCAATTTTACATAGCTGTCAAGCTGCACATAGGCTCTGCAGTAGCAGGCCTGAGACATTTTTGAAATGGTACTTAAGTGGGTGGCACAATCAGTGCTGCACGCCCACTGGTAGCATTCATTTACAAGCCCTGGGCATATGGCATACCACCTACAAGGGACTTACAAGTACATTAAATATGCCAGTTGTGAATCCATCATTGTTACCATGTTTAGAGGAGAAGCGAATGCCCTTTAGCACCAGTCAGCAGTTGTAAAGTGCTCAAAGTCCTAGGGCCAGCAAACAGCATCAGCAAAAATATGAGGCTAGCAGGCAAAATGTTTGGGGGAAACCTATCCTAAGGCTGACAGGACTAAGACCAGTCCATTGATGTTTTGCTCATGGTGCCATAGAAAGTGAGAACCCTTTTGCAAAATATATTATTCCTCTCCCAAAAGGAACAGTCAAACCAAAACTGCTGGTCACATCTGTACTGCCCCACCACAACAGAAAATACCGTTGCCTGACACCAGTGCCTCCTGCATCCATTATCAATCTATATTTCTGTTATTCTCCCTCAGAAATCGCATAAAATGCATCTATGATGGTTTTAAATACACAAGTCATGAAAGCAAAGATGACCATCTCAATGAAGTAGTTCAAGTAAGTTAAAAATCCTATATATTATTCTATAAAGTCACAGAAATGTCTGTAAAATACTAAGGCCCTGATTTATATATTGACAGAGGGGGTTTGAGACAAATTTGCTTCTGCCGTGGTCAAACCCCTACAACAGCCCGATGAAGTAAGGGCAGTCAAAGGTTTCGCTATATGCCCCCCAACCTATTTTAGATGAGCGGACACACAGTTGTTTTTCAATGCCCGTCACTGTCAGGAAAATACTGGTAGTACGGGGCATTGAATAGTGCTCAATCAATACCTACCTCATCATAGGAGGAAACTTGCATTCATCAAGCAATTAGCACTACATTCCATTTTTTTATCAACCTGGCAAAATGCAAACAGGGTTTAGTCTTGGGATTGCATAGGCAATACATTAAATGAGTGGTTGATGCTAGGAAAGACAATGAAGGAATCCAATACAAATAGATGGGTCATAATATTCTCTTAAAATCACTGTAATAAAGGCATGCATTACTCCAGTGAAAGGATAATGATGTAAAACAAAGAGACCAAATTAGGGAATGTGAAACTGTGTGCATATTTAGTGTACTGCACACCACACCTATCTCTGTTCCTGGGATGGCATGTTCCAATTTATTTTACCGCTACTGGATGGCAGGCTGGGAGCAGAAAAAAAATAAAAACAACTGTCTATGTGTGTATTGTATAGTAGCATATATAGCCAGTGATACCCTACTGCAAATTTGTAAAGAACTTTATTGAATGAAGAGCTTGCTACCCCAAGCAAGCGTGCATGGCTAGAACAGCACTGTATTTCTTGTGAACCTTTTTGATGAGTGTTTTGGTGCCACATATGAATGTACCAAGAGGTGATTTTGTCTCTGCTTGAGACGCAGCGCCTAGCGGTGTGATGGAGATGGAATCATGAGAGATGGATTTAAATTTATAATACTTGCAAACTAGCATTTATTTCAAACTGCGGGTCTTATGTTATGGCTCTACTTTTCATTATAACTTAGACTATTTCGTAAGTGGAATGCAGCAATTTGGTCAACCAGTCTGAAAAGTCTTATGGACATGGGAAAGGGGGGCAGGGAAACAGAGGAGAACAGGGGAAAAAAGACAGGAATCTACTTAGGACGGGTTAATCCATCACATTCAAATTCATACAACAAATTTGTCAAATTGAAATTCATACAATGGTGACAAATGTCCCATCTGACGAAATCTAAATCCCATTAGATCTGTCACCGTTGTGATGGAGCAACCTGCCCGCCAATATCTAAATCAGGCCCTTTGATGGCATGCACTCATGTCATTTTTTATGTGACTATGAATTGTCTCTCGGACAGGCTCAACAATACAGTGATTGGGACCTACATGATGGATTATATTACATTACAGTCCTCCAGTTTTCCAATACTCTGTAGCACATCTCACCAGTAATTGGATGCCTCTTTGTTATAGGTTCCTTATCCAAGCTGGCAGAGTGAATACTTGTTATGTAGCTTGTACTGAATGCAGCCATATGTGTTACCTCAAGTAGTCTCGTTTCCTTTGCACTTTATTTGTCACAGCAGCCTGACCCTCAGCAGTAACATTCGGCAATCAAGGGCTCATAATTTAGCTTACCAGAGCAGTAGTTCCTACTCAGTTGTGTACTATTTTAGTATAGTTTAAATTGATTCTATTCACCCTGGACAGATCCTAATGTGGCTTACCAAGGTCTTTGTACCTCTTGGGTAGATTGTGCTGTAACTATCTGAACTGTTCTGACTTTAGGCTTTATTGGACTTTAACTATTCTGGCAAAGCTTTATCCGATAATCAAGACTGTAATTTGATGGTTGCAACACGGCCCTAGGTGTCCAAGATCTTTATTTCTGGAGTTATCCAAGCTTCCTCTTCCTTTTTCAGTTTCATGTGATGTGACAGGTTTCCTGGTTTGGCTGGATTGGAATTCCAAAGTTTTGCCTATGATGAACTTTAACTTATAGGCAGGATCGAAAAGCAGAGGTACTAGTAGTGAGCAGTGCTTTATGGTCTCTGAACATCATTGGAACCTTAGTTGTAAGTACCATAGGAATTTATCTTAGATTATTTTGTGGGTGACACAGAATGCCTTAAAAGCCAAGTGTCTTGTTCTAGATAGCCAATGTATCTCTTGGAGTGTTGGAGTCATGTATGAAGGTGCAGTAGTACTTTTACTGATGTGTTTTGGATCCTTTGTAATTTTCATAGTATGACACCTATATGTGCACTGTCTAACAGCATTAAAAGATAATACCTTGAGATTATAAGCATACATCCTTCTTCTTCTGAGGAATTTAATTGATGTTTGATCCATGTGTTGTATTCCTCATTCCGCCCTAGTTAGTTTTCTCCACACCTTCCTCTTTTCCTTCAGATTTTATCTCATGTGGGGCAGGGACATCTTGGTGAATGGAAATGGCAGCAGCAGTTTCAGCACCAAAAATCTTAAATGTTTTGGAACTGTTTACAAAACATATTGCTTTGGTTACAGTTTATGAGCAAATGCACATTACAGGAAAAGGAGGGAAACTGCAGTAAGTATGAATGCAATAACCACAAAGATATAGGGCCTCATTCTAATATTGGCGGGTGGCGGGCACCGCCCGCCGGGCGGGAACCGCCAAATGGCCGCTCCGCAGTCAGAAGACCGCGGATGCCATTCTGGCTTTCCCACTGGGCCGGCGGGCGACTGCCAAAAGGGTGCCCGCCGGCCCAGCGGGAAAGACCCTGCAACAAGGAAGCCGGCTCCGAATGGAGCCGGCGGAGTTGCAGGGGTGCGACGGGTGCAGTGGCACCCGTCGCGATTTTCACTGTCTGCAAAGCAGACAGTGAAAATCTTTATGGGGCCCTGTTAGGGGGCCCCTGCACTGCCCATGCCAGTGGCATGGGCAGTGCTGGGGCCCCCAGGGGCCCCACGACACCCGTTCCCGCCATCCTGTTTCTGGCGGTGAAAACCGCCAGAAACAGGCTGGCGGGAAGGGGGTCGGAATCCCCATGGCGGCGATGCAAGCTGCGCCGCCATGGAGGATTCCCTGGGCCAGGGGAAAGCCGGCGGGAAACCGCCGGTTCCCCTTTTCTGACCGCGGCTTTACCGCTGCGGTCAGAATGGCCCTGGAAGCACCGCCAGCCTGTTGGCGGTGCTTCCGTGGTCCATGACTCCCAGGGTCGGAATGACCCCCATATTCTTACTAGGGAGTTCATGGGAGATGCAGCTCTGTTTTACTGCTGCTTGTAGGTTTGTATCAGTAATTACCATCAGCTAAACACTGAAAACCGCCAGAAACAGGCTGGCGGGAAGGGGGTCAGAATCCCCAAGGCAGCGCTGCTTGCAGCGCTGCCCTGGCGGATTCGCCCAGCCGGGGGTAAACCGGCGGGAAACCGCCGGCCCCGGTTTTCTGACCGCGGCTTTACCGCCGCGGTCAGAATGGGCTAGGAAGCACCGCCAGCCTGTTGCCGGTGCTTCGCCAGGGTCGGAATGACCCCCTATGTGTCTGATTCTCATTTTTGGGGCAGTTTTTCTATCTGTAATTGTTGGGGACAACAGTTCATCACAAATTTGTGGTATACCATGTGAGATGGATGGGCAGAAATATGATTCCAGAGACTTGATTGATTTCTGAATCTTGGTTTCTTTATTGAGATAAAACAATAAAAATGTCAACCATGTTTTCCTTGGAGGTGGGTGGGTGTCTATTGGTATGCATCTAATGTCTCTTTTCTCCTCCTTCTTTTTGGATCTTGAGTGATGATGTGACTTCCCTGTTTCCTTCTTTTTTAAGGCATTTCCCCATTTTGTGCCACCACCAGTCCCCTCGGAAAAAGGAGCACATACAGGGGGTTATTACAACTTTGGAGGAGGTGTTAATCCGTCCCAAAAGTGACGGTAAAGTGACGGATATACCACCAGGCGTATTACGAGTTCCATAGGATATAATGGACTCGTAATACGGCTGGTGGTATATCCGTCACTTTACTGTCACTTTTGGGACGGATTAACACCTCCTCCAAAGTTGTAATAACCCCCATAATGCGGTAAGTCAATTGGTCTCAAGTAGATGTGGCCATCATCACTATAGAACCCGTGGTTTTCCATGAGGGCTATTTCCCTACTTCTGTGGGTGGTGTTAAAGAGCTGACAAATAGTGTTCATGATCAGCAATGGAAGTACAGTTTTAAGGAGAAGGGGTGCTTCATGTACTCAGGGTTGGCCAGAAAAAAGAAAAAAAAACATAAGAGTACTCCTACTTTGTATATGGGAGAGTGCCCTGTTAATTAAAATTACCTTAAGTTCAGGTCTCCCCTCCCCTACATATTTTTACTTTACAAAACTCTTGGGTTCTTGCGCCTTTCCCACTTACCGCACTAGCCACAACTCTCCAGATTTGTGGCAGGCTCTGGGGCTTCCACTGGTGGCGTCCATCAGTCTTTGCACCAGATTTCAGGCACCTCCTTGTTCTCTGTCCCAGTCTCAATTTCCTTGTCCTGGGGGTAGTGCGGGCGACTTGCTTTCTCTTTCTCCTGCCCGTGGCCTGCTGTGGGCTTGGCTTCCACATGTCACTCCCCACTGGGGTCCTCTGTGTCTTCCTGGCATTTTCTTTTCATGTCTGCTTCCTAGCACAGCATTGCCTGCAATGATTTCAAGGGTGTGGTCTCCTCTCCCAGCTGACCTGTTCCTCTTCTAGGCACTCAACTCCACCCCGTGTTTCCTGAAAGGACAGGTCCCTCATTAGTATCAATGACCTTCCTCACGTTGGCTTCCTATTCCCTAATAATTTGTCCTTCTTCCCTTTCAACTGTTCCTGCGCACCGCAAAGGAGGGAAGTCAGGGAATCATGACCAGATTACCAGGTAAGGAGGGGGCGTGGGAAGAGGTCTCTTCATATACTACTTTTTAAAAATTACAAACCAGGCCCTAGTAAAATCCCAAGTGCATCTGTAATACATATAAAAATGTATGAGTGTTTCTTTGAACAAGGATTGCTTTTTACTTTTCAAAGCTGGATGGTCACCCAGGACACTATGATATGCATATTCCAAAGTAGAGCGCAAGGGAAATGAAGTAGCAAAACACACACTGTTCGCACACACGATACATCAATTTCTTTTTTGCAAGGTTTATTGGTTACAATCCTGCTTAATCCTTCCTAGTTAGGGTCATCTGCTGGGGCACTTTCAAGACATTTTTTGATTTATTTGGTGATATGTATAGATACTGATTATAGCTAGGTCTTTAGTGCAGGTTGCCTGACCATTGGTGGAATAGTTCTGAAACAAACAGTGGCACAATAGCTCTCAGCCTTTGAGTGATGACAATGTAAGTGATTTTTATCACATGTACCTGACACATGTGGTGCTTATATCAAAGGCTAGAACTCAAACTTGCCATTATGAGCCAAAACCCATATGTGGAAATTTGGTGTAGGTGATATCCATACCTGTGTAAAACATGAGGGCAGCCTGATGTATGCCTGAAGACTACCATTTGTATTCCTACTGTATTAAGAGGGCCAGTTTTTACTGCTATATAGCACTGACCTTTTATTCATATAAAAGGTGGAATAATGATGTACCTGGCATTGGAACAGTTGTATGTTTATCATTGTACCTCCTACAACATTTTCAATGTTGTCCCGTATTTCAAAATGTTGTGCCTTTGCTGCATGGTCTGTTTGTAGACAAGTGTTTATACACATTATTGTGTGCTTCTCCCTTGCTGAGCTGGTGGACCTCTAACACTTGTAAGCTATTCATAAAGGTAAATTATACTTGTGAGTGCAAATGTAACTTTTATGTTACACACTTGTGAAACACTACTAATTTTGGATATTCACAAAATCAAAGCATAATTTTATTCAATAGTGTAGACTTACAATTCTCCACCCTCTAAAATGGGTCGTGGAGCCAGATCTATGAGTATCAGATATTATTAAAAACGCAGTAGTAAATCCAACACCACACATGGCCAACCACTGGTATAGTAAAATCTCCCATGGATAATAATGGAGGCAGGGACTCAACTGCAAAGCCTATAGTAAATATTAATTAAAATATATGAATTAGTTAAAGGTAGCTGCAGCTATTTACTACCATTTTGGGATCCTTTTTCACTGTAGTAACTCTAGAAGGGATGTTTGTGAATAACAATGAGATTCCCCGTTTGTGGGTGGATGCAGCTCCTTCTCTAAAACCCTCCTTGATCCCCCCTTAACCTCTCCATACTCCTCCCTACTCCCCTCTCCTTTAGCAATAAATATTCACATTGTCTTGCCAATCCATTGTCTCTCTCACATTTACTACTAAAACGTATACTTTTGAGACTCCAGTCAGGGTAGAGATCTCCTGACAGAAAAAGATAGGATAGGCAGAGGCATAAATTCTGCACGTAGTTTTGTGAATGGTATTTTGCAATACATTTAAGTTACTATTGTAGTACTACAAAACATACCACAAAACGAAGTATCTAACTAGGGTCTTTGCATTTTAAAATTTAAAGTGGCTTAGAGTCCTTTTCCTTTTTCAGACAACAGTCCATGTGTGGATAGTAAATGTGTGGTTATCAGGTGGATAAGGAGAATAGTCCAGACTCACATTAGGTCATGACTTTTTGTCTTTTGGTGAGAGGTTCTTTGGTGTTATTCTCTACATCAAAGTTAATTCTAAATCTTTGCCTACGAAAAGCCAATAATGAAAAGATTAGACTACAGAGGGCCATGATCATGAATATTTCTCTACCAATTTCATTTAGTTGTCTTAAGCTTCTAAGAAGAGAACTTTGGAGATTAAGATGTTTTTTTATGTATTGCAAACTTTGTAAAGCACTTCCATCACTGTTGTGGCCTAAGCCATTGGATCTCAGCTGTCAGGTTGATGGACCAATGCATTGTCCCACATTGACCTTTGTACATTCCCAGAGACTTTCAAGTCTCTATTTTTCTGAAATTGTGAGGAAGAAGGTAATACGACATTACCAATCCTGCTTGAACATCTACTATTGCTTACAATATAAAAATGTTATGTGTCATCAGGATGTTATTACCTAGCACTATTATATATGAAACCAAAACGATTCACTTCAGAATTCAAATTTCACCAATGTCATCTTCAACTACGACATCATGTATTCACACCCATCAGTTGAGTAAACAGCCTATGCCTTAGCGTCATTAGCAAACTTGATCATTTTCATCTACCACTCGATAATACACAAGCCTTATTAAATGATGTTTGGAAAGGAGCAGGGCTCTTACATTGGTTATCTTGCGACAGGTGTGGTCTTCATAATAGTTTCCTTGGACAGTGAGGGTAACCCTTCTTTTATGCGCTCTGTGCAGTTGTCACATCTCCCCTCCCTGCAGGCACATCATTGTGTGCTCGTTATCCATGTGACCTACCCCACTATACCATTTCTTACAAAGTCAGAGAGTTACGTTACCCCGCCAAAGCAACATTTTCCTTTCATTTAATCTACTGCCCTATGAAAAATTCACCATTCAAAGGTAAACAAAATTACTGTTTTCTTTTTAGGATGGTAAATACATTTCCATTTTCAATCCACTTTAATATAGAGTTTCTGCAGCAATTACAGCGCAAGTAATGTTAGAAAATGAAGGGCTCTGTATGACGGTCACATGACCTGTCTCTTCAGATAGATGCCAAGATAATAAAATACAAATCAGTTCTCAATAGCAACCATAAATTGCACAAAAGATAATTAAACTTTGACAGTTTCGCAGTGGTGGCTGCTGTGTTAGACTCATTGTACTATACCGAAAACGAGTTCTAAGGTTAGTCTCCTCAAGCTGAAACCTCAAGCAGAGAATTGAGCACTGATGTGCTCTCGTGTTTGCACACTGATACCTGCGACTTTCACATAAAAATTAAAAACTTTTGATTGCAAATATTTTGGCAGAAAATTATAAAGATTTTTCGCTAGAGGATTATTCAGATTCTTAAATATGGCAGTGCACAATGGAATTTGTCTCAGAAAAAACTGGACCCCCACCTCCTCCCCCACAACTAACAACATGTTCTTGGCGATTCTGCATCCTGAGGGCCTCGCAGGAGTAGGTGGAGGAATGGACTCTGGTAAGTCAAATCTTAACTATTACATCCCCCACCCTACCTGCATGCCAGCACATACCCCCACCCTACCCTCACCCCCATCACTCTAACCCCTCACAAATGTCCCAACATCACAAACCACACATCCTAACACCAAGCCCTGCATGCAACAACAAAGCATGGACACCCATCACCAAAGCATGGCCACTGCACATACCCATACACCCCCCTAAACCATCATCACACAAGGTCCCACACAGGAATTCAAGCACTGGGGTACACGGTCATCCACCCATTGCACACCATGCCACACACAGATGTAATAAACATCCTTTTATACCCCTGCTGGGCCCCTACCCAACGTCGCCAGACAGGAGGATCCACACATGTCCACACCACCAACAGAAGAGGCCCACAGTGATGACAGCACCTCTGTCCAACTGGATCTAGATGACCAGCCTGGCCCATCGGGGACCTCGGGACAGTCGGTTCCCCTCACCCAGTCACAGGCCACCACAGAGCTTCCCCCCTCTGGAAACGCCAGCACAGCACCCACCCAGTGGGCCCATACCTCTGTCCCCAGGACACGTCAATCAGCAGTGTGTCCACCACGACAGGCAACCCAGGCTAACCCACCACCCAAACAACAACAGGGACCTGGGGGCAGTGGTAGTCGGCACACGGTCCAGGGGACGGAGGCACAGGAACACAGGGGAACTGGGAGGGCTGCTGTGCGACAGGGGGCGGACAGGCCCAGGGAACCCACTCTCCACGAGGCCCTCTCCAACATCATACCACCACTCCCAGGAGACGATGTCAACGGTACTGGGCAAGTTTCAGGAGACCCAGCGCCTGCAGGAGGAACAGTATTTTGGCTTCAGGGAGGAACTCAGAGCCATCAATTCCACCCTAGGCACTATCGTAGGGGTGCTGAAGGAAGTACTCAACACCAAGAGGGACACTGTGGCACTACAAGGGGCCCCTGACACTAGCCTGGACGATGAACTACCTGCTAGTGGACAGGAGGCACCACCACACGACCACCACACTAGCACCCCACCCCCTGCAGAGGGAGAACCACCTTGCAAACGCTCCCTTAAATCCAGGACAAAGACAGAGAATGATTCCAAGACCCCCGCCAAGAAATGAGACCACCCTGATTGTCATCCTTCTGTCCCACTTTGTCACCATGTCCATCCTTAAACTTCCTATGCCCATTAGGGCAATGCACCTGTGAGACTAATAGACTGGACTCTGCCATGGACATTCCTCCACCATCACCCCTCACCATTTTGCTACCACCTCCAATTTTGAGCACTAAAATAAACACCCTTAAAGCACAAAACAATCTGGAGTCAGTCTGTGATTTCGAAATAGTGTATTAGCAATTACAGTGTCAAAATGCTCTTTCAAATGTAATGTCAACATACCTATGTCAAACAGCTCTAGTCCATGAGGAAACAAAGCAGATGTCACACTGTAGGACCCACATCTGTGAAATCGTAAGGGAAAGTGACAACTCAGTGACCATACACTGGGTGAAAACAACAGACAGTAGAGAGGGAGTAGTGTTTAAGTAAATGTAGTAGACAGGTTTGTATTCTTACCTGTGTTTCACTGGAAATATTGCTGGATCACTGAGTCCCTGTTGTCCATGTCTTCTTCTTCTGCTTCCTCGTCTTCACTGTCCACAGGCTCCACAGCTGCAACAACACCGCCATCTGGACCATCCTCCTGCAGAAAAGGCACCTGTCGTCGCATAGCCAAGTTGTGAAGCATACAGCAGGCCACGATGATCTGGCACACCTTCTTTGGTGAGTAGAATAGGGATCCACCTGTCATATGGAGGCACCGGAACCTGGCCTTTAGGAGGCCGAAGGTCCGCTCGATCACCCTCCTAGTTCGCCCATGGGCCTCATTGTAGCGTTCCTCTGCCCTTGTCCTGGGATTCCTCACTGGGGTCAGTAGCCATGACAGGTTGGGGTAACCAGAGTCACCTGCTCATGGCGAGGGACAACTGTTAGACACACACTAACCTGTAGGGAAAACCCCAGACCCAGACAACCATTCCTACTGTCTTGCTTCCAGGTGCTCACCTAATAGCCACACACGGTGCCTCTGGAGTTGACCCATCACATAAGGGATGCTGCTATTCCGCAGCATGTAGGCGTCATGCACTGAGCCAGGGAACTTTGCATTCACATGGGAGATGTACTGGTCGGCCAAACATACCATCTGTACATTAATCGAATGATAACTCTTCCGGTTTCTATACACCTGTTCACTCCTGTGGGGGGTACTAAGCCACATGTGTCCCATCAATGGCACCTATGACATTGAGGATGTGTCCCAGGGCATAGAAATCACCTTTCACTGTAGGCAAATCCTCCACCTGAGGGAAAACGATGTAGCTCTGCATTTGTCTCAGCAGGGCAGACAACACTCTGGACAACACGTTGGCAAACATAGGCTGGGACATCCCTGATGCTACGGCCACTGTTGTTTGAAATGACCCACAATGGAGCACTGACAGCACCTGCACTTGAGGGGGGATTCCTGTGGGATGGCGGATAACTGACATCAGGTCTGGCTCCCACTGGGTACACAGTTCCTGGATTGTGGCACGGTCAAGCCTGTATGTGATGATCACATGTCTTTCCTCTATTGTCGACAGGTCCACCAACGGTCGGTACACGGAGGATGCTGCCATCTCCTCACATGTCCCAGCAGACAGTGGCTATGAAGGACAACAGCGATCACAGAGTCAACCAACTCAGAGTACGTACCCACAGCTTACACAGAACAACAATCATAATCTAAAAAGTGGCCTGTATGTGTGTTGAGTCTAGGCCTAGGTATGTGTGATGCAGTTGAAAATAAAGCCATGTGGGCCCCTGAAATGGCGGCTGCCTGACCTGTAAATTGGGACAATGGGATGTGAGGTAACTGCGCTGGCATTGTACACTGTCGCGGTCGAAGACCGCGGCGCAATGCTGCATTGGTTAACATTAGACCCTATGGGACCCAGGAGCCAATGACGATGTATGCCGGCGGTGACAGTATGGACCATCGCGGACGTGACCACCATTTTCTGTCTGTTCAATCACTCGATACCTGATCTTCGACAGGAGAGGACCTACACTGCAAGTGCTGCTGTGATCTCGGTCTGGAAGAGACAATGGCTCGAGTGTCTGGGGAAAGGGCCCCTGCCTTCACATTGGAGGAGTTGGAGAAACTCGTGGATGGGGTCCTCCCCCAGTACACGCTACTCTACGGTCCTTCAGACAAACAGGTAAGTACACTGGGAGCATGCTGTATGGGCTATGCCTGTGTGGAGAGGGGTGGATGTAAGAAAGAAGGGGGGAGAGTGCGGCGTGCACCAAACAACGGGGAGTGCATGTGCCACATGGCAAGGGTAGGGATGGGGGCCAATGACTGTGACGGTGAAGTTGGTAATAAGTTTCTCTTCCCCCTGTACAAATCATGTAGGTCAGCGCCCACCAGAAAAAATATATTTGTCGTGCCATCACCAAGGACGTCTGGACCCTGGGGGTCTACCACAGATGGAGCACCCACTGCCGGAAAAGATGGGAGGACATTCGCCGCTGGAGCAAGAAGACGGCGGAGGCTCAGCTGGGGGTGGCCTCCCAACGTGGGAGGGGTGCCCGTCGCACCATGACGCCCCTAATGTTCAGGATCCTGGCGGTGGCATACCCGGAGTTTGATGGGCGCTTGAGGGCATCACAGCAGCCACAAGGGGGTGAGTGCACTCTCAATCTGCTGATTTTGCGCGCAGTGGAGGGGTCTGGGTGGGGGAGGTGGGCTGTGGGTTTCCCTAGGCCAGGACGAGTTCCGTAGGCAAGGTCCCTCCGTAAGGCAGGCCTTGTGGCACCCCACCCCACCTCTGTAGAGTGCCAAGTACACCTAGTCATGCCCCAGTGTCATCCATGTGTGCAGATGTCGTCCATAGCCTAGTAAGCCATTTCCCAAGAATTGAGCAGTGGAGCCCAAGAGCACAGCGTAGTGCAGGGTCTTCTGTGTCTGTCTCGTCCGCCAACGGTAGCGGTAATGCATGCACTCAACATGTCTTTCTTCTGTGGTCCCCCCCTTTTTGTGGTCTCCCTGTTCTTGTGTGCATTAGCATCATCAGGAGGAGCAGCAGTGGCACCGGAGCACGAGGGGCTGCATCCCACATGGCCATGGAGGGCCACACTACGGAATCAGACTTCACCAGTGGGACGGAGGGCGAGGGGAGCTCCACGGCGGGGACATGAGCTGAGACCAGTGACACAGACTCGTTCTCTGATGGGAGCTCCCTTGTGGTGGTGGCAACATCTGTGCCCCCCCCATCTACAGGTACAGCCGCCACACCCCCTTCCAGCACCACCCTCGCATCAGCCCCTCAGCCTTTGCTCCGTGCCCGCTTACCCGGGAAGGTGGGCATCACCTTCGTCCCAGGCACCTCAGGCCCTGCCCCAGTCACCCCTGCTGCCCTCAGTGAGGAGGCCATTGACCTCCTCAGGTCCCTCACTGTTGGGCAGTCTACCATTTTGAATGCCATCCAGGGTGTCGAAAGGCAGTTGCAACAAACCAATGCATTCCTGGAGGGCATTCATTCTGGTCAGGTGGCCCAACAGAGAGCTTTTCAGACTCTGGCCTCAGCACTGATGGCAGCCATTGTCCCTGTGTCTAGCCTCCCCCTCCAACTTCCTCCACCCATTCCCAATCCCCTGTACCCCAGCCTATCCCAAGCACACCTTCAGACCAGCATGCACACACGTCAACACACAAGGGAAGCTCAGGCAAACATAAGCACCACACATCCCACAGGCACTCACACAAGCACCATCCCCATGCAGACACACCAACATCCACTGCCTCCACTGTGTCCCTCTCCTCCTCATCTCCCTCCTCCCTCCCAGTCTTGTCTACACTCACACCTGCATGCACTACCTCTACAGCCACTACTGCCATCACCAGCACACACTCCACCACACCCCACTCATGTGCAGTCACCACCCCCACTACCATTCACACGTCCCCTGTGTCCTCTCCCAGTGTGTCTGTGACGCCCCCTCCCAAGATACACAAACACAGGCACACACCCACCAACAGCCATCCACCTCACGACAGCCTCCAGCCCATGCACCTTCACCCAAAGTCAGCAAACAAACACCTCCTACAACCATAACCTCTTCCTCCACTCCGAAACCCCCTCCAGCTACCCGTCCCAGTGTCTCGAAAAAACTTTTCCTGTTCAACCTTGACCTCTTTCCCACACCTCCTCCACCCCGTCCGTCTCCTAGGTCCCAAACTAGCACCTCAGCCACAACATCTCCAGGACCAGTGGTGCCTGTAGTCACCGGAATATGGAGTGCACCGGCCACCAGGGCAGCCAGTGTGGCACGAAGCCACAGAACAGACAGTCCCCCACCTGTCAAGCATCAGAAGTTGGCCAGTGCCCGGCGGGAGAGGGGGAAGACTCCAGCCACCAAAGCCGCTCCCAGGGCTACAGGTGGGAGTGTGGAGTCAGCTGCGACACCTTCCAAGGTGGGGAAGGGACACAAGAAACTCAGCAAGTCTGGGAAGAGCAGCATGGCGGAGAAGACCGCCATCATCCCTGCTGCCCAGGAGGCCACCGCCACCAGCCCTGCTGCCGAGGAGGCCACCGCCAGCACCAATCCAGCTGCCCAGGAGGCCACTGCCACCAGCCCTGCTGCCCAGGAGGCCACGTCAGCACCAGCCCTGCTGCCCAGGAGGCCACCGTCAGCACCAGCCCAGCTGCCCAGGAGCCCACAGCCATCATCCCCGCTGGGACAGAGAGGACTGCCAGCACAAGCCCCGCTGGGCTAGAAAGGACCGCCAGCAAAAGACCCGCTGGGCTAGAGAGGACGCCAGCAGAAGCCCAGCTGGGACAGAGAGGACTGCCAGCACAAGCCAGCCAGCTGAGTCACTGCAAAGGAGCCCGCCGCTCCAAGCACCGCTGAACAGGGCACTGCCATCTCAAGCACCGCTGAACAGGGCACCGCCGTCTCAAGCACCGCTGAACAGGGCACCCCCGTCTCAAGCACCGCTGAACAGGGCACCGCCGTCTCAAGCACCGCTGAACAAGACACTGCCGTCTCAAGCAACACTGGCCCATGAGCGCCAAGGGCACTGACGTTACTGAGTCCGTCATGGGCAGAATGAAGCACTCTGGACACCATGCCCCCTCCAGAACCAGTGGAGAGATCCATCCACTACCTCTGTCCTTAGCAGGATGAAGCACTCTGGGCACAAATCCCCCTCCAGAACCAGTGGAGAGATCCATCCACTACCTCTGACCTTAGCAGGATGAAGCACTCTGGGCACCATGCCCCCTCCAGAACCAGTGGAGAGATCCATCCACTACCTCTGTCCTTAGCAGGATGAAGCACTCTAGGCACCATGCCCCTTCCAGAACCAGTGGAGAGATCCATCCACTACCTCTGCCCTTAGAGGATGAATCACTCTGGGCACAATGCCCTCTCCAGAACCAGTGGAGACTGTTATCCACTTGAGAGACTGTGGCTTGGCACTCCCCAGGTTTGAACAGTCGGCAACCCACCCACTGTAAAGACTTGAGAGACTGTGGCTTTACACTCCCCAGGATAAAGCACAAGCACATTACACATAAAATGTTCCATTAGAAGGAACAGCATCTTCTAGCAGTCATTTCTCATGAGAAGCTTCAGTTATGAGCACATTTAAACAATATAATAGAAATCACAGTTTAACTCTCTAGGACAGCCATTTTATTAAATGTTAAGAAATACAGCTTTGACATGAGGCCTGGCAATTAGGCCAAGGCATTCGCTAAGTTAAGGCCTACAATTAATAAAGCTAGAGCATAAGGCATAACCCTTAATATGACATACTACTATATTACTCAAACATATATTCAACATTTCATAATATTAGTTTACCAGTAAGTACACTTTGTGAACATTCGTGGCCACTCATCGTAATCACATTTTCAAATGTGTGCATTATTTTTCTATGTTATTTTGGGCCAGATGTAGCAAAGGGTTTTACCCATTCTCTGTCTATGGGAAAATGTGTTTGTACATATGGCCCTTTATTTTCTACATAAATGTATTATTCGGAATACATCAACACTCATTAATAATTTTTATTAATACACCTGCACCAGAAATCCCTCCTCTGATGAATAAATGTGTCATCACACTAACTACCACCCACAAGTTTTTGCATCAGCTAAAATTCTGTCAATTCAATCCCTTCATATTTTTGTTTCCCTCTTGAAGTTTTGCTGTACACGTTTTCCCTTTTCTTTTCCTTCCTCCTCTGATTATTCTTTGACCTTTTCAATTTAATTATTTTACACAATTTACACAAACCCCGTATTCCAATTAGACAACCACAAAAATTATTATCCCTTGCCAAATTTTCAATAGAATCCCATTCCAAATGTTGTTGAGCCAATTTCCCACTGAAGCAAAACCTTTGCCAACCTTTTCCCAAACACTTCTCTTTCATTTTTTTCAGATCAGCACTTTCATTAGTCAGATTAATCATTAAGCCTCTAATTTCCTCTAATATCAGGAATATACGAACAACAATGCCTAGAATCAATCATTCTACAGATTCCACCATCCTTTGCTAAAACAATCTCTAAAGCAAGACGATTTTGAAGAGCCAGAGCTCTATCAGTAGCTAACTGTCAGGGTCAAGGTATCGCGCGGTCAGGGCCCGCCCCGCCAGCGTTTCCACCGCTGCCATCCACAGCTCTCATATGGAGCCCCCGTTAATAAATCCTTCCTGTGCCAAGTTTCGCTCTCTGCAACCCGTGTGGTAAAGCCCATCGGGCTGCGGGCGCTGGTCGATGGTGGCTGCGCTGCAACTTTAACTGCCATGTGCCTTGGGAAAGCTGGGGCTTATGAGAAGGACTACCATTCCCAGTTTTACATTAGCGGCGGCTATCTTGGGGCATGGCTGCTCTATAAATATCAGCCACACCCTACTCGGTTCGCTCACTATTCTGAGGCATCCTTGGAGCAAGAACGAGTTCTTTCTCTGTGTCCCAGCCGGGTCTAACAAGTATGTCTTACTCGTGAAGGTGAGTCTTTCCCTGGAGCTTGACGCTCTCCCTTGGGTACTCTTGTATCCTATCATCATCTGCAACCGGAAGTCCTTGGCAGAGCTGAGAGATTCAGTTGCACACACGCTCAGAAGCAAAGGTGAGAGGTCGTTGTTCTCGAGGCACCCCTCATTTCAGTTATGGCCCCTTTTATTACAGTTTTTCTAAAAGACTTCGAACATTGTATTCAAGTTAATTTTTCCTTTTGCTACTTGTACGAAAGGCCTCGACCTTTATTCCAGTGTTTGGTTCACGGACCGCATTTTCTGACGCTTTCCCTGGCTACAATAATTTATCTACGAAGAAAGAGGCCGCTTTAGTCTACTTCAGATTTGTTTAGGAGATTAGATTGTTTGGCATGCCTTGATTATGGGCTTTTGTTGTTAAGTGATTCTCTGTGAAATGTGATAATCTTTCCATTGATATCATATACATTAAGCTTTCTGTCACTTCTGGGACATTCGAGTTCTAAAAGTCATGAGTTTCTATTCTAATGTGTGATAACAGTTATGTCACTACAGTGTGTTTGCATTAACCTTTTGTCTTTCAGGTTCCCCTTCCTAACTCCCCTTCCCCTTGCCTGGTGCCTCCAAAACTCAGCGCTACAAAAGCATTCTGAGTTGGTGTTGCCTGGAGGTGGGCCCCCTTGTTCAGCAACGCGCAGATTCCGAGGAAAGGGCGACCCTGACACTAACTCAGTATCTATCAGTAGTATGGCCTCTGAAAAATTTGTCTGCATGTTATCCACAATAGTAGACAACTTTTGAATCTTTATTGAATTCAAAATGACTCCCACTGAAGGAATCACTGCTCCAAATATATCTTCGACTATACCAGCCGAGGACTCCCTCCTTTATCTCATATGATGTAATTCAGTCACTTTCTGAAACTTTTTCAAATCATCCATTTGATAGATCTTTGGGAAACCTATCCCCAAATAACACGTCCCATACCATTCTCTTGGAAGACGGTAATAAGCATTAAGACCACAGATGTAATAAATCCCAGGAACCGCTGGGTCCTGTCCATTCAACATAAACGTCCTTTTACTTAGAAACAAAAACACATGTCTACATTCACTTGTTCCCATAAATAAAGTACAATGCGTGATTTAGGCCTATACATACAAAGTTTCCCTACGTGTTGTGCATCTAAAGCTAATTTCCCTTGCTTTTTAATTGAACTATGAGCATAATCATTCCTGTAAGTCCTTTTCTCAAAGCCTTTTTCTAATTTCTCCTTTAATGCCTTTCTCCTGTCATCTGTGTGATCTAAGAAGCTTTTCTCTAAAGGTGTAAGCAAGCATGTCAGATTATTACGGTATGTATAAGCTGTGCCAAGTGTCAATATAGGTTCAAAGAAACCTCTAGCTATTACTATGTCATTATCCTTAGCTACTCTACTCCACTACCTAATTATAGGAACCAATGAAAACCCAGCTTCATAATTTGATTAAAAGTACTGAACGTACTCCTGGTTATAAAATCTTGTTAGTAGCAGAATACGACTTATTCCATAAGTTAGTGGCAAGCTATGGTAGATGACTCCTTCCTCGACTGATGAAGGAATCTGCGTACACACATAACAATTCTTCGCATCCATTGTCTCAACATACTCACTTATCAAGCGATAGAAAACATTAGAATAAAGATCTCCTTGCGCATTAGTATTGCTATGCAAATATTTCTCATCTAACCTAAACTTCTCTTTTGCCATTAGTGCAGTAGTCACCTCAAAAGAAGAAGTATTGTTGGCTTCACTCTTCTCAAGAACAGACATACCCACAATCAACACCACAAACAATATCCAACACATAATCGCCAAACCAATACTCATATATTTACAGCGCCTAGCATTCCTACCCTGTTAACTAATGTTACTCATGATCTGTAAAGAATCAGAAAGCAGAAGAAAATGTTGAAAAACTTACAGCAAAAATCAAAAATATACAACTCTTCTTTCAGCAGTTATCTACAACTCTCAGTCTCACTTCCAGGATCCATTTTAAAAATAGGTTAGCAGCTTTGTCAAAATCAGTTTTCAAAAGTCAAATCAGGTTACCTATGTCTCTTCTGGTTACGTTCAATGGTCTCTTTCTCAAATTTTTTCTCAGATTGTTTCAACAGTTCAGTTCATCAGCTTCCTTCAAGTGCCAAAATACTGACCCGGAATGTCTCTATCAAAACAAACACAAAATCTCTTGCTACCATTCATTCGTAGTTGCATACTCCTGTTCATGACCTGCGTATCTTCGACTTGCTATTCTCTTTCTTTTCAATTTCCGATCACCATTCAGTCTTCTTCACTTAGATCTTCTCTCCTTGTGGTATTTACTTCCTCTTCCTCGGTTGTCTCAGCAACCAATTATTTTCTTTTTTTTCTTTGCGACTCCGGCCACTTATCTCCTTTCAGTGGACCCTTTGTCAGTGTTCTCTTCAGAGTCGAACTTGAACCTTCTCCTTGTTCTGCGGTGTTTTCTCTTGACGGACCTGCAATCAGTTCAGGAGGAGTCAGTTCACAATTACTTTTATCCACCTCAACTCCTTTCCCCTATGGGTTTGGCAATTGCTCTGTTTGTCTCTCAAGATTGTCTGCTTCTGGGAAAGCCCTCCTCTGACTAGGCTCTCCTGGTGCCTCAGTTGAGCTAGGCTGTCCGTCCCCCTCCTGGAGGCCTTCTCCTTCGTCTCTCACTGAAGTGACTGAACCGTCCTCAATGGACTCAGATCCGGTCTCAGTTCCCCTTTGTTCTCTTTCCGGCCCTGAGAATTGTCTCGCTGTTGTTGGCACTCTCAACAACTCCTCTTCTTCATGATCCAGTGGACATGCCACTTTCTTCATGTGACTTGCATGAATCCAGTTCGGAATTCCAGCACACTTCACAGCTGTGTTTGTTGTCAGAACTACCTGATAAGGTCCCTTCCAACGTTTTCCTCACATGTTTCCAGACCACAACCCAGTCTCCAGCTCTCAGATTGTGTCCTGGGTCATGGATCAGTGGCAGTGTGGTGGTTTCCACCTGCTTAGAGAAAGAGGGAACCACATCAGCCAGACCTTTGCAGTAATCCAACACCATATCATCTGTAATGTTGACAAGTGCATTTGCAGGTACCGCTGGTAACCTCATTGTTCTGCCCTTGAGGATCTCATGCAGCGAAAATCCTGTCTTCCTGTCAGGTGTGTTTCTCATTGACAACAACACTAAAGGCAATGCGTCAGGCCATTTCAAATTTGTGGACGCACACATTTTTGCAACTCTTGACTTCAAGGTATCTGTTCCACTAGTCCTAATGCTTCAGGGCGGAACTACAATGCAACTTCTGCTCAATGTTCAGTGCTGCACACAGTAATTTATGCATTGTTGAAGTGACTTCCCCTATCTGATTCTAAAGAGATCAGAAACCCGAAACGTGGTATTAGTTCCCTAAACAGTAGTTTTGCTACTGTGAGACTATCATTTCTTCATGTAGGGTAAGCTTCAATCCAGTGACTAAAGATGCATACAATCACCAACATATATCTCAAACCTCCACAGACAGGCATCTCAATAAAATCCATCTGCATTCTGCTGAATGGACCTCCGGCTCTTCCAATGTGGCTCAAATTAAACACTGTCCCTTTCCCTGCGTTTTAACTGTTGGCAAATGACACATCAATGACAAACTGCTTCAGCAACTTGTCTAAACTTTGGGTTGAACCAATCATGTTTGAACAAACAAGTCACTGCATCTCTCCTAAATGTGCTTGACCATGATAGTACCTTGCCATTTGAGACAATAGGCTATTTGACAAATCCAAATGACCCTCTTCGGAAACCCACAATTCATCTTGTCCTTGCACACATTTAATTTTGCTCCATGAACGCTTTTCTTCCCTGTCAACATTATTCTGCAACATTTTTAATTGTTCCAAAGAGTCAATTATTTTCAATGCATAGCTTCCACAAGTTTCATCTTCTTCAGGTAACAGTTCCCACTTGTCTTCGAACAATATACAGTTCAATGCGCAAAACCTTGTGACTTGATCCGTATTTCCATTTCCCAATGACACAAAGTCCTACGAATTCAGATGTGCATTGCATTTCACCACTGCAATCTTTTCAAGCATTTGAATAGCATGTAACAATCCTTTAATTCTCTCACCATTTCTCACTGGTGAACCAGAAGTGGTCATGAAAACTCTCTGTGACCATAACTGGCCAAAATCATGGACTATTCCAAATCCATGCTGGCTATCTATGTAGATTGTAATTTTCATCTGAGCAGAAACATGGCACGCTCTAGTAAGGGCTCCCAGTTCTGCTACTTGGGAAGAATACACTCCTCCAAGCCGAGAAGCTTCCAAAGTACCAGTAATTGTGCACACAGCATATCCTGCTCTCAGTGTCCCTGTATTGTCTCTCAGACAAGAACCATCAACAAAGATAACTTGGTCATTTTCTTCCAATCGGGTATCTCTAATGTCATGTCTTGGTTTTGTGCACAAGTCAGTTACGTCAAGACAATCATGCTCAACATCTTCCACCTTTTCAATTTCAACATTTTCATTTGGAAGTAATGGTGCCGGGTTCAGCACTGTACATCTTTTCAATGACACATTTGGTGACCCTAGAATAATTGTTTTATATCTGGTCAACCTCGCACCATTCAAATATTGGGTTTTCGTCCTTGTAAGTAGAATCTCAATAGAGTGAGGGACCATTACAGTCAGGGGATGTCCCATCACAATGCTTTCACAATGTGTAAGGCTCTGACCAACTGCTGCAACTGCGCACAAACAACCCGGTAAGGCTGCTGCAACTGTGTCCAAAGTAGCTGAAAAATATGTTAGTGGGTGGTTTACACCTCCATGGACCTGTGTCAAGAGAGACAAAGAACATGCATCACGTTCATGATAAAATAATGTGAAAGGTTGTGTGTAATAAGGCATACCCAACACTGGAGCCTTGCACAGACTCTCTCTTATTTCAGTGAACATTTTCATTTCAGCCTGGTCTAACACTATGGGATCAGTGACTTCCTTATGAGTTAGCTCCTGCAATGGTCTCGAAATGACTGAAAAATTTGGAATCCATTGGTGACAATAGCCTACCATCCCTAGAAACATCCTGACATCTCTCTGTGTGGTCGGGGGATTTATCTGCAATTTGGTTTTAATCCTTTTTCTGGATATCTTTCTTGAACCCTTCTCAATCGGATGACCCAAATATTTTACTACCTTCTGACAGTATTGCTATTTAAGCGGAGACACTTTGTGACCGTTCTTTCCCAAATGGTTCAACAGGGCAATTGTATTATACTTGCACTCGTCCCTTGTTTTGGATGCAATCAGCAAGTCATCACTGTTCTGCACTAAGGTCGATTGGAAAGGCAATTCCAACGACTCCAAATTATTTTTCGAGATCTGATTGAATATGGAGGGTGACCAGCAATAAACTCGATCCAGGAACTTGAAACAAAAGAGAAATTGACTATCACTAATGACGAGGCACAGAAAAGAAAGCTTGTGACAAATCGAGGACAGTGAACCATTCGGCATCACATGGAATCTCAAACATTATCCCAGCGGGATATGGCACCACGGGTCAACAATCTCATTTCTTTTTCTCAAATCCTGAACAATTCGAAATTTCCCACAGGGATTTTTTAAACCCATTATCGGTGAATCAATACTTCCTTCAGAATCCCCTGCTTTACAAAGTCTGCAATTATCTGGGCTACTTTCATAAGGACATTCTGCAGCATGTGGTACTGTGGAAGTTGAGGAAAAACTGCATTCAGCTTCACAGTAACTTTAACTGGCTCAACTCCCTTTATCAAACCTACTTCTTTTCCTGTCAGATCCCACACTTTCCCTTTAACCGTTCCCTGCAAATGAGGATGAAGCTCTTTCACTGTGAACATTGTGAAAAATTCAATCAGAGGTACTCCTCATTTGTAGTTTCACACTCTGTCTCTGGGGCTCGGTCATCTTCATCATCATAATTCATCTGGATCTCAGTTCCCTCATTTGAACAAGTTATCAAATGCTTCGTTTTACACAGCAAGTCCCTTCCATTAGGGATACCAGACTTGAATCGCAGTCTACAAATTTGTACAATCCCTGAAAGTTGCCAATCTCATCTTGGACTGGATCTGTAATCGGGTTGGTCAAATACTGGTTTGCTATTCCCACAACCTGAACTGTTAAACCTGAAAGGCGCAAATTTGGAACTTCTGCACTTCTCACTGTAGAAGGTGTAGCTCCTGTGTCAACCAAGAATGAAACTCTGTGACCCATAACCTTTCCCTTTACATAGGGACCTCTTTGGTCTACTTCTAAAATGGTTGCAAGCACACATGGCTCCTCATCTGAACTGTCACTCGTCCAATCACCATTTATTCTATTCTCACTGTGTAACGGAAATTAGTGCACTGCATTACTACTTTAGTTATGCCTCTGACCTGTGACCTGTTGAGAAAGCATCATCTGTTGCTGTTCCATCGGAGCTTGAGGTATTTGAATTTGCTGTCTAAGTACCATGGGAACCTGCTTTTGCATTGGCTGCAACTATGATATTTGTGCACTTGGCATTTGCACCTGCTGCAGGAGCTGAAAATTGTGCACTTTATTCACAATTTTCTGAAAATTTGGATTAGGACCTCTCACTCTTGGTCCTGTCACATTCTGGAATGATTTGATGTAATTACTCTGCTGAATGACACCTTCCTGCACCATCATTGGACATTCCTGTTTTTAATGTCTAACGGCCCTGCAAATGTGACATGGCAATAACTTCTTCATTGCCAGCACATCATTCTGAACCACTACAGTATTTAAATCAGGACCACGATTCATATTTCCTCCATGACCTTTACCTCTCATCTGGGGCTGAAACATCATCTTTCCCTGCTGCGCCAAATGCAGTGGAAAATTCCCTTGCACTCCTGTTTGAGCTGCTTTAATCTGCATCACTATCACCTTCTGTTTCAACTTTTTCTGCTTCAGCTCAATCTCGTCACTACAGTATTTTGCATACTGCAACACCTCATCAATCGGCTTTGCTTGCCAACAAATCAAATGACTCTTAATCATCTGTCTAATTTCAGGTCTCAAACCTTCCACCAATCTGAACACAAATTGGAGCATGTCTTTCGCCTCAATTGTTTCTGTACCACTGTAATGCTTGAATGCCTGCAACAATCTCTCATAATACGCATTTTTGGACCTGGCCCTTTCACAGGGTCATTCTCTAAACTTTTTGCCTTTTTCCTCCTTATTTTACTGACCTTTGTTGGCTGATGTTATGACTCTCAGCACTTTTTCACTACTTATCAGTGCTAAAGTGAATGTGCTCTCCCTTGTAAACCTGGTATAATTGGCTTATACCTAATTAGCATATTTAATTTACCTATACGTCCCTTGTAAAGTAGTAACTCTATACCCGAGGCCTGTAAATTAAATTCTACTAGTGGGCCTGCAGCGCTGCATGCACCACCCACTGAAGTAGCCTTTCAAACCTGTCTCAGGCCTGCTAGCGCAGGACCTGTGTGCGCAGTTTTTCTGCCACAGGGACCTGGCATCTAAATTTATTCGGTAGGCCCAGAACTCCTCTTTTACTACATGTAAGTCACCCCTAAGGTAGGCCCTAGCTAGCCCTATGGGCAGGGTGCCATATATGTAGAGGGCAGGGCATGCGCCTAGTAATGGGGCCTGTCCTGGTAGTGACAAGCAGCCTATTTGGTTTCTCACTGCTGTGAGTGCTGCCTTTTCATAGGAATGCATTAGAAATGCCCTGCCTTAAGTGTAGGGGGTATTGTCTGATTTATGAGGAGTAGCGTAGGCATGTTTAGTATGGTTGTAATGATAGTAAGAAATGCTGCTTACTGGTGTAGGTGGATTTTTTGTTATCATTGCAGAAATGCCTCTTCTAGAAAGTGAGCATTTCTCTGTGCTTATGACTCTAGTGTTTTGCAGCTTGACTCCAATCCATGTCTGCGCAGAGTGATAGTTGGACTTTGTGCATACTTTTCAGAGAGCCTATAGACAGGGAGGGTGGAGGTGTCACAGAGGTGCATCTTCATACTGAATAGCCTTCCTGGGCTGAGAGAAGGGAGAGGCGGGGCACACCTGCATTTAGAAAGGTCTCACAGAATAGGGTTGTTTACCCCCAACTGATGTTTGGAGCCTGTGCTGGAGGAGAGAGGGGGCACTCCTAGAACCAGTTTTAACTGGTTGAAACCCCCTCTCCTCCTCATTGAAAATGCTTTGCAGAACTGATTATAAGTACAGGGGAATTTTCCACCTCAATTTAGACATTCTTGAGACTTGAAGAGACTTACCTGAAACTGGACACAGGACGTTGCTGAATAGACTCACCAGGACCCACCTTGGACTGCGGCTGCTTTGCTCACCTGTGAACTGCCTGGTCACTAGGAGGAACTACCACCATCTCCATCCCTTGTGCTGGCCTGTTGCTGGGCCTGCTGGCCCTGTGCATCCCCTCTCAACTGTCTCCAGGGGCAGGGTGCTGTGGCCTCTGACCCCTGCAACTATCCCCATCACGAGGGGTGCTTCACTTTGGTTTTGCCCATTATAGCACTGAGTGCAGCGCTTTCTTGGTTGACTTAGCGCAGAGTGCAGCGCTCTCATGTGGCCCTGGGTGCTCGTAGGCACCTCGCTGTGAAGGAGATCACCACTGCAGCCCGGGCATTATTTTCACCAAGCGCGTTGTCTCGCCCTTCAACAAGTGCCCCCGGGCAGAGGCCCGCTCTGAAGAGTGCCCCCGGGGCACCATCCAGCATATACGTCTGGGCCAAGTCACTGTCACAGCCCGGGAGGAGTTGGCCCCCCCCGACTCGAGGGCATGTGGGCCAGGAACAAGCGAAGTGCCGGGCTCTGGAGAGCTCATGATGCGCCCCCTCTCCTTTCCCTCTTTACTCAAGGGAAATCCTGGCCTCAGAAGGTCCCCCTCCCTTGAAGTGTCTCGCCTGTCTGCATCCTCGCTCCGGACCGCAACAGAGAGCTACGTGGCGAGGCAGGAGGGCAGACACACTCACCCCTGGGAGCCTGTGGCTCGGGGTACAGTTAACCCCCACAGGGTTCAAGTTACTTTCGCCCCCCCTCTTTTCCCAGGAAGGGTCAGTAGAGACCCATGAGGGGGGTCCCCAGACCGTGTCGGAACGTGTTAAGGCGCAGGTCCCAGGAGAGGCCCGACACCTGTCACCAGAGGGGGGTGTACCACCCCCTTCCCCTAGGATCACCTGTGGTACTCGTTTTGCATACAGGACCGTCAGGGGACCCACATATTGATCCTCTTTCGGGCACAAGGAGTGTCCTCCACCATAATTCAGGTACTTTTTGGACATATACGTTCTCCTGATTCCTAGATGGACATTGGGGGTGGTATGTTAATCTACTTACTTTATTGTGTATTACATATATATGTGCCGGTGTTCCTTTTATGGGCATGACACACTGATATGTATTTTATGACTTGCCATATGTTCTAAAATGTTCCTTTTATGGATATTTAGGATGTTTGTATGACAAGTGCATTTCTTTACTGTGATTCCTGACTACTGCTTATGTTGCAGAATCCTGAGTACTTACGTGTTCTGATGTGACTACTGCTTATTCTTGCAGAGTATTAGTAACTTGTGTAACGTTCAGACAACTGCTAAGGTAGCAGGGTATTTCTGACATGTACTGTTTAGTCTAATTATGTTTTGTGCAATACAGTTTATTTTTACATAGCTCAGTGTTGTGTTTACCTGTGATGTACATATTGCGTCATGTATGTTGCGTGTGTTGTGCAAACTCTTTACACATTGCCTCCGGGTTAGGCCTGATTGCTCGTGTCAAGCTACCAAGGGGGTGAACAGGGTTTATCTTGGATGTGTAACTCCCTTACCCTGACTAGAGTGAGTGGGTTCTGCCTGGCTTAAGTGCATAACCTAGCCTACCAGAAACCCAATTTCTAACAAGCATGTATTGCTTCCTGAGCTGTCCGGTCAATCCTCTGCCAATCAATATTCTTGGGCGAAATTCTCGTTTTCAAAAACTCAATCACCTTATAATAATAATTCATTACCTCAGGAGATGGTGCACCTGTATTCTTGTCTCTCTCCAGTTCACTTGTTGGCCAATCTTCACTCCTCTTACACTAGATCCACAGATCAGCTGGAACTACTATCTCTAGTAATGTGTTCAAGCTCTCCCATAGGCACTTTGCAAATTTTACAAACCTTTCTGTCTGCTGATACCACTCTAATGGCTTCTTTCTCAATTTTGGATAATCATTTGTAAACGACAGACTGTTACTTCTACTCCAAGGGACATAGAATCTCTCTTGTTGATAAATATTTCACTGGATCTTTATCCTGTTGCACATTTGCAGTCAGCTCCAAAGAATCCCTTTTTCTCTTTTCTCTTTTCTTTACCCATCTGCCTTCCCATTTGTCTAATGCTCCCCAGGTCTGAGCACTTTGAAGCAATTCCTTAAGGTGTGCCTTCATTCCGGCAGATCTCATGTGTTTAAAATCTTTAGCCTTAAAATCTAATTTGTAACTCCTTTTTAAATGCTTTGTTTTCTCTATTTCTACGCCATACTTCTCTGCCAGGTCTGCTAATTTCTGATACACATTGCTCACCTCTCTCATAATCTTCGGGCACAAATATCTCAACTCTGCCTCTGTGTAGAATTCTAACCTATTCACCTCCATAGTTCCCTCAATGAGTTCACCTGCTTCCATGCTTAGTCTAGTACAATTGAAATACTCCTCCGCCTTAGGAGCATTCTGTGGGGTATTCAGCTTGTCTAACCATTCAGTCAACTGCTGAGCTGTCAATCCTTGCAATGAATTATTACTTGCTTGGACTGGTGGCACCTGTCTCTAAATCTGGCTAACGTTTGACAATGCAATAGTATCTGGAAGTGCTACAAATGGACTAAGATCTAACAATGATCTTGATCCGTCAAAAGTCGGTCCCACAGGAGAGACTATTCGAGCATCTTCATTATAACCTCCCCTCATTATATTCTGGGACATTGCTCCCTGTTCACCTACAAATAAGGATACGGCTGTACCAACAGTAATAGTTAGTGATATAGCATCCCGGGTTGGTCTGGCACTTACGCTCTGTGGGAGAGTAACTCCCATATTCTGATTCATCATTGGAATCATTTCTGACTGTGTCACTGTTACTTCAGGGAATCTTGGCATTACCTGTGGCTGCACCTGGGGCAGTAAAAGTGGAGTTGGTTCAATCTGAACCAACATCGGCATCAGGTAAACCTGATCCGTAGGCACCATTAAGTTCGAAGTTGTTTCCATATTGGGCACATCAGGATAAATTCTCTGAACCTGTGGCAGTTGCATCTGATTTTGCACTACAGGAGTAGTAGGCACATTAAGACCACTCTGCATTGCATTCTGTGTCAGTCTAGCATTAACCTGCATCAGACCTGTGTCTGGGCTGTCAGATCTGCACTGGTACTTGGACCACTCTCATGTACTGCATATGGTAGTGGATGACCTCTCAATAACTGTGTAATAAACTCATCATCATCTGATTCCTCCCCACTGTTGAAGACTTTCTGGCTTCCTTACACTCAGATGGACTTTTGTTACCTTCCTAGTAGCTTTCCTTCCTTCCTTCTCATTCTCCTGCGTAATTGCCTGAAACAACTTAATTCCACCCTCCAAACTCTCTGAACACTGTCCCATCTAGCCTCTGCTATAGTCTTTTCTGCCTTTCTCATCCTCCTCTTGAATTTCTGTTGCTGTTGCTGTCTGGCTACTAGCTCCCAAATCACTAATGCCTCAACCTGTGCGGTCTTGGAAGGGGCTTCGATTCATATAGCACCATCCTTAAATGCTCCATGTCCCCTGAATGATCAATATGTAGGAAATGCTAAGTTCCCATCCTTTTCTGTCAATTTGCACCATTGCTTTAGCCAAAGACTTGATGTGATACCCTTCTCCTATATTACAATGTAAGCAGGTTTACCTTCTGGCGGTGTAGCCTCGCCTACACTCGTTGTAATATACGCATCTCCCCTTAGGGCACTTTTTAAAGCTTTGAAAAATTGCATCTTTTCTACCTTTTTGTTATTCAAAATCAAATCAGGAAGTGACTTTTAACCCCAAGATTCCTTTCACCTACCTTCTCAACCAATTGCCTCTCATGGACAGCTGCCAATCCGTGCACGACCCTTCCGAGCACGGCTCCAATGACATCGCACTCACATGTAATGCAGCTGCCAAATTCTTGCGGCTCGTCCTCCTTCTCTCCAATATACACAAACTAATGCAAAATATTGTGAGCACTAACCAAAAACCAAAAACAAAATCTGCTGATTTACTACAGGAAAGGTAACACAATTGCTTCCGAAACCTTATGGATTTTTTCACTCATGGCTCTTCCCGCACTTACAGCTACTCCTTCTTTCTCGGTCTCCCAGATTCGCAAGCAAAATTTGACCCGCAAATTTTAATCTCAACTGACCAATAGGTCTGTGCTGGTGCACATGGGACTGCCAAATCTCAGTTGAAATGTTTCTTTCACTCACTTTACTCACACTCTGAGCTGTTGACCACACCTGATCAACCTACTAAACCAGACAGATAACACAAAACCAAGAGTCTCATACACTTTTTAATATACTCCGGAGACTTAGACCACACAGGACCGTACATCAACAACCATCCGGACAATTTTTTAGCACAAAGCCAACACACATGTGAAGTTTGACGACTTCCCTACTCTCACACTGCGGAGTACACACACTCCTTCAACAACTTCATTTGGAGTACGCAAACTCCCTAAACCCTCACAAAACTCACAATTCACCTGCAATTTGCATAAACCTTGCAAGTACAACCTACTTCATTTACTTCTGTCACTAGAACGCCGAGAACATCCTCAAACAACCATTAGCAGGATCCAGGATTCTGGGAAAGTCATTTATGGACTTAAAGGAACATTTTTTCTCGAAGGACCAATTCGTCAAACTGCTATCACCTCTGGGAACACCTGTTACTCTGCACCAGACATCTATGATAAGCTCTTAAGAAGACTAACCTAGTCTGCTACCACGTCTGTTAGCGCGTCTGACCTTAATAAGTAAACTTACAAGCGGACACGAGTAGGTCGATGAACCTTTTGACTTGTAAGATGTTCTTACCATAGCACCAGTAAATAATCAATAACCAATACTCAATAATCAATAATAATTAGCAATCAATAACAGCAATAATCAATGGAGTCAGTAATTGTCACACACCATGACCTTTCAGTCATGAAAACCAAACCTTTTAGTAAATGTTAGAATATTTTTCTCCCTAAATTAACAATACTAAGGTCATGTAGATTAATCTAAAAAACAAATGAAACACATGTGGAAACAATACTGGCTGTCTAAAGCTGTGGAAAAAACGTAATCTTATCAAAGTTTGAACTACAACACATTCGAAGGTAACAGTGCAAATTAATAACAAAGTCAACTGGATCAATGTAATCACATACATTACGTTTAGCAGAGAAATTCATCAAGCATTAATCCCTGTTATCATGATTTCATTAGTGAGGATCCTTAACTAACACCAGATTAATATCAGCATGTTGGGCTTCATGCAAAACAATTTAGTAACAGAAATTTTGAAAAGCATCTAACTATGGCTCTATCAAAACAATGCAGTTGGTACCTAGAAAAGAAAAACAAATATGCATAATAATCAACAGTCTCACTTATAATACCTATCCTCAGTGTGTATCAGCAAGCACAGTCAGTCTTCATCCTCAGGACATCAGTCGATCAACAAGGCATCAGGATTCAGCATCAAAGTTCAGAAAACACAAAGGCCCTCATTACAACCCTGGCGGTCGGTGTTAAAGCGGCGGTAATACCACCAACAGGCTGGCGGTAACAAAAATGGAATTACGACCACTGCAGAAACCGCCAGCATAGACAACCACTTTAACACTCTGACCGCCACGGTGGTAGCAACAAACACTGTGGCGGTAAACCACCAACAGACAGGCAGAAGCCAATGTACCGCCCACCCCATCACAACACACCCATCCGCCAGCTTTTCTGGGGCAGTACCAACGCCATCAAAAGCACAGCGGAAACAGTACTTGGAAGGGAAATCACTCACCTCTAGACACCTGTCTTATCCAGGTGACTGGTTGAAACCTGTTTGGTATAAGACAATAAGGACGCTCAATGGAGGACCACACGCCAATTATAAATACAATTTAGCTTTACTAGAATTGCAGGTAAATGTAGGCATTTACCACATTAACAATAGTAGAATAAGAATAGCAATGAAAAGCATCTATTTATATATAAGTACACTACAAAGAGCATCTATGTATATATATATATATATCTAAGCAAAGAGTTAATTGACAGCTATAAGTTTTGATTAACTGTATACCAAAATGCATCACACTACGATGTTCAGGAAGCAAAATATAAATGAGTTGGATACTTCAGATAAGCTTTGATTTACTGCACACCAAAATGCACGTTTCAATTACTGCAGCAGGCTCTCACTACGATGTTCAGGAGGCAAAATATAAATGAACTGAATACTTCAGATAAGCTTTGATTTACTGCACACCAAAATTATTGTTTCAGTTACTGTAGCAGGTTCACACTACGATGTTTTGAAAGCAAAATATAAACGAGCTGAATACTTCAGGTTATAAACACAGTGCAAGCATAAATAATCAGTCATAATAATAGAGCAGGGAAACAAAGGCCTTTCATCCCTGTGTGGAACTTAACTTAGTCCACAAAATGCTGGGAAGCCCTCTACCACCTGCTTGGACCTCTCTCCCCCTCAAGCATCACGGTCAGCAGAACAGGGAGGCAGCGCTGGGCCATGGCACCTTTCACAACTCCTTCTGCGAGCTTCAAATCCCTCACCCACACTTCAGTGATTAAATAACTCAAAGCTTGGATTCTATCTCATTCTGGCATTTTCTAGCTATGTTATCAGTACGTGGCTGCTCTGCCCTTCTCCAGCCTTTGTTTTCATTCCATCTTCTCCCTGTACTCTCGTTCTCAAGGTTGAGACGGAGTCTTCTACACAAACAAGCTTGAAAATCATATCATGAACTTTTCCACGTTGTTTGGGGGGTTTCAACAGGCATCACACTCATCTACACTGCTCAAGCTAATTAACCCTTCGCGTCACAATGTCTTCCGCACCTTTCCCTATACTGATCACTCCACCCCTTAGATGAGCGTGATGCATGCTGAAACGGATATCATTTACTTTGACATTCCGCTAGCTAGGTTGCTACTAATACTGGTCAGCGTTTTTCTAAGCGCCTGCATCTTTAGTATGAAGCTGTTTTGTGCATACATATAGGGGGTCATTCTGACCCCGGCCGGCGGCGGAAGCCGCCGGCCTGGCGGGGACCACCAGAATACTGCTGCGTGGTCAAAAGACCGCCGCGGGTATTCTGGGTTTCCCGCTGGGCTGGCGGGCGACCGGCAGAAGGCCGCCCGCCAGCCCAGCGGGAAACACCCTTCCATGAGGATGCCGGCTCCAAATGGAGCCGGCGGAGTGGAAGGGGTGCGACAGGTGCAGTTGCACCCGTCGCGATTTTCAGTGTCTGCATGGCAGACACTGAAAATCTTTGTGGGGCCCTATTATGAGGGGCCCCTGCAGTGCCCATACCATTGGCATGGGCACTGCAGGGGCCCCCAGGGGTCCCACGACACCCCATACCGCCATTCTGTTCCCGGCGGCCAAAACCGCCAGGAACAGGATGGCGGTATGGGGGTCGGAATCCCCATGGTGGCGCAGCAAGCTGCGCCGCCATGGAGGATTCCCCAGGGCAGCGGGAAACCGGCGGTACACCGCCGGTTTTCCGTTTCTGACAGCGGCTGTACCGCCGCGGTCAGAATGCCCATGGGAGCACCGCCAGCCTGTTGGCGGTGCTCCCGCAGTCGTTGGCCCTGGCGGATTTTACCGCCAGGGTCAGAATGACCCCCATAGTCTACATGGTATAGTCATTAGCGTAACACAAACAATCAATAACCAAATTAGCTGTTGTAACACTATATTTAGCGTCTTCATAGCTCCTAGTGCCCAGCCTAAGAAGATGTCATACCAATGATGCTCAGTTATTTGCTGGATGCATGAAGCAGTGTGCATAAGCTGTTTAGAGTTTATGGTCATCAGTATGGCTGTATCCTTGGTGTATTTAGCTGCCATATCAAATTTAGCAAAGGTAACTTGTGTGTAGTGCCTGATTGCCTCTAATCTGGGTAGCTTAACAACAAGCGAGATGTTCCACTCTAACTGCGCACGCATTTGCGTCTGTAATGTGGTTATGGTGAAGTTGGTCGGTACAAGATGTGAGTGCTTTTGTCAATAATGCTGGTAATATTGTGCATACACATTACTTGCTCTCCGGTGGTTTGTATAAATCTGTTAATAAGTAAGGGATGATTAATGACATAACATATACTCTCTGTCCCTATCTGATATAAGTCTGTGCTATTTAATATGATAAGGTAACCATTCACATTCTCCCGGTATTGTGTGAAGACATGGATCTAGCACACGTCAAGTGTGGGTACATACCCACCCCTTAGACCAGTCTGCCCATCAATCTACTTTTTGTCAGTGTGAGGTATCCACCATTCTTTTACGTATCGCTACGGGGAGCAATATAAAGGGGCACCATATGTCAGGAGGAAAATCACTTCTTACTATATCAAAAAGAGCATAACACATTTCTTCCTCACCATGAAACTGTATGGGCTTTACCCATATTTCTTCAGGCAAATGCAATTGTTGTCTCCAATATTCACCCTGAGGCTGTCCCCATTCTGCGTTAAAGTCAGCATACTGTAGATTAACAATGCTTTGCCATAGTATGCACTGGATGCCCTTGGACACTGCTTGTGTGTTTTAAAAGTTTTTTTTTTTTTTTTTCAAATTGTTCATAAGTGAAATTATGCCATTGCCAAGCGCGATACAACCCACGCAGGACTTTCCATACTTCTTGTGAGTGTGTGGGCCCCGTTGAAAAATTACTTTTATGGCCTCTCCTGTACTATATCCTGTAGAAGATAGTTTATTCCTAATAGCTTCAACATCAAAAGAATTCAGGGCCCCTACCCCGATTCCGGTGGCCCCAGCTATCAAGGACCCTAGATCTCTTCTAATGGGTAACTTTGGCAAGGGCCATAACTGTGGTGTCCATGGTGCACGTAATGGATCATACTTTAAGACATTCCCCTTGGCAATATTCATCTGTAACACAATACAATTAGTTATGCTTGCATGCAGAGCTTGCTTACATCCTATTCTATATCGAACTATAGAAACGTTGCTAAAAGTTGCTAATCATGCATCTTTCGGTTACATAAAACATGAAGGCTGGTGGTTTGGAGTATCGAACTCCTTTGGTTTCATAGTTCATTGTAACGACCACCATGTGTCCTGGTATCACAATATTTACATATAACTCGAAGCCAGTACTATTGTAGGCGTCCCCTGCACCTCGTTCAGTCGGTTGGCATGTCAGATTTGCTGTCCAGTTACCTTCCAGGTCACAGCTTTGGCAGCCATCCACTTGCCTCCAGGTACCTCCACGTTGCAAAGTGAAACATTTCACTGGTCATCAGTTACGTTAGCGGTTTGACGTGCACAAGTGACATGAAGGTCCGTAACGGCATTCTCTGCTATCATCAAAGCAGATGTCATCGTTTATGACCGTGGGGTAAGTCTCACTGCAGGTACAAATACAGGTACATTAGAGTTCTTTAAAAGTACAATATACGTACTCCCCACCCCTTGACTCAATAGCTCTCCTGTCTCCTGTCTCTGGCTTTTTCCCTGGATGGTTCACCCATACTTTTCTTCTTGTGTTTCCAAATCCTCCCTCACCTCTCTGGGTTATTATCAGGGGGGCAGATCTTTCTTCAATGTGGGGGGTGTACGCTTGTTCACAAATCACTTGTGCAAGTCTGTCATGTGCTGATAACTTTTTTAGCTGTTCTTTCATCAATCCGTTATATCTCCGAATCATGCCTGCAGCTTGTGGATAATAACTATGGTGCACAATCCACCAAATTTCCTGTTCCTGCGCCGAGCCCTGCACTGTTTTCCCTGAAAAGTGTGTGCCCCTATCTGTTTGGATCTCATCAGGTGCCCCATAATGTTTTATCAGGTAGTTTAGCCCTCGCAAAGTGGACTTTTGATCTGCAGACTTACAGGGCATACCCTACATAAGGCCAGAGAAGGTGTCCACCATGGTCAATACGTAGCTTTTCCCTCCTTCTTTTGGTAGCGGCCAGATATAGTCCAATTGCCACACAATAGCAGCTGCAGTTCCTCTTCTGATATGGCCGCTAGGCTTCTTTTGCAGGGGCATTTGTCTAATCTGGTTGCATATGGGGCCCTCATTTACTGCTTGTTGCACTTCTTCTTTAGTAACTGGACTTTGTCGTTGCTGTACCCATGCATAAGTGCTATTCTCTCCTAAATGTCCGGATGTTGCATGGGCCCTGTTTGCTAAAGCAGCTTCAGCTTCCTCCTTGATGACCACCGTTCGCGTTTTGGCCATTTGATCTGCGGTGTTGTTGAATAGAGATGCAAGTGAGGTATCTGATGGGCAATGGGCATTCACATGTCCCACATAGATTTGACATTTTTGCCCTTTCTCCCACATCTCTTCCGATAGCTGCTCGCCTCCCCAAATGGGGGTGCCTTTGATTTTCCATCCAATCTTGCACCAAGTCGGGGCCCAGCTTACTAGTCCTTGGTAAGTGGCCCGACTGTCAGTGTACACAAATGTTTTCTCTCTGATGGGGGCTTGTTCGATCACTGCTGCTACCCCATGCAGTTCTGCAAGCTGGCTTGATTCATTATCCCCTTCTCGCAGCAACATCATTTCTGTAGCAGGCTGGAATGCGACTGTTTGCCATTGTCTTTTTTTCTTTGATAGTACCGGGCGGCACCATCTGTGGACCATGCATTTTGCTGTTCTACTTCGGTGAGTCGTTCAAAAGGCGGGGCTGTCTTAAATGGTGAGGATTCCATTTCAGAGGGCTCTTGCGCAGGGGCCATTGCCTGCAAGTACACTGCCCCTAGCTTATCTTCTTGTAACTTCAACACTCCTGCTGGTCCTGGTTTTGCCCTCTGCTGCAGATACCATTTCCACTTCATGATGGCAAACTCCTGCGCTCTGTCTACTTTATTGCCAACCCTTCCTTCTCTTGTCCAACTTAGTAAGGGGACCCATGTTTTTAAGGTGACCGGTCGATCATCAGTTATGCATTCTATTTCCACTAAGGCCCAATCTTGTGGCACCCTCTTTTTTCCCTGCCTCTGCCATAGGCTCCACATCACTACATCATCTACATCATCCTGTACTATCATTTCCAGCTCAAACGGGTCTCCTTCTGTGATGGGACCTAACGTAAAAGGATTCTGTAATGCATCTTTTACTCCAGTGTCCCACAATCTCACCAACCATTTAAACAAAGGCTCTGCAGGCATCTGCCTAAACATACGGGTTCTTTCCAACAACTCACTGCGTATAATCTCCTACCAAACGTGAATTCTGTATTTGCCCACCATTCACTCCCTTTTCGCCATCAATTTCACCTACACGTCCTTCTCCACTTTCAACTCCACCTAGTTCTGTTACACGTACTTCCACCTCATCCTCCCAAGTATGTGGATCCCAATTTTCTTTGCGTACCAATGCCCTCACTTGCACAGTTGAGGGCATTTTAGGCGTCTGCCTACTCTTCTGTTTGCGTACCAGTGCCCTCACTTGCACAGTTGAGGGCATTTTAAGCATCTGCCTACTCTTCTGTTTGCGTACCAGTGCCCTCACTTGCACAGTTGAGGGCATTTTAGGCGTCTGCCTACTCTTCTGTTTGCGTACCAGTGCCCTCACTTGAACAGTTGAGGGCATTTTAGGCTTCTGCCTTCTCTTCTGTTTTGCTACTCGTACTGCTAATGCGGTGCACCTTGCCTCCATTTGATCACCCCGAGTCACTGCACTTTCATAAGTAACTGCCTTTCCTGCAAGGCTGCAACCTCATCCCGCAGTTTTCTTATCTCTGCATCTTGTGTTAATGTTTTCCTGTATACTGTACGGAGCGCAGACAGGAAAAGCCATCCCACTTGCCCTCCTGCTTTCAGCTCCAGCTTCGCCCCTCTTAGTTTCACACTCTCGGCCGCATCTTCCACTAAGAGAGGAGTCACTTTCTCATCTAATGCCTCCCATAACACCGGCGCTGCCCACCAGTTCAGAAGTCCTGCCACACCAGAGAACGGGTCAGTTGCTAACCACCCGGGAATGGATCTGGCTTCTGCCCCATGCTGCCTTCCGCTCTCTGCCTCACTTTTTTTACGTCCCAAAGAGGCATTATTGATTTATGCCCCACTTCTGGTACCAAAATGTCTTATCCAGGTGACTGGTTGACACCTGTTCGTTATAACTCAATAAGGACGCTCAGTGAAGGACCACACGCCAATTATAAATACAATTTAGCTTTACTAGAATTGCAGGTAAATGTAGGCATTTAGCACATTAACAATAGTAGAATAAGAATAGCAATGAAAAGCATCTATTTATATATAAGTACACTACAAAGAGCATCTATGTGTATATATATATATATATATATATATATATATAAGCAAAGAGTTCATTGACAGATATAAGTTTTGATTAACTGTATACCAAAATGCATCACACTATGATGCTCAGGAAGCAGAATATAAATGAGTTGGATACTTCAGATAAGCTTTGATTTACTGCACACCAAAATGCACGTTTCAATTGCTGCAGCAGGCTCTCACTACGATGTTCAGGAGGCAAAATATAAACAAACTGAATACTTCAGATAAGCTTTGATTTAGTGCACACCAAAATGCATGTTTCAGTTACTGTAGCAGGTTCACACTATAAGGTTTAGAAAGCAATAAATAAACAAGCTGAATATTTCAGGTTATAAACACAGTGCAAGCATAAATAATCAGTCATAGTAATAGAGCAGAGAAACAAAGGCCTTTCATCCCTATGAAACAAAGGCCTTTCATCCCTGTGTGGAACTTAACTTAGTCCACGAAATGCTGGGAAGCCCTCTACCGCCTGCTTGGACCTCTCCCCCCCTCAAGCATCACGGTCAGCAAAGCAGGGAGGCAGCGCTGGGCCATGGCACCTTTCACAACTCCATCTGCAAGCTTCAAATCCCTCACCCACACTTCAGTGCTTAAATAACTCGAAGCTTGGATTCTATCTCATTCTGCATTTTCTAGCCATGTTATCAGTACTTGGCTGCTCTGCCCTTCTCCAGCCTTTGTTTTCATTCCATCTTCTCCCTGAACTCTCGTTCTCAAGGTTGAGACGGAGTCTTCTACACAAACAAGCTTGAAAATAATTTCATTAACTTTTCCACGTTGTTTGGGGGGGGGGGTTTCAACAGGCATCATACTCATCTACACTGCTCAAGCTAATTAACCCTTCGCGTCACAATGTCTTCCGCACCTTTCCCTATACTGATCAACACCCAAGGAAGAACCAGGACACCATGGAACCCGAACTACAGAAGTTACCCATGCTGGTGTATCTTCTCATCTACCACGAGTACCAACGGCGGTGGCATCGACCATGGTGAGTACAGCACCTAGCACACAGGGGAGGGGGGAAGGAAAAAGAGAGTGATACGCACACGCAACACTCAAAGCCCCCACCCCTACCCTCACCCTCAACACCATACACACAAACACATGCATCAACAGTACATATACACCTCCTAACCCTCTGGAAGAACGCAAGGACAAAAGGAATGGAGTCAAATTAGTGTTATATTAGAAATAGTCAGATATACGTTATAAATTCAAAAACAGTATTTACAAAATATACAATATTTACAAAAGGCGGTACATTGTCCACTCAAAATGTCCGTGGGATACTGGGCCAAAACTCATAGGCCAAGCCCACACTTGACTCCTGCCTCAATATGCAGAGAACACTGCAGGGACATCAGGTCAAAAACACACAGGCACCTCAGGGGGATGGGGAAGGGGGTCACCTCAGCCGGAAGAAGGGACAACGTCACTGCTCCTGGAGGGGGCTGCATGCCCACAGCAATGTCCTGGGGAGTGCAAGGCCACAGTCTCTTAAGTGGGTGGTTTACCCGCTCCTTGGTCCTGGGGAGTGCAAAGCCATAGTCTCTCAAGTGGGTGGTTTGCCCACTGCTTGGTCCTGGGAAGTGCAAAACCACAGTCTCTCAAGTGGGTGGTTTGCCCACTTCTTAGTCTTGGGGAGTGAAAAGCCACAGTCTCTCAAGTGGGTGGTTTTCCCACTGCTTGGTCCTGTGGAGTGCAAGGCCACAGTCTCTCAAGTGGGTGGTTTGCCCACTGCTTGGTCCTGGGGAGTGCAAGGCCACAGTCTCTCAAGTGGATGCCTTTCTCCACTGCTTCTTGAGGGGGCTTTGTGCCCAGTGTGCTAAATCCTGCCAAGGATAGGGTGAGTGGATGCCTTTCTCCACTGGTTCTGGAGGGGGCTTTGTGCCCAGTGTGCTTCTTCCAGCCAAGGATAGGGTGAATGGATGCATTTCTCCAATGGTTCTGGAGGGGGCTTTGTGCCCAGGTTGCTTCATCCTGCCAAGGATAGGGTGAGTGGATGCCTTCCTCGACTGGTTCTGGAGGGGGCTCTGTGCCCAGTGATGCAACACTTGGGGGGTGGCAGTGCACAGTCCCTCACCTGGGTGTCTGAGCCACAAGGTTTGCAGTGACCAGGATGCATGATAGTCCATGGAGGCAGGGCTAGAGTCCATCCGGCGGTGGCCACAGCTGCACAGTGGTGGTAGTGCCGGTGCTGCCAGTGGTTAAGGTAGGCTCCAGCTCCTCTCCTGCAGCCTCGGACAGCTTCCCACTGGGGCTGCTGCTGCTGGCAGTGGTGCTACTGTCAGCGGTGCAAGTGGCGGTGCTTACAGCAGGGCTTGTGGAGGTGCTTGTGGCGGTGCAGGTGGCGGGGCTGGCTGCAATGCAGGTGCTGCCAGTGGTAGGGGGAGGCTCCAGCCCTTCTCCTGCAGCCTTAGACGGCTGCCCACTGGGGCGGCTGGCAGGCTGGCAGTGGTGCTACTGTCAGCAGTGCAGGTGGCGGTGCAGGTGGCAGTGCTTGCGGTGCTGCTAGTAGCGGGGCTGCTGGTGTTGCTGGCCGCGGTGCTGGTGGTTCTGCTGGTATGCACCAGGGCTTCACCTGCAGGCTCGGACGGCTGAAGTGCCTTGGCTGGTGTTTTGTGCCCCTTCCTGACCTTGACATATGGTGGTGTCACCTTGGGTCTGGCAGCTTCAGTCTTTGAGGTGGCCTTGCTGGGTGGTTGTGGCTCCTTCGCCTTCCGGGATGCTGTCCCCTTCTTCACCTTGCCAGGTGGCGGAATGGATTTTGCTTTGGCAGGGGTTGGTGGCACACTGGCTGGTCTGACAGGTGCCCCCTTTGAGCCTCTGACAGTTGCAGGGACCACAAGGGACGCGTACTTGGTGGCTGAGGTGCTGGGCTGGGTTTTGGCAACCCTGGCCAGAGGGGAAGGACGGGAAGAGGGGTAGGGAAGAGGTCAATGTTTGCCAGGAAAAGCTTCTTGTGTCTGTCGGCTGAGTTTAGGTGCAGGTGCACGGGGTGGTTGCTGTTGTGAGGTGGATGGCTGTTGGGTGGGTGGGTGCTTCTGTTTGTGTACTTTGGTAGGAGGGGTCACAGACACAGTGGGAGAGGACACAGGGGACGTGTGCATGGATGTGGGGGTAGTGACTGCCAGTGAGGGGTGTTTGGTGATAGGCGTGCTGGTGATGCAGGTAGTGGATGAAGATGTAGTGCATGCAGGTGTGAGTGGAGCTGCTACTGGTAGGCAGGTGGACGAGGAGGAGGAGGGGGACAAAGTGGACGCAGTGGATGTTGGTGTGTTTGCTTGGGGATGGTGCTTGTGTGAGTGCCTGTGAGATGAAATGTGGTGCTTGTGTTTGCCTGAGCCACTTCTGTGTGTTGATTTGGGTGAATGCTGGTCTGAAGGTGTGCTTGGGATAGGCTGGGGTTGAGAGGATTGGGACTGGGTAGAGGAAGTTGGAGGGGGGAGGCTAGAGACAGGGACAATGGCTGCCATCAGTGCGGAGGCCAGAGCCTTTAATGCTCTCTGTTGGGCCAGCATGCCAGGGTGAATGCCCTCCAGGTATGCATTTATTTGTTTCAAATGCCTCTCGACACCTTGGATGGCATTCAGAATGGTCGACTGCCCAACAGTGAGGGATCTCAGGAGGTCAATAGCCTCCTCACTGAGGGCAGCAGGGCTGACTGGGGCAGGGCCTGAGGTGCCTGGGGCAAAGGAGATGCCCACCCTCCTGAGTGAGCAGGCACGAGAAACACGCTGAGGGCGGTGCTGGTGGGGGGGGGGCTGTGCCGGTTGTTGGGGTGGGCACAGAGGTGTCCGTCACCACCAGGGAGCTTCCATCTGAGGAGGAGTCGCTGTCTGTGGTGTTCCCTCCTGTCCCCGTCATGGTGCTCCCCTCGTCCTCCGTCCCACTGGTGCCCTCACCATCGGTGGATTCGGCCTCCAGGCCCATGTGGGATGCAGCTCCCTCCGTTGCCGGTGCCTCTGCTCATCCGCCAGATGATGCTAATGCACACAAGGACAGGGTGACAAAACAAAAAGGGGGGGAGAGACAGAGGATACACTTGGCCAGTGCCAGCAACAACACTACTGTTGGCATACACAACTCACAGGGAACAGCACTATGCACTATTCCATGCACTACCAGTTACAATGCTAGTCACCAGCTCATGGGGTACAATGCCTAACGCCATCAGCTGCACACCTGAAACAAACAGGGCCCTGACGGGTAGTAGATGCCCACTAACACTATTGGGGTTGGAGTGCTTCAGAGCCTGCCCAACAAGGTACCTACCCTGGTATGTTCACCCTGGCCTAGGGGCACCCACAGTCCAAATCCCCACCCAGGTAAAACCTTAACACGCGCAAAGTAATGAATCTGAATTTGTACTCACCCCCTTGTGCTGCTGTGATGCCCTCAAGCGCCCATCCAACTCCGGATAGGCCACCGCCAGGATGCGGAACATCAGGGGGGTCAGGGTATGACATGCACCCCTTCCTTGTTGGGAGGCCAGCCCCAGCTGGGCCTCTGCCGTCTTCCTTGCCCAGCAGCGCAGGTCCTCCCACCGTTTGCAGCAGTGGGTGCTCCGCCTGTCAAAGACCCGCAGGGTCCGTACCTCCTTGGCGATGGCACGCCAAATACCCTTTTTCTGATGGGCACTGACCTGCAGGAAAAAGACAGCCGAAAAGGGAATTAGTTAACCGTCTAGACCGTCACACTCATGGCCCACCATATCCCTCACATCCCCTGATGCACATACATTTACCACCATACATGCAGCACTCTGGCCAGGCCCCTCAGCCCCCCTTACATGTGGCTTACACACACAGCACTCCATACATTCATGGCCCACACATCATGCTCACAGTGTACTCACCTGTTTGTCTGGAGGACCGTGGAGTAAAGTGTACTGGATAGGACCCCATCCACCAGCCTCTCCAACTCCTCCTCAGTGAAGGCAGGGGCCCTTTCCCCAGACACATGAGCCATTGTCACTTTCAGACACAGGTCACAGCAGCACTTGAAGTGTAGGTCCTGTCCTGTTGAAGGTCAGGTAGGAAGTGAGTAAATAGATAGAAAATGGCGGTCATGCCCGCGGCGTACATCGCCATTGGCTCCTGGAACCCATAGGGCCCAATGATAACCAATGCGTTGTTGCGCAGAGGCCATTGACGGTGCACAAAGCCATCAACGGCACACAATGCCTGCGGAATTACCTCATTTCCACTTGTCCCTCCTCACAGGTCAGGCAGCTGCTATTTCAGGGGGGTACAGGCCATGGCACCTTACTGCGTCACAGCAGACATTGGCACAGCAAATTACTCTCTGATTCACATACTGGTTCTGTAAATGGAGAAATGCATCCTTATTCCAATAGATGTGTGATTATGACCCTCTGCTCACCATTTTCCTCCCTAGACTTCAACCTTTGAGGATAAATATGAGATGGAGACTTCCTCCAGTGTACAGACCCCTGGTGGACCTGGCGACAATGGAGGATAGACACATTATCCTAACATACAGACTTGATCGGGCCACAATCCAAGAACTGTGTGCCCAATTGGAGCCAGACCTGATGACAGCTATCCACCAACCCACAGGTATCCCCCCTCTAGTGCAGGTTCTGTCAGTGCTCCATTTCCTGGCAAGTGGTTCCTTCCAAACAACAGTGGCCATGGCATCAGGGATGTCTCCGCCAATGTTCTCCAACGTGTTGACCAGAGTGTTGTCAGCCCTGCTGAAACACATGCGCAGCTACATTCTATTCCCACAGGTGAAGGATTTGGCCACAGTGAAAGATGACTTTTATGCCCTGGGACATATCCCCAACACCATTGGTGCCATTGATGGTACACATGTAGCATTTCCCCCCCCCCCCCGGGGAAATAAACAAGTGTCCAGGAATAGAAAAAGCTATCACTCTCTGAATGTGCAGATGGTGTGTTTGGCGGACCAGTACATCTCCCATGTGAATGCCAAGTATCCTGGCTCTGTGCATGATGCCTTTATCCTGAGGAATAGCAGCATCCTATATGTGATGGGCCAACTCCAGAGGCACCAGTTTTGGCTAATAGGTGAGCTCAAGGTCCCCACCCAGTATATGTTGGTGTCTGGGTATGGGGTTGTCCCTAAGGGTTGGTGTGTATCTAACAGGTATCCCTCGATATTTGCAGGTGACTCTGGTTACCCCAACCTCTCATGGCTACTGACCCCAGTGAGGAATGCCAGGACAAGGGCAGAGGAACATTACAATGAGGCACATGGGCGTACAAGGAGGATAATTGAGCAAACCTTCGGCCTCCTGAAGGCCAGGTTCCGGTGCCTCCATCTGACAGGTGGATCCCTGTACTACTCACCTCAGAACGTGTGCCAGATCATCGTTGCATGTTGCATGTTGCACAACCTGGCCTTGAGACGCCAGGTGCTTTTTCTGCAGGAGGATGAGCCTGGAGATGGTCTTGTGGCAGCGGTGGAGCCTGTGGACAGTGAGGAAGAGGAGGCAGAGGATGAAGATGTGGACAACAGAAGTACTATCATACAGCAGTACTTCCAGTGACACACCTTCAATCGTAAATTGACTTCTGTTTTGCTGTAGTTACTTGGGGATAAGTAGAACTCCAGTTACAACTGTGCTGTAAACTTCCTAAATTCTGCTAATTAGAATGGTAATGACACCACTTCCCAAATTAATAACCACCCAGTTTCACAGAATACCCTGACATTTATGCTTATTCTAATTCTAACTGTAACACTAGCATTAACCTAATCCGAATTTTATCCTTTACATTTAACATAACCATTGATCCTGCCCTCACCTTTACCTTGCACTTGTACTTATTCTGTGCCCTGTTCATACTTTATCCTTATTCTAAACATTACACTAATCCTATCCTCACACACACCCAAATCCTAGCCCTTACCTTGAACATTAGGTGAGGAAAAGGTACACAACAGTGCTATCTTTGAGCCAGTGGTTTCCGGTGCTCAGCACTGTCATGTAATTGTCAACACCGGCACTCATGACAGTCTACCACATGGTGGTGCTGTCTATCTAATTTAGAGATGAGCAAAACAACAGCTGTTTATTAATTTAATATTCATTACGAATGACTAATACATGCCGCTCAAACCATTTTAATGGCTTTGGGAGTCCAGACCAGTCTTATTTGTCACACTTGTAGAATGTGATGGTTAGTAGTTGTGTTGCTTGTGTCCTTGGCGGTGCTGAAAAGGGCAATGCGTGGTGAAAGCTGCAGTGGCCTCCTCGGGCCCCGGCACCTATGTTTTTTTTGCACTGGCAAACAATGTAATGTAATCAAGACAGTGAGTAAGTGCAGAGGTGAAAATGGAAAGGTAATGCCAAGATTAGAAAAATGATGTGAGGGCAGAACTTTCCTCCGTGGAATCATTATGTCAACAGATCCTGATATAAAACCAATGTTTTCTACACAATACTGCTGTCCTTGCCTTCATTAGTCATCCTCAGATGTCCTTACAATTATGAGAGGGAAAATGATCAGTAGCAGATGTTGCAGATATGGCAACTGCGTATTAGGAATGCTAACCCCCAATGGCATGCAAACCTATAACTTTTTAAATTGAACAAATTCAAGGCTCTAAACACTTCATCTTTTTTGTTTGACTTTTAGTTACTGGTGAATCCCACTTTTTTTTGCAGTTTTATATAGTGTGAACTTAACCCTAAGGTAATAGAACTATTTTTCTTGAGCACAAGGACGCATTCTGTTTTTTTTATAGGTACGGGGGAGATTAAGGGGCATATTTATACTCCGTTTGCGCCGAATTTGCGTTGTTTTTTTCGACGCAAAACTAACTCCATATTTATACTTTGGCGTTAGACGCGTCTAGCGCCAAAGTTCATGGAGTTAGCGTAATTTTTTGGCGTGAACACCTTCCTTGCGTTAATGAGATGCAAGGTAGGCGTTCCCGTCTTAAAAAATGACTCCCAGGCATGTGCGTGGTATTTATACTCCCGGGCAAAAATGACGCCCGGGAGTGGGCGGGGCAAAAACCCCGCATTTGCGCCTCTTTTTAACGCCTGGGTCAGGGCAGGCGTTAAGGGACCTGTGGGCTCAGAATGAGCCCAGAGGTGCCCTCCCCTGCCCCCATGGACACCCCCTGCCACCCTTGCCCACCCCAGGAGGACACCGAAGGATGGAGGGACCCATCCCAGGGAAGAAAAGGTAAGTTGTGGTAAGTATTTTTTTTAAAAAAAAATTGTGGCATAGGGGGGCCTGATTTGTGCCCCCCTACATGCCACTATGCCTAATGACCATGCCCAGGGGACATAAGTCACCTGGGCATGGCCATTGGGCAAGGGGGCATGACTCCTGTCTTTGCTAAGACAGGAGTCATGTTAATGGCGTCTGGGCGCCCAAAAAAAATGGCGCAAATCGGGTTAAGACAATTTTTTTGCCTCAGCCTGACTTGCCCCATTTTGGGACGCCCAAACGCCATTTTTCCCTACGCCGGCGCTGCCTGGTGTACGTCGTTTTTTTTCACGCACACCTGGCAGCGCCGGTTGGCTAACGCATGGCGCTTCAGAATGCCGTTAGCCGGCGCTAATTTTTTTGGCGCAAAACTGCGTTAGCGCAGTTTTGCGTCAAAAAGTATAAATATGGCCCTAAGCGATTTGCCTAGAATCACAGGGTATGGAGCTGACCTCGAATCTCGAACTGAGGGGCATATTTACAAGTCCCTAACACCAGTGGAGGGTTACTTTTTGTGACACTCGTGTGGCACTTTTCACTGCGCCATAATTATAAGGTGGCACTAAGCCAATTTTTGTAGCTTTATGTCACCTTGTAAATATGACCCCCTCTTATGCAGTTTTCTGTGGTAGAGGGGTGGGCAATGAGTGTTGCTGTGGATTTTCCACCGCAACACCTATTGCTTTTGATGCTGCCCCAGATTTACAAGAATTTGTGAATCTGTGGCAGCGCCAAAAGCTAACGCCACCTGAGGGGTGGAGTTAGCATGGCGCAACAAGGAGAAATACTTTTATTTCTCCTTGTTTTTGCTTTTTCTTTGTGTGCTGCACTCAGCAGCACACATAGAAAGAGCAAAATGCCATGAATGATTGTTTATGTTCAGGAAGGTGTCCTCATTCAATAATGATTATTTGTTACTTCTATGTGTGCTGCATTTGTAGTACACATAGAAGTGCCTAATATCCATTGTAGATTATTTATGTGCAGGAAGGAACACCTTCCTGGACATAAAAAATGTTCTCTTTAATGCAGACACGCTTGCACTATGGTGCAAGAATGCCTGCATTGGCGCTGACAGCTAAATTTTGCACTAATGCTAGATGAAAGACAGGGATGCGCCATATTTTGTAAATACGGCGCATCCCTGCATTTCTAATAAATATGCCTCCTGGTACCAAAATCGGCAGCTCTGGCTGTAGCGCCTACCTTAAAGTGTGCATTTCTTTGGGCACTATAAAGGTAGTTGCTGTAATTAGTAATACTGGAGTGCATGCAAGTATTTATCCAGTAACGGATGCCTACCAACTGACTGTTCTGATGGTTATCTTTATTTATCCTTGTTTACTAAAGAGTACTCATTATACCTGTGAATGCTTATCCATGCAACAAATGATGGAACATCATTCCTAGCTTGTACATTTTAGTGGCTACAAAAGCAGATTCTGGGGGTCATTCTGACCCTGGTGGTAAAAGGCACTTACCGCCGGTCAGAAGACCGCCATCATCCCGCCGCGGCCGTGGTAAACCGCCACGGTCATTCTGACCCACAACTGCCAAACCGCCAAAAACCCGACATCCACTGAAGCCCGCCTCATCAGCGGTCAGCGATAAACTGGAGATGACCAAACCTCCACCGTCACGCCAACACAAACACGCCCATGCCATTACGACCCACGAATCCACGCGGCGGTCTTTCAACCGTGGTGTTCCATTGGCGGTACACACCGCCGCGCTCAAAATACCCACACCTTTACAAAACACAGCCACATTGGACAATTCCAAATACACACACCTGATACACATACAAACACCACTCCCACACACCCATCACCATATAAAACACACACCCACATCACCCACAAACCCCCACAAAGCGAAATTCAGAGACAAGGCGCAATACACAGAGAGAGAGCACAGGGAACGCAAACCACAACACACACAGGAACCCAACATCATCACCCACACCACATCTACGCACAAAACACCATACACCACTACACTCATCACCACAAACACCACCCCACACCTCATCCACACCACCCCATGGCACCCCAAAGACACCCCAGGTTCACGGACCAAGAACTCAGGGTCATGGTGGAGGAAATAATCAGGGTAGAGCACCAGCTCTTCGGCACACAGGTGCAGCACACCACAATAGCCAGGAAGGCGGAGCTATGGCAAAGGATCGTCGACAGGGTCAACGCTGTGGGACATCATCCCAGAAATCGGGAAGACATCCGAAAGCGCTGGAACGACCTACGGGGGAAGGTGCGGGCGATGGTGTCAAGATACAACATCGCTGTGCAGAAGACTGGCGGCGGACCCCCACCCACTCCACCCGAATTCACAGCATGGGAGCAAGAGGTCTTGAACATCCTGCATCCTGAGGGCCTCGTTGGATTAGGCGGAGGAATGGACTCTGGTAAGTCTAATCTCAACTACTTCACCCCCCCTCCAACCACCAGCATGCCAACCCACACCCCCACCCTCACCCCTAACCCCCCAGCACACATACTCCCTGTTAATGTCTCACCAGCACAACCCACCCAACCCAACCCAATCCCCTGAATGCCAGAACAAACCATGGACACCCAGCACCTAAGCATGACCACTGCACATACCCATCCCCCCCCCCACAAACCACCCTCACAACTCCTCCCACATGGGACTGCCAGCACTGGGGGACAAGGGCACCCACAAATCGCATGCCACGGCACACACAAAATCAATAACCATATTCATCTACCCCTGCAGGGCCCGAATGCCAACACACCGGCCAGGAGGGTCCAGATTTGTCCATCCCACCCCCAGAACAGGCCCCCAGTGATGACAGCAGCTCTGTCGACCTAGAACCTGATGACCAGCCCGGACCATTGGGGACCTCTGGACAGTCGGTTACCCTCAGTCTGCCCCAGGCCAGAGCAGACCTACCCCCCTCAGGAAACACCAGCACAGCACCCACCCAGCGGGCCCATGCTTCTGTCTCCAGGACAGGTCAAGCAGGGGTGTGTCTACCAGTACAGGGCACCCAGGGTAACCCACAACCCCAACAACAACAGGGACCTGGGGGCACTGGTAGTGGGCACACCGTCCAGGGGACAGAGGCCCAGGAACAAAGAGGAACTGGGAGGGCTGCTGTGCGACAGAGGGAGGACAGGCCTAGGGAACCCACTGTCCAAGAGGCCCTCACCACCATCATGGGAGCGTACCACCACTCCAAAGAGACGATGGCGACGGTCCTGGCCAGGTTCCAGGAGATCCAGGCCATGCAGGAGGGCCAGTACATGGGGTTCCGGGAAGAACTGCGCACCATCAGTTCCGCAATGGGTACAATCGTGGTGGCACTCAACCAGATTGTCACCACATTGCGGGACCATGTGGCCCCCCAAAGGGCCCCTGCCACTAGCATGGAGGAAGAACAGCCCACCCCCTCCGCCGGCGCTAGTGGTCAGGAGGCCCCGACACAACAGCAACGGCCCTCCCGGACCCCACCCCCTGCAGAACAAGAACCACCCCGCAAGAAAGGCCTGAGATCGAGGAAGAAGACAGAGTAGGATGTCAAGACCCCCGCCATGCACGGAAACCCCCGGATGTCATCCCACTGTCCCACTTGTTTACCCTGTCCAACCTTGAACTGCCCCTGCTCCACCTTCCACAGCCATATGGACAATGGACCTGTAGGAACGACAGTCTGGACACTGCCATGGACATGCCTCCACCATCACCCTGTTTGAACTATGCACCTATCTTAAAACTTCAATAAACACAATTATTGCACATTAACCAACTGGATTCTGCTATCTATTTATTTAAACCAAATGTATTCGATATGACCAACAAAACATTTCTAGTTACATTGTGATGACAACATACCAGTGTCACACAGCGGTAGTCCACGGGGAAAAAAACCAGAGGGCACTCCGTGGGGATCAGATCACTGAAATAGGAAGTGATATACACAACTAAGTTACCATACATTGGGGTGAAAGGTCAGACAGTAGAGAGCCACTACAGTTACAGATATAATACAATGCTGGAGTAGATTATTACCTGTGTGTCACTGGAAATACTGCAGTATCACTCTGTCCCTGTTGTCTGTGTCGTCCTCTTCGTCTTCCTCCCCTTCACTCTCCGCAGGCTCCACAGCGGCCACAACACCACCATCTGCACCATCCTCCTGCAGGAAAGGCACCTGGCGTCGCAAAGCCAGGTTGTGAAGCATGCAGCAGGCCACGATGATATGACACACCTTCCTTGGTGAGTACATTAGGGATCTACCAGTCATATGCAGGCACCTAAACCTGGCCTTCAGGAGGCCGAAGGTCCGCTCAATCACCCTCCTAGTCCGCCCATGGGCCTCATTGTACCGTTCCTCTGCCCTGGGATTCCTCACTGGGGTCAATAGCCAAGGCAGGTTTGGGTAACCAGAGTCACCAATTAGCCACACACGGTGTCTCTGGAGCAGTTCATCACATAAGGGATGCTGCTATTTCGCATGATGTACGCGTCATGCACTGACCCTGGGAACTTGGCATTTAAATGGGAGATGTACTGGTCAGCCAAACAGACCACCTGGACATTCATCGAATAATAATTTTTACGGTTCCTGTACACCTGCTCATCGTCTTTTGGGGGAATCAAAGCCACATGGGTACCATCAATGGCACCAATGATATTGGGAATGTGTCCAAGGGCATAGAAATCACCCTTCACTGTAGGCAAGTCACCCACCTCAGGGAAAATGATGTAGCTCCGCATGTATTTCATCAGGGCAGACAACACTCTGGACAACACCTTTGAAAACATAGGCTGAGACATCCCAGATGAAATGGCCACGGTAGTTTGAAATGATCCACTTGCCAAAAAATGCACTACTGACAGCACCTGCACTAGAGGCGGAATCCCTGTGGGTTGGCGGATGGGTGACATCAGGTCTGGCTCAAGCTGGGCACACAGTTCCTGTATAGTGGCACGGTTGAGTCTGTAGGTGAGTATGACGTGTCTTTCTTCCATTGTCGACAGGTCCACCAGCAGTCTGTACACGGGAAGATTCCTCCGTCTCCTTGCAAGTCCCAGCGGACGATGCCTAGGAAGGACAACATGGAGCACAGAGTCAAGCAACCCACAGGTAAGTGCCCACAGCATGCCCAGTACACGTATCTCTCGGGATTGAATGGCTAGTATGATTGTCGGTGCAAGCCCTAGCCATGTGTGACGCAGTAGGAATGAAGCCATGTGGGCCCTTGAAATGGCGGCTGCCTGACCTGTGAAGTGTGACAATGTGAAGTGAGGTAATTGCGCAAGTGTGGCACACCGTGGCGGTAGGCGGTCGCAGTCCGCGGCGCAAAGCCGCATTGGACAACATTGAACCCTATGGGTTTCAGGAGCCAATGGCGGTGAGCGCCGGCGGTCGCGGTACGCGCCGCCGCGGTACGCACCGCCGTGGCCGTAACCGCCATTTTCTCTCTGCTTGATCACACGAGACCTGAGCATCCACAGGAGAGGACCTATACTGCAAGTGCTGCTGTGACCTCGGTCTGGAAGTGACAATGGCTGCTGCGACTGGGGAAAGGGCCCCCGCCTTCAGTTCCGAGGAGTTGGAGAAGCTCGTGGATGGGGTCCTCCCCCAGTATGCGCTACTCTACGGGCCTCCAGACCAACAGGTGAGTACACGGGGGGCAATGCATAGTGCCCAATGCCTGGGCTGAGTGGGGAGGATGTACGATGGAGGGGAGGGCAGCGAATGACGAATGCATGGCACGACAGATGAGAGCATGTGCCACATGGCAAGGTTGGGGAGGGGGGGCCACTCACATCGAGCATGCAGAAAGGTGATGATGTTTCTCTCCCCCCCTGTACATGTCACATAGGTCAGCGCCCATCAGAAGATTGACATTTGGCGTGCCATCGCCAAGGACGTCCGGGCCCTGGGGGTCCACACCAGAAGGGGCACCCACTGCCGCAAGAGGTGGGAGGACATCCGCCGCGGGAGCAGGAAGACCGCGGAGGCTCTGCTGGGGATGGCCTCCCAACCTAGGAGGGGTGGCAGTCGTACCTTGACCCCCCTGATGTCACGGATCCTGGCGGTGGCCTACCCCGATTTAGATGGGCGCTTGAGGACATCACAGCAGACACAAGGGGGTGAGTACCAGCACATTCAGCTATTTTGCGCGCAGTGGAGGTGCCTGGGTGGGGGAGGAGGGCTGTGGGTATCCCTAGGCCAAGGCGATTTCTGTAGGATAGGCCCGTCCGTGAAGTATGATCCTGTGCCCCTGCCCCCCACCTCTGTAGGGTGCCTAGTAACGCGATTCATGGACCAGTGTATACTGTGTGGGCAGTTGTCGCACATAGGCTTGTAGGGCATGTCCCATTGAATGAGTAGTGTACCCCAAGTGCGCAGCGTAGTGCAGGGGGCTTCTGTGTCTGTCCTCTCCGCCACCGGTGTCCCCAATGCATGCACTCAACTTGTCTTTATGTTTTCCACCACCCCCCCATTTTCTTTGTTTTTCTGTGAATGTGTGCATTAGCATCATCAGGCGGAGGAGAAGTGGCATCGGCGCAAGAGGGAGCTGCATCTCATATGGCCCCGGAGGGCCATGCAACGGACTCCGACATGACCAGTGAGACGGAGGGCGAGGGAGGCTCCACCACGGGGACCCGTGGAGACGGCAGCGACACCGACACGTCCTCGGAAGGGAGCTCCCTTGCGGTGGCGGCAACATCCGTGCCCACCGCAGAAACAGGTACAGCCGCCACCCAGCGCACCAGCTCCGCCCTCCCAGCAGGCCCTTGGCCTTCGGCCCGTGCCCGCAAGGCCAGGAAGCCGGCCATCTCCTTCGCCCCAGGCACCTCAGGCCCTGCCCCAGTCACCCCTGCTGCCCTCAGTGAGGAGGTCATTGACCTCCTGAGGACCATCATTGTTGGGCAGTCTACCCTTTTGAATGCCATCCAGGGTGTGGAGAGGGAGGTGCATCAAAGCAATGCATACCTGGAGGGCCTTCATTCGGTCAGGCTGCCCATCAACGATCGTTCAACGCTCTGGCCTCAGCACTGACGGCAGCGATTGTCCCTGTCTCCAGCCTCCCTCTTCTGACTCCCTCCACCCAGTCCCACTCCCCTGTTCCTCTGCCTATCCCATCCACACCTACAGACCAGCCTGCACACACCTCAACACCCAAGGGCAGCTCATCCAGACATAAGCACCACAGGACACACAAGCATTCACCCAAGCAACATCCAGATGCAGACATGCCAACAGCCACTACCTCTTCTGTGTCCCCCACCTCCTCGTCTCCCTCCTCCCTCCCTGTGACGTCTCCACACACACCTGCAAGCACACCACCATCAGCCATTGCACCCATCACCAGCACACCCTCCACACCAGTCCGCACACGTGCAGTCACCACCCCCACTGCCATGTACACGTCCCCTGTGTCCTCTCCCAGTGTGTCTGTCACCCCCGCTTCCCAACCACACAAACGCAGGCAGGCACCCAAACAACAGCCATCCACCTCACGTCAGCCTCCTGCCCAAGCACCTGCACCCAAAGACAGCACACTTGACTCTCCTACAACCACATCCTCTTCCTCCACTCCCATACCCACTCCAGCCACCCTTCCCACGGCTCCAAAGAAAATTTTCCTCTCTAAAGTGGACCTCTTTTCCTCACCTGACCCACCCCCTCCATCCCGTAAGAGTTCCACAAACACCTCAGCCACCACCAGCCCAGCACCTCCAAAGAACGTCGTGCCTGGTTTTTGGAGTCCGCCCTTTCCTTGGGCTGGGACATCGTCCAGCAGCAAAGGCACAGCCAGCCCCCCCCCCTGGGAAGAGGACCAAATAACTGAAGGGCAGGCGCGACAGGCCTGATACGCCTGCCCCCAAGGAGGGTAGCCTTGCACCGTCACCTGCCACATCGGGTAAGGGAGCCAAGGGCCACGGACAGTCTGCCAAGGAGGGCAAGGGCAGCAAGGAGCAAAAGGCAGGGAGCAGCCGACCTGGCCATGAGGGCCCCACCAGCCCCATTCCGGGGATATCGAAGGAGAGCCAGAGCCCCAGGACTCCATCACAGGAGGGCCCCGCAACGGAAAGGTCCGATGCAGAGTGAGCGGCAAGTATTGGCCAGGTGTGGTTCACTGGAAACACAAGACAGGCACCGCTGAACGGGCCCCGCCCTGGGGAGTACCGCTGAACAGGCCCCCGCCGTGAGGAGCACCGCTGAACAGGGCCCCGCCGTGAGGAGCACAGCTGAACAGAGCCCCGCCGTGAGGAGCACCGCTGAACAGGGCCCTGCCGTGACCAGAACCGCTGAACAGGGACCCGCCGTGACCAGAACCGCTGAACAGGGCCCCGCCGTGAGGAGCACCGCTGAACAGGGCCCCGCCGTGACCAGAACCGCTGAACAGGGCCCCGCCGTGAGGAGCACCGCTGAACAGGGCCCCGCCGTGACCAGAACCCCTGAACAGGGCCCCGCCGTGAGGAGCACCGCTGAACAGGGCCCCGCCGTGAGAAGCACCGCTGAACAGGGCCCCGCCGTGACCAGAACCGCTGGACAGGGACCCGCCGTGCCCAGAACCGCTGAACAGGGCCCCGCCGTGAGAAGCACCGCTGAACGGGGCCCTTCCTGTCAAGCACCGCTCCGCTGGGCCCTTCATCTCAAGCACCGCTCCGCTGGGCCCTTCCTGTCAAGCACCGCTCCGCTGGGCCCTTCATCTCAAGCACCGCTCCGCTGGGCCCTTCCTGTCAAGCACCGCTCCGCTGGGCCCTTCCTGTCAAGCACCGCTCCGCTGGGCCCTTCATCTCAAGCACCGCTCCGCTGGGCCCTTCCTGTCAAGCACCGCTCCGCTGGGCCCTTCCTCTCAAGCACCGCTCCGCTGGGCCCTTCATCTCAAGCACCGCTCCGCTGGGCCCTTCCTGTCAAGCACCGCTCCGCTGGGCCCTTCATCTCAAGCACCGCTCCGCTGGGCCCTTCATCTCAAGCACCGCTCCGCTGGGCCCTTCCTGTCAAGCACCGCTCCGCTGGGCCCTTCATCTCAAGCACCGCTCCGTTGGGCCCTTCATCTCAAGCACTGCTCCGCTGGGCCCTTCCTGTCAAGCACCGCTCCGCTGGGCCCTTCCTGTCAAGCACCGCTCCGCTGGGCCCTTCATCTCAAGCACCGCTCCGCTGGGCCTTCCTGTCAAGCACCGCTCCGCTGGGCCCTTCATCTCAAGCACCGCTCCGCTGGGCCCTTCCTGTCAAGCACCGCTCCGCTGGGCCCTTCATCTCAAGCACCGCTCCGCTGGGCCCTTCCTGTCAAGCACCGCTCCGCTGGGCCCTTCATCTCAAGCACCGCTCTGCTGGGCCCTTCATCTCAAGCACCGCTCCGCTGGGCCCTTCCTGTCAAGCACCGCTCCGCTGGGCCCTTCATCTCAAGCACCGCTCCGCTGGACCCTTCATCTCAAGCACCGCTCCGCTGGGCCCTTCCTGTCAAGCACCGCTCCGCTGGGCCCTTCATCTCAAGCACCGCTCCGCTGGGCCCTTCCTGTCAAGCACCGCTCCGCTGGGCCCTTCATCTCAAGCACCGCTCCGCTGGGCCCTTCATCTCAAGCACCGCTCCGCTGGGCCCTTCCTGTCAAGCACCGCTCCGCTGGGCCCTTCATCTCAAGCACCGCTCCGCTGGACCCTTCATCTCAAGCACCGCTCCGCTGGGCCCTTCCTGTCAAGCACCGCTCCGCTGGGCCCTTCATCTCAAGCACCGCTCCGCTGGGCCCTTCCTGTCAAGCACCGCTCCGCTGGGCCCTTCATCTCAAGCACCGCTCCGCTGGGCCCTTCATCTCAAGCACCGCTGGCCCATTGGCAGTCCCGGTTCTGTGTCGGGCAGGCCTTCACGACGCACTCTGCCCACCATGCCTCCTCCATGACCAGTGGTCTCTGTAATCCACCTGATGGACTGTGGCTTTGCCAGGATGGCACAGTGGGCAATCCACCCACTGTAGAGACTTGTGAGACTGTGGCTTTGCACTCCCCAGGATGGCACAGTGGGCAATCCACCCACTGTAGAGACTTGTGAGACTGTGGCTTTGCACTCCCCAGGATGGCACAGTGGGCATGGAGGCCCTTCGTGGATCTGGCGTCAAGGACTCATGTGGCTGAGGTGCCCCCCCTTCCCTTCCCCCTGAGGTGCCTGTCTTTTTATTTTAGTGATGCCCCAGCAGTGTTCTCTCCAATGGACTGGATCTCGTGTGTGGGCTTTGCCCATGTGTTGCTGCACATTGGCCCACGGACCTTTGGACTTTGATTGACTGGGCCGGACTTTTGCTGCTTGTATGGATAGAGTTCTAGATGTGTGTTCATTCTTCATATATTGCTAAGGTCGCTATACATTATTGTTGCAATAATATGGTTCTACTTTTACATTCATTGGCTTTTGTCTTTGTTTTTTGGGGGGGTTGGGGGTGTCACTCTGACTTTTTTATCTGCATAGGTGTGTAGGTATTTCGGTGGGGGTGAGGGTGGGGGTGGGTGTGTGGCGTATATGTGTGCCCGTAACCTTTCCTCCTCCCCCCTCCCCTGTGTCGTAGGTGCAGTACTCACCGTTGTCGTCTGCGGCAAGGTTCGTGATCCTGGAAGAAGAGCAGGAAGGCAATGGCTGGGAGGATGTGGAGTTCGGGTTCCATGCTGTTCCGATTCCGCGTGGAGTGTGTCGAGGTAAGCGTTTTCCATTGGAGATGTCTGTTTCGGCCGTGTTTTTATCGGCGGGGCTCCCGCCCCGGAAAAGGTGGCGGATTGGTGGGTCGTGATAGGGTGGGCGGTACATTGTCTGCCGCCTGCCTGTTGGCGGTGACCGCCGCGCTGTTTGTTTGTACCGCCGTGGCGGTCGGAGTGTTAAAGCGGCGGCCTGTGTTGGCGGTTCCCGCCAGGGTCAGAATTCATATTTTTCGGCCGCCAGCCTGTTGGCGGGTTGGCCGCCGCTTTAACACTGACCGCCAGGGTCAGAATGAGGGCCTCTATCTTTACAAAGCCACAGTGACATAAGGCCAGTTGCAGCTCTGGGATACTAAGGTAAAGGAAGGTTATGCTTTCATGGTCGATGATTATTTTCATGTATAGACCTGAATGTGGAGAGAGACATAAGCTGTATTCATGGACTGTGTGCTTGGAAGGAATGCCAGGAGAAGGGTTTGAGCTACAGTAGGGAACTGGTGCATAAAACCGAAAAGATAGAGATTTCGGTGAGAGAGACATAGCTGTCAAGCTATCAGATACCAGATATTGGGGGTTATTCTAACTTTGGAGGAGTGTTAATCCGTCCCAAAAGTGACGGTAAAGTGACGGATATACCACCAGCCGTATTACGAGTTCCATAGGATATAATGGACTCGTAATACGGCTGGTGGTAAATCCGTCACTTTTCCGTCACTTTTGGGACGGATTAACACCTCCTCCAAAGTTAGAATAACCCCCATTGTCTTTTAGACACCTTAGCGTTGCCACATAGCGTAATTTTTTTACGCTAAGGCAGCGCTAAAGTAGCATTTTCCCTGCACCATATTTACAAGTGGTGCAATGCATATAGTGCGCCACTTTGTAAATCCTCATGCCAAATTATGCCTGCGGCAGGCATAATGTATGCAAGGGGAAGCGTTCCACCATCAGGGGTGATGAAAAAAGGGTGCAAGGAAGTCTAAGAGATTTCTTTGCACCATTGTTTTTGGCACTTTTAATGCCTGCTCAGAGCAAGCATTAAAAGGGGGCATACCAATATTCACAATGGCCCCCTATTTACTCTGCAGGAGTAGCACCAACATTTTGGTGCTACTCCTGTAGAGAACATCAATAGCATGAAAGAAATGATGCTATTGCCCCCTAACCTATGCCATGGTGCACTGGATTTTTAATACCGCACACACATGGGTGCAGTAGGTGGGCTCAAGGAAAGTGGCACTAGGTGCAACACCACTTTTCTTAAATGTGCCACCAAAAGTTTGCATAGTGGGATTGTAAATTGATAATAGGCGTGGGAAAAGAAAAGCTTCTATTATTCCTACTACTACTAGTCTCAGAAAGTGGGGATCTATTGACTAAAAAAAGAGTAGGAGAAAATGTCAAATGAAACAGAAAATAGGGATGGTTAGAGGTGAGTGAAAGGACAGGAGAGCAATATCTGTACAGATGAGATTTCGAGAGTGGGATATGTGGGCAGAACAGAATTAGAGGATAAATTATGGATAGTGAAAAGTACTGTACAACAATTGCAATCATCTTTCCGGTATCACAAAATGGGATAGCTTGGCCTCACTCATTTGTATATCCTAGATAGAACAAAAACCTGTGACACAGCTATAGGATACAATACATTGGATTACAGTCCAGAGAATGAAAGGTTAATGCTAGAAGATACAAAAGATGTAAATCATGTAAGAACCTTTTCATACCAAAGCTCAAATATTTGATGCTACTAATATTTAAGGAATGAAATGTCAGGTGAATTTTCTCCATTGTGGATATCTGTATTCTTCTTTAATGGATGATTTTTGCATCCTCTAAAGATGAATGTGAACTCCGATTGCTTTAACAGACTACAGATCAAACACACAGGAGGAAAATGGAACCAGCAGCCACATAACTGTGCATTTCCCTCAGACACAATAAACTGGTCACTAAATTATTTTGTCATCACCATCATAAAATCGGGGAATACATGGCATCTTGAAATTCCTGATATTAAGCACATCTAAAGGAGTCTTCAGATGTAAACGCCCCTCATTGTGTCCAATATTTACAAGGATACTCTCCACCTTCCTATCACATGCCCACACTCGCTGCATCCACCTAAGCAGAATCAGAAAATGATCCTTTGCTCACAAAGGAGCAAACACTTGGAACATCCTCCCCATGCCTTTCTGGACCAACATTTCACTTCCGGAAATCCATAGGGCTCTTAAGACCTGGGTGTTCGATTGAGTTGCAGAGACCTGCGAGTGTCTGGAGACCCTTTTGGGTAATTAGCCGTGCTTTAGAAATCCAATTTGGTTGATTGACATTCTCAGTGCCAGCTACATCACATTGTGAGTGTCAATAAAAAGAACATTATGTTGTGAGCTTGTGTGGTTGGCTCGAAAGATCTTTGTCACCACAAGTCTTTAGTCTCAAGGAGGCTTCTCTGAGACCGTCAGGCAGTCATCTGAGTCAAACTTGATTTGATGAGGTACGTCAAGTCTGTTTTTAGTACTTTCTATTTACCTTCTTTCCCTCTTAGGTTGCTTCATATTGATCAACTCCAAGTCAAGGTCAGGAAAATGAACCTGGTTCAATTGCTCCTGATCTTCTAGTTCACTGTCTTCCCTGATTGTCTCTAGTCTTGTCTTAGGTGTCAACAGTTGCTTTCTAGGAGAAGTTGTTCACCCAACAGAGATGGCGGAACTCTAGTCTGGTCCTCCTCATCCTCCTCCAAAGGCTCAGACACCTTCTTACTAGAGCGACGTGAGGAATTGGTAGCCAGTTGCTTTATTTCTTCCCCTTTGTTCCTTGCCTTCTTCATGTGGGGCTGTGTTTCCAATTCGGCTGACCAGCAAACTTTTCATCAGTGTTTGTAACCTGGATCATCTAGTAGGGCCCACACCAGATCTTTTCCAGGCAGGACTTGCAGAAGTGTTTCTTGATGTGGACTAAGAGTGGCAATAAATTCCACTCCCTTTGCTGGCGTAGTTGTTTGAGTTTTGTGTTCAAGACATCTTGGGGATTCTTGTACTGCTAAAATAGGGATGTTGACTTGATGGGAGATAAAACACACCACATCAGACGATCCCTTCCACCACTGAACAACCGCATCATCTGTGATATTCACAAAGGCAGCTGCAGAGACAGAGGGTATGCGCATAGTTCTCCACATCAACACTTAGGCCCTCATTAGGACACTGGTGGTCTGATGGTTCGGCAGTGAAGACCGCCAAATTATGAGTTTGGTGGTTTCACGGAAGCCAAACCACTGATACTCCCCCCTCCAGCTGCTTTTCCGTGGTCCGCTGGGCCGGAGGTGAGAGCCTCCAGCATGGCAGACATTGTAATACAGCTAGTCGTATTACGACGCCGGAGACCGCTAGCATTTTTCTGGCTGTCGCACCGCCAGAAAAAGCTGGCTATCTTGCATCCTGGTGACAGGAATGTCACCAGGATACACTCGCACACACTTTCACAGACCTGCATGCATGCACTCACACACTTCTATACACAAACACACCCCCACTCACCCATGAAAATGTGACATACACACCCATTCACACTGACAAACATACACAAACACCGCTGACATGCATGCATTCACTTCTCCCTCCCACCTCCCCCCTCCAGTGCATACCCACATTCATGCCCCCTCACCCTCATGCATCCATTCATGCCCCCCTCCTCCTCCGCACTGCATAGACCCATTTACCCCCCCTTCCGCAGCGCAAACACACACACACCCCATCCATCCTCATTCACTAACATACAGGCACCCACCTCCCCCTCATTCACGACATTCTCATACGCACTCACACACACACACACACACACACACCCACCCCCATCCCCTGTCGGACGAAGGTTGTTCGGGAGGGGATGAGTCCCGGTGCTTCCACTGTGGGCAGCGCTCGCCATCAGCACACTGCCATGCCATGCCATATTACAGACCATAATACAGCGGGTGCCATCCGTTTGGTGTGGCAGTGCAGGCAGTGGAATCGCCTCCTTCCCGCCAATGGCCAGCACAACTGCTGTCGGATTTCTGCTCGATTTCAGGCAGAAATCTAATGGTAGTTGTAGGGCGGCAGTCTTAAGACCACCAGCACTGCTGATCTTTCAACGCCCACAGCTTTGGTGGTCTTGTAAAAATACTGCCAAAGCCATAATGAGGGCCTTTGTGTGGTAATAATCCAATTCTTTTTACATGAGGTACTTCGGATACTCATGAGCACTAAAGGAAGGGTGTCAGGACACTTAAGCAATGTAGAGGCAAATGCTTTAGCCATTTTAGCTTTGATAGTCCTGTTCAGTCCTTCTACGATTCCTGATGCTTTCTGGTAGGTAGCTACAGTAAACCTTTGTTGAATTTCTAGAGTTGTACCTCTCAACTACAAGTACTTGCATTTTGAAGAGTGTTCCTCATGATCTTGTATTTTGAGGTGTGTTCCTTGATCTGATTAAAAATAAACTACCATCCTGAACCGCCATATTAACTCCTGCAATAATAGTTTTGCACCTGTTAGACTGTCACATCTCCAGGTTGGATAAGCCAAGACTCATTGTGAAAACAAGCATGCAATGATGAGAATGTACCTCAACTGATTACAATGTGGCAGTTCCACAAAGTCAATCTGAAGTCAATTAAATGGACCATCAGACTTTCCGAAGCAAACCATAGCAACCTCAAATTGCGTGCCCATTTCTTGCTATTGAGAGATCATACACCTTAGGCACAAGTCTACGGCCTTCTTTTCAGAAGCGAGGATAACACCAGTGAGAGAGGAAAGTAGACACCCTTTCATTTATTTTCACATCTGTCAGGCCATGAATGTGTCTCACCATTGCTGGTAAGAGGGATACTGGGAGAACTGACCTTTCTTCATTTGACACCCAAAGATCACTAGCATCCTTTACACATCCCATGCCTTCCCAATTTAGTCACTTCTATCTCAGGGGTAGCATGTTGTAGTTCTCTCAAATCACTGAATGTGCATTCATTAATATATTGGTCACCATCTTATGTGCAGCACACTTCACCACAGATATCTCTCTTGGAAAACGGAAAGCATATGGCAGTTTTGAAGCATACAACCCTTTGCTCATGGGGATACTAGCCAAAGTAAAAAATCCACGCTGCAACAATAAATGACCAAAATCATGCACTATCCCCCATTCAGGCTGTCGGTGTAAATGGTAACTTGTAAGCCTTTAAAAATACAACAGGCCCTGGTAAGGGCTATCAATTCAGCAACTTGTGCAGAATTTACATGGAATAAATAAGATCCTTCCACTATTTCACTCAAGGTACGTACATACAGATATATGTGTGTGTGTTTGTGTGTACATACAGAGAGCCTATCTGATTTCAACTAGAATATTAGAAAGAACCTAGAGTCCTTGCAGTTATACAATCAGTGACCCAGTGCCTCAGTGACTATTCAGTCATATATATATATAGATATAGATATGCATGTGTATATATATATATATATATATATATATATATATATACACATATATATTTCTCTCTCTATATATATATATATAGATATAGATATATGTATATTATTTATATAAATATATTTAAAAAGCCTTTTGACTTGGCTGTATCTTTGGCGCCGTTTGATGAATCTTTATGAAAGTTTAGGAAATAAGTGCCCCCCAGTGTCTTGTTGTGCATGGAAAGTTTCAGGATGATCAGTCAAGTGAGGGGCTGAGAAAATGGGGGTTAACAATGTGCATTTCCCATGTTAATTCCCTTAGACTCTTTAGACACTTCGGCAGCCGCTGAATAGAATTACACCAAATTTGACAGAAAGGTAACTTTTGGTCAGGAGATCACACTTTTTGTTATTTGGTATAAATCCATTCAGTAGTTTTTAAGATATTAAAGAAAATCTAAATGTGTATATCTATAAGCACAAATACTTCACAAATATTCCTGATCTGGTGCTGAGATGCTGTCACTTCAACCAGGAAGTATTGGCAGTTATTTTGGTACTTGACTTCAACTGAGTCCCATAAAAAATTAAAAAAAGAGTGGGACAGGGTAGGAACACCTTAAACCACTACCCCTTGTCCAGATGTCTGTCAGGGACCCCGCCAGGGCAGAAAAGCATTTTTTTTTATTCATAGTGAAATTCATGACTATTCACAAATGTTGCCATGAATTTAAAAAGAAAGCAAGTGCGGTCTTCCGTGCTTGCTTTTAAGTTTGCCCTTGGGTGGGTCATGTCCCGGGGCATACTTACTTTTATAATCAAGGCAGGGCACATGGAGCCCCCTTCCTAGGGTTCTTAAAAGCCCCACGGAGAGCCACCTCCCTTAGGACTATATTTTAAAATTATGCTGGGGGGCTGCACGGACACCCAGGCATGGGGACAACCACTTTCCTGGGGCTATTTCTAAAAAATCGATTGGGGGGGCGCGCCAACCCTGTGGGCAGGTGATTGGACACTCTGTGTAATTTTTCATTAGAAGGCCATTGAGCCTTTCCTATTTTTCTGAAAGAAATAGCGTGTTTTTGGAAGTTTACCAACTCTTGGTCATCGCCACCTTCAATTTTCCAAATAAAAGGGGAGGAAGTATACAGTTTCCCCTTGTGAGTACAAGTACAATTCTCAATCTTATTGAAACTTTGGAATATGCACCTGGTGATTGTCAGTTTTCACTTCCGGAAAGGTGTCCATTCACCAAATTCTTTGTCCTGATGAGACCCCACATTATATAGAGGGTCGATACAACATTGACTAAGCCACAATGAACTCAAATTTCCCTGTGTTCCATGGCAAAAATGGACATTGCTTACTGCTTTTTGTGGGGTCCTTTATGGCCATTTGTCTGAAACCTGTGATGTTTTGTTTTTTATTTTTGTTATATGGATGTTGCTATATGTTACATGTTCAAGCAGGTGAGACTCCTTTTTGTTATATGTAAATATGTGTTTGGATATGTATCTTGTTAGAAATGGGTTCTTTGGTTGGCAGTCAGGTTACCCCCTGTCCAAGCAAGGACCCTCACTCTAGTCAGGGTAAGGGCAGGCTACTATCCTTTGACATGCAAGTGTCAGGCCCTCCACCCTCCCAGCCCAGGAAGACCCATTCAAAATGCATATGTATGCAAGTGAAGCTGAGTATCCTGTGTTTGGGGTGTGTTTGAGTGAATGAACAAGAGAGCTATCAACTAAGCCCAGCCAGATGTGTATTGTAAGGCACAGAAAGATTTAGGCCCTCATTACGACTTCAGTGGTCTTACTAAAAGACCGCCGAAGCCACGGGTGCCACTATACCGCCAGTGCTGGCGGTATATGTGGCTCCCTATTATGTCTTTTCCTCTGGGCCAGTGGACGGAAACAGTGTTTCTGTCCACTGGCCCAGTGGAAAAGTCACATCAACATTGCTGCCGGCTCACAATAGAGACGGCGGCAATGTTGATGTGCAGTGGGTGCAGCAGCACCCATTGCGCATTTCACTGCCCGAAATTGGGGCAGTGAAATGCGCGATGGGGCTGTGCCTGGGGGCCCCTGCACTGTCCATGCCAAGTGCAGTCCAGCCTGTTTGCGGTGTTACCGCCAGTGTACCGCCGGCTGCCAGGGCCGTAATGGCCGTAATGAGGCCCTTAGTGTAGAGAAATGCTCACTTTCTAAAAGTGGCATTTCTAAAATAGTAATATTAAATCCATCTTCACCAGTCAGCAGGATTTTGTATTACCAGTCTGGCCATACTAGATATGACCTTCCTACTCATTTCAGATCAGCAGCTACCACTCAAACAATGTATGTGGGCAGCTCCAAGGTTAGCCTATGAAGTGAGCAGGCCTCACAGCAGTGTAAAAATGACTTTAGGAGTTTTACACTACCAGGACATGTAAACTACATAGGTACATGTCCTGCCTTTTGCCTACACAGCACCCTGCCCTAGGGGTTACCCAAGTCACATCCTAGGGGTGACTTATATGTAGAAAAAGGGGAGTTTTAGGCATGGCAAGTTCTTTTAAATGCCAAGTCGAATTGGCAGTGAAACTGCACACACAGGCCTTGCAATGGCAGGCCTGAGACAAGGTTAAGGGGCTACTGAAGTGGGCGGCACAATCAGTGCTGCAGGCCTACCAGTAGCATTTAATCTACAGACCCTGGGCACATATAGTGCACTCTACTAGGGTCTGATAGGTAAATTAAATAGCCCAATTGGGCATGATCCAGTGTTACCATGTCAAAAGAGAGAGAGCATATGCACGTTAGCACTGGTTAGCAGTGGTAAAGTGCGCAGAGTCTAAAAACCAGCAAAAACAGTATCTCAAAAGTGGAGGGAGGCAGGCAAAAAGTTAGGAGTGACCACCCTAAGGCTGTCAGGTCTAACATATCTTATTAAATTATTCTGTGCAATTCAATGAGAGCGAAGCCCTTCTATCTGTACATTCTTTTGTTATATTTATTAGTGCTATTGTGCATTTTCTACTAATCAAATATTATAGAGAAGAACCGCTGTGTTGGACATAGCTAATAGCCCAGGTTTTTTGATGATAGGGCAGCCTTTGTGGTATTTTCCACTAGTGACGGAAAGCATCTGCGATCATCCAGGGCATAGAGGACAACAGGCCCAGTATTTCAACACGTATCACGGAAGGAACACACCTGTCCAGTTACACCGGCACCTGCAGCCAAGATGGTGGTGCCCAAGAGGGGCGAAGGGCTTGGGGAATCTGCAATGATTAGCACCACTGGGCAGAAGTGAGTGTTTCCCAGAGGCAGCTGGAGCCAGCATGGTGGTGCTTGTGGGGAGTAACATGGCTGGGCTGTGGGGTATCTGGCCCTGAATCTGCTAGCTCTTGCTAGGAGGGATGACCTTTATCAGGACTCTTACAGCTCAGAGGGTCTGCATGGGGGGTCGTAACCCCCCGAAGCAGTCAGCAATAGCACATAATGGAAACTACAGGCTGGTGCTTTTGATTAATGAGGGGAGCAGTGTTATGACTAAATAGAGCATGCTGGGCAGTGTCAATGGATTGAGTTAGTACACTGCCTTCGATGAAGTGCGCACTTGGAAAGAAAGGGACTGCCTTGTTTCCAGCAGGAGGCAGGCTTTAGGTACCTGTCTCAGGTGCTAGATAGCAAACTGTATGTCACGATCAGGAGGAAAATTGCCTAACCTCCCCAAGCACCTCTATGTTGCATTTATGGCAACTTAGTACCGGTGGAGATGGTGGCAAATAGAGGGTCCACCCAATGGCAGGAGTGATATGACATTCAGGCGCAGACTGTGGGGGTGGCCATCTTACAGATGAGCTAGGAGCGCTGCTCCCAAGGACCAGGACATTATTTAGATCCTGCTATACCACAACGATAAAGGGTAGCCAATAGGGCATGTTGAAACTGAAATTGAACTCGCCCAGGCGCGTTCCTAATTAGAGGATGGCTTCAAATCTTTTGGAGCTGTTTCGTACAACGGAGCCACTTTAGTGATGATGGCAATGGGAAACAGTTCGAGTGAAGGAATAGTTAGGTTGCGCCACTATTTCCAATTGCTTGTATTGGTTGGTTAAGCGGTGGCATTCGCACGTAAGGCAATGGATGCTGGTGTTGCAATGGACCTCCTGAGGTCGTCTAAATGTATATTGCATTGCCAGGAGGGAAACAGTACAAGGAGGAATGGTAACAAGTGCATTTTCTAGTAGCAATCGTGCACATTACAGGCACCAGCAACTTCCAAGTCATGGCGTTTACTCAACATCTTGGAGCGAGCTCCAGTGGTGCAACCGGATAGCGCACTGTACTTATTTACCAATACAAGTGACACTAAAGAAGGCCAGCACCGAGGGGCGTGGCCAAGATGGCGATCGGAGGGGTAGTGTAAACCACAGCTCCGTCGCCCAGCCCGCACAATTATCCTGTCATTGAGCTCCTAGCCCCCCCTGGGGCAGGGTGGGGAGGCCGCTCGGGGGGCCCCGGAAGGCTGCACCATTAAACGCGACCGAGAGCGCTGCGATCCCAGTGGAAAATAAAAACATCGCCAAGATCTGCGCTCACCTCGAGGACCTCGGGAACCGCCTGTCCCAGCTGATCGGGGCTGCGCGCTTGATGCACCGGAGCCGTCACCCGGACCCCGTCGCCATCAGAGAGGTAAGGGCTTGAAGCCGCGACCCCGTCGTGTGCGCCGGAGCTGTTCGCTAGTCCCCGGGGGGCTGCCCGGGGCGCACAGGGCCAGCCGAGTCCTCCCGCACACAGCCCTGCTTTATTGAACGTTGCGCCGGAGCGAGCCTGTTCGAACTGGTCTCTTTTCTCCTGCTGGGGCACCCATCGGGCGCCCGCGCTCCATCCTACGGCATTGCCTTATAACTGGGACCTTTAGAACTTAATACAGGCGCTGCTGACGGCCCGTGAGGCGGTCCGGAAAAAGACATAATCGAACACTCGTAAGAACGGAAGCCGCCATTTTAGGTGCCTCAAACTTTGGTGGGGCCGGGATCCTGTGGCTCAATAATACCGCTCTCATTAACAAAGAAAAGTATACTGCATAAACGCCCCCCTTAAACGTGATGCACACCAGGTGCACTGACTGACCGCAATTGAGCAACAACATCACCATAAGCCCCACTGCACCTCCCTAAGGCATTAGGAAAGCTAGAATTAGTGAAGCCAATGTAGTTGGTGCAGGAGTGTTGCGGCAGAGGCAGAATAAATTGTGCACGAATCTCTGGGGCACAAGTAGTGCAGATAAAAACATTAGGGGAGCCTCCTGGTGATACTCATCGAGTTGGAGCTTTACAATAAGCACAAACACTGCCCCTGCCTGACCTGAAAGCGCCAAATACACGCCTCCTCAGCAACGCGATATCCGGCTGACACCGCTAACTGCAGCCTCTTTAAGCAGATAGTCAACGCTTCTAGCTGCTCCTTCCCCAGTTAATTACCGGACGCAAGCTCCGTTCGGCCGGCTTGTCACACCATCTGATCTGGTGGCTTTCGCCGCAGTGACTCCAAATGCAATACTAACTCACAGACATTGCTGCATCTCTCAAATGGTGAAGCCAAAGCCACCCGAGCACCTCTTACCAAAATGGACCACACTACAACACCTCCTCCGGAAGCTCATCCCAATGCGCAATCAACATTACAGAAGCTGGAACTAACCTTACAATCACATACTTCACAATTTGAAAAAATCCTGCAAGCTATTCTAGACACTAAGACCACCTTGGAAGCCAAAATAGGCTCTGTAACAGAGGAACTCAATATCCTTCGCACTGACCAACACACTCTAGCTGATAGAGTATCTGAACTTGAAAAAGACACGGCGTCCTTACCTGGCTCCATGAAAGACCTGCAACTACAGCTAACGCAACTGTCAACAGAAGTTGATTTCTTAAAGCGCAGAACAGAAGATGCAGAAGGCAGGTCCCGCCGCAACAACATACGCCTGGTAGGATTCCCTGAACGCGCAGAGGGCTTAAGTGCGGAACTGTTCATTGAGCAATGGCTCATAGACACAATCCTTAAAAATAAAATCCCGAAGTTCTTCTCAGTTGAAAGAGCACACAGAATTCCAGGCAGACCTCCAGCACCCGGCTCACAACCACGCCCCCTGATAATAAGACTCCTTAACTACCGAGACAGAGATCTTATCCTCCAACTATTCCGCAAATCAGGCCCAGTGTGCTACGAAAATGCTACGATAACAGCTTATCCAGACTTTACAGCAGAAGTGCAAAGAAAACGTAACTCCTTCTACCGTGTTAAAATATGCCTTCGCAAACACGATATCAAATATGCACTGATGTTCCCAGCCAGACTTCGGATACAGGATGACTCTCGCTCCCTCTTCTTCACCACCCCGGAAGATGCCTGGACCTGGCTACATGCCAAAGGCTTAGCGGACCCGTTGGACGTAAGCACTCAAGACGACAATAGATCTCTCTCAACGCCGCACCGTAAACAACGCAAGAGACAGGGAGCCAGACCCTCACCTGAGCAGGCAAAATCTGAGCGCTCTCGGCTCCTTCAAACAACATCCAATTTTGTCAATGCTCCCTCCGCCGCCCTACCTTTGCAAACGGAAATCGAACAGGAACAAGATCTAAACTCTGACTCAACTGAGTCCACATGTGGTCCGCTTCTCACACCACGCACAGCGGACGACATCTGATGAATGAACGGACTAGCTCACTTACTGCCTAAAAGTTTCATCACAGCTTCTTCGTGGCTCCTATACGTACTGTAGTCCTGCAGTCAACGGGTGCCCCCGCCCGACGCGCTTCGCCTTTTAAACTATGTGAAACCCGGGCAGGGTAAGACCGTACCTTTGCATCAACGCTAACTGGCACCCCCAGCTCCATATGGACAATTACCTCACACTGGATTTTTCCGGTATTGTTTTCTATATGTTAATAGTTTATTCGTTGTATGTTGTTTTAGTGTGCACCTCTATATTAGGAGTAGGGATCTATAAAAGGCGGGTCAAGCATAAAAGCAGCAGCAAACACACAAGAGATGCTAATTGTAGCAACAAAAACACAGCTCACAGCCTGTTTCTTGATTGTCGGCCAATCACAGCGACTGAGTCCCATAATAATGTTAACATTGGGTCACCAGATAATTATATAACGCACATAAAAAACAACTATGGCCACTCACAAGCACCCAGGAACCCTAAAGTATAAAACACTCACATGGAACGTTAAGGGTATGGCAAATCCTCGGAAGCGCCAAAGGGTTCACGCCTTTCTCACAAGACATCAAATAAACATAGCTCTGCTACAAGAGACACAGTTCACCAAATCTATCCTAGATACCACACGTTCAAAATGGAAGGGGCAACTATACGGCACTACTTTTTCGTCCTTTGCTCGCAGAGTAGCCATCTGGATAGCACCCAGTGTCCCGTTTGTACCTTCCCGCACGCAATGTGATCTAAGCGGTAGGTACGTAATACTGGAAGGCGCCTTAGACGGGTCCCCATTAGCCCTGGTCGCACTATACTCCCCAAACACGAACCAGCGCGACTTCTTATCCACGCTAACCACTGGCAACCTTAGCGACCCCACATTGGAATGCATATGGGGAGGCGATTTTAATAGCGTCCTGGACACTCAAATGGACCGCTCATTCACCCCACTCATAGCAGCCCCGCCAATCATGCTTCAGAATCTCTGGCGCAGTGGCAGCAAACAATGGCCGGAGTGATATATGGAGGGTGCATCATCCCTCTCACCGCGAGTACTCTTATTTCTCCCCAGTCCACAAACTGCATACCAGGATAGATATATTCTTTGTGTCCGCCACTGTTAATCAAAAAATATGCTTATCTGACTATTTAGCACGCACGATCTCAGACCACAACCCATTATGCCTAACATTGGCATGGGGACACATACATACTCGAATACCAACATGGCGTTTGCAACCGGAAGCCCTCCTAGATCCTCCTTTTCAAAAAGATATCTCCAAAAGTTTAACCGATTACTTTCTATCAAATAAAAATACAACATCATCCCGTGCCATAGAATGGGACGCTCATAAAGTGGTAATAAGGGGTCACTGCCTTTCGGCCACGGTTGGGGCCAGAAAGGTACTCATTAAGGAACTACAAGACTTAGAAATAAAGCTCCGTAACGCAGAAAATGCAAATGATAATAGTGAACCCGCACTAGCAACACTGCACCTGCTTAGGACCTTTCATAAGGAGACAGACAATAGATTGAGCAAACACGATTACAGACACTATATGACCAGGCAACACGCTGAAGGCGACAGATCTGGCAGACTATTAGCTTGGCTGACTCGGCAACCATCACAACCAGCACCCATTGGCGCAATACGCTTAAACCCTGACACGATCGTTAATACCCAAGCAGGCATAAACGATGCCTTCTCCACATACTATCGAACCCTCTATACGCCCCCTCCACAACCTCCAGAACAACATATTATCAACACACTAAGGCGGTCTTTCTGACCGCGGCGGTCGGCGGTTGCCGCACGCCAAGCGGTTCCCGCCAGAAGACCGCACCACGGTCAAAAGACCGCGGCTGTCATTCCGGCTTTCCCGCTGGCCCGGCGGGCGACCGCCAGAAGACCGCCGGCCGGGCCAGCGGGACAGCCCCTTCAACAATGAAGCCGGCTCAGAATGGAGCCGGCGGAGTTGAAGGGGCGCGACGGGTGCAGTGGCACCCGTCGCGATTTTCACTGTCTGCTAAGCAGACAGTGAAAATCTTTGTGGGGCCCTGTTAGGGGGCCCCTGCACTGCCCATGCCAGTGGCATGGTCAGTGCAGGGGCCCCCAGGGGCCCCACGGCACCCGTTCCCGCCAGAAACAGGCTGGCGGTAAGGGGGTTGGAATCCCCATGGCGGTGCTGCAAGCAGCGCCGCCATGGCGGGTTCCCTGGGCCAGCGGGAAACTGGCGGGAAACCGCCGGCTCCCCTTTTCCGACCGCGGCTTTACCGCCGCGGTCAGATTCGCCCAGGAAGCACCGCCAGCCTGTTGGCGGTGCTTCCGCCGCACTCCGCCATGGCGGTCATGGACCGCCAAGGTCAGAATGACCCCCTAAGTTTGGTCCCCCAAAGTCAACTTATCCTCGATAACACCGCCGCGCTAGACGGCCCCATCACTATTGAAGAGTTGCGTCTTGCATTATCACAAATGGCACGTAATAAAACGCCCGGCTCTGATGGCCTGCCAATAGAATATTACAATTCTCACGCTGCCTATTTATTACACCCACTCACAGAAGTATTCAACGAAGCACACCATAAATTACAACTGCCTGACTCAATGTGCGAAGCACTGATAGTCGTCCTCCCAAAAACGGGCCGCGACCCTCTAGATGTCAAATCATACAGGCCGCTCTCCTTGCTGAATACAGACTGTAAACTATTAGGAAAAATACTCGCAAACCGTCTTCTCCCCTACTTACCGACTTTAATACACCATGATCAATCAGGCTTCATTCCTGGCAGAAGCACCTTCCTGAACATTAGGAGACTCTTACACATAATACACAGTAATACAAACTCGGAAGCAGTGGCCCTATCTCTAGATATAGAAAAAGTATTCGACACACTCAGCTGGAACTATCTTTTATACACACTCAAAGCATTCGGCTTTGGTGCCGGCTTCATTAACTGGATCAAAACGCTTTACTCCAGGCCCACTGCTCGGGTAAAAAATGGACGAGTTATCTCTGAAGCATTTCCCATAGGTAGAGGCACCAGACAAGGCTGCCCATTATCTCCATTGCTGTTCGCTATTGCTATGGAGCCACTAGCGATTAAACTACGGAGTTACGCACACATATGGGGTATCCCGGAGGCTAACACCCACCACATCATATCTATGTACGCGCATGATGCCTTAATATATATGCGCGACCATTCGGCTTATATGACTGAGGCCCTGCAGTTACTGGACTCCTTCGCTATCGCCTCTGGCCTACATGTCAACTGGTCCAAATCAAGCGTATTCCCCATTTCTCCGTCCCCGGTAGCTCACCATATGTTACTGCCGCAATACAAACTACCCTGGTCACACATAACCTTTAAATATCTGGGAGGGCAGATTTATCACTCCATCACGGATCTAAAAGAAGGAAACATAGACAGGATCCTTGGCTCCGTTGGCGGCTCAATACCCTTCTGGAGCTCACTTCCCCTGTCTCCAATGGGCCGAGTGGCGATAGCCAAAATGCTCATCCTTCCAAGGTTTCTATATTACTTTACAGCTCTTCCGCTGTGCTTACTGCGTTCCTTTTTTAATAAGCTGCAATCAATACTAACGGATTTACTCTGGGGTAAAGATAGACGCAGAGTGGTGCTGTCAATAACGCAACATCCGCAGGAGATGGGCGGATTAGGAATGCCTAACTTCGAAAGATATTATGCAGCCGCCCAATTATCATGGCTGTCTACATGGCTATGCGACACCCCGTCGGCTGAAAGCAGGATGTTACAGACACATATAGCATCACAGAAGCTGTTACTCTCGATACTAACTAGTACCCCCCACACGTCTCCCAGACTAATATTACTAGAGGCAGCCCGAATCTGCTGGCGCAGATATGTCCAAACCAAGTCCACATCTTTCCTCTACTCGCCTCTGTTGCCACTACTTCAATTGCCGGGCACCCAAACCCTGTCAATACACCATGATACACGTGAAATGAATATGCTCCAATTGGGTGACTTATATTCTGGCTCCGCGATGCGTACTTTCGCTGAACTGGTGACAGCAGGCACTATGCAGAATGGGGCCTTCCTAACATTTAATGCCATAAAGCTATTGCTCAATAAGATCTGGGGCGCAGGAGACTCGGAACCTCCCGAGTCCTCGCTGCTCACCACTATACAGTACTAACCATTGGCAGCTCAAAGAGCATTATTACCATACTATATAAAGCATTGCTCGAAGCAATATGTACAACACTGCCACACGCAAAGGCTCGTTGGGACGCTGTCCTTCCTACCCCACTACCACAGAAGACCTGGGTTACTGCCCTCGCAACAATCAAATAAATATCTCGTAATACTCGTCTGCGGTACACGCAATTTAATTACCTTCACCAATCATATCTATCACCAGCCCGCATTCAAAAAATCTACCCCAATACAACACCAACATGCCCTAGATGCGCTACACCAGCAGCTGACTTCTACCATATGGTTTGGAGTTGCCATTCCATAAACTCGGCCTGGCAACGTGTGACGGAGGTCACAGCAGAGATCTCATCTCACACCCTAGCGCCCACTCCTGACTCCTGCTTACTCGGCATAAGTCATCGCACTAAAGCAGACAAACATACGCACAGATTCATTGACCTGGCATTCGTAGTGTATAAACGCTTGACAGCAATACATTGGAAAGCTCCACATGCTCCCTCTCACACGACATGGCTACGTGATTTACATAGCCGATCTCAAGCTGAAGCCCAGACACTTCACTTGCTACAACACAGAGGCCTTATCCTAGATGGCCCGGAGGTCTGGGACACATTTGTGGTGGCAATAGAGGCCAGAGACGACATGTATCCCCCATGAACGGGTCTCAACTTACGAACATTACAGCCTGCACTGACACTGTTAATACCTTAGCCGCACGGCACCAACTCTGATTGTCCTTAAATACACTCATTGCTAATATCCTTCTTCCTCCTCAAAAGACATTTCTTAGCTGTGCCCAACTACTCCCCATACGCTCATACATGCATGTAACATACAATCATAACATGTAAAATGCTCCTGCCCCTGAACCTGTCAACACCACAGACACCCTCTACAGCCTTGAAGTGTTTTCTATATTAGTTACGGATATCGTCAGTGATTGGCCAGACCCCTTAAGCTGCAATCGGTCATCACAATAGCTTGCATGCTAAATGTCGCTGCATTCTCCTTTTATCATGCCCTTAACTCCTTCGCATTATTAGGATCAGTTGTAAAAGTCTCCCCCCCAACTATCCTTGTCTTCCCCTTCCAATTCCCCCTTCTCCTCCTTCCTTTTTACACCTCTCGGTGTGGCAATGCTGTGTAAAATTATACAAGTGTGCAAATGTATCGCAAAAGAATGTACAGCTGCTGTATTGTTGTGTGAAGTTTGTGTTCAATAAACAGATTTTTTAAAAAAAGAAGGCCAGCACCAAACTCACAATAGGCACCCACCATCTTAATGGCTGGCCAAAACTGCTCAGGTGCGCAATAAAAAACTTCAACTGTGGGCATAAGTGTAGCTTTCTGGTACTCCCTTGAGACAATAAGAAATTAGTTAGGAGTGTAGTTTGAGCACCTTCCAAGAACATGAGGCCACACACAGGAAAGCCTGCAAGGAGTACAGAGGAGAGTACTCTCTTACAAGGATCACTGCACCAGGCAGGGGAACCTGGGCTCTTCCCCACTCAGTCTATAGCATGCAAGGGCCAGCACTGTAGGGGGGCCATGGGCTTACTGCAAGGAGGCAGTCTGGCTCTTTCCCAGCAATCTGGAAGGTGTGACCCTGGACAAAGCATCTACTTGCTAAGTCAGAGGCTCTGTAAGATCTGGCATAAGCCCATATCATTGTGCTTCTACTTTCATATGCATGAGGTGCCTCCTTGTAGGGGCTTCAGCTAACCCATGTTTTTTTCAGCGACCCATTGTCCCCTTTGACATGGTGCACAGCCTCACACATTTGACCTCATCTAGGCCAGGAACTGCTAGGAAGATAACCTGCTCTGTGACACAGACATCAAGAACAAAAGAAAGAGCACTAGTGCATGAGCTTTCCAGGGCTCTCTTTTACGGTGTACATGTTTTTAGTGTGGTTTACAGGAGGTTTGAATTTAGCCAGAGATTAGGAGATCAGTTAAAGGATGGAGTTCAGTCGGCTCAGGTATTGTTGAATAATTCCGCAGGAATCGTGCGCCTGTCTTTCGTCACTTAGGAGGAGCAGAACGGTCATTCGAGTGAGCGTAGCATGAACAGGCTGATCCTAAAACAACAAACACCAGGGATGGATTTAGTCCTACCTAAAAATAGCCCTCTGAAAGGAAGAATGATGAGGTAATAAGATATAACACAGAAGCTGTAGAGAGGTCCAGAACTGGAGGGCCCATGGTGACGTTTATCAAAAAAACAGTCTGGCACATTAATGTGGACTGATACAGGCATAGAAGGAAAGCACGCACCCAATGCACATCCCACAGCCATCACATACTGCAATGGCCATGCAGGAGAATCCATATGCCCTTAGGTCAATGAGAATACAACTAATCCCAAAGTCAGATATTGGAAGATGGGGCAGAAAGGGTTGATATCAGAGGTCAGTTGCAGTATGCAAATTGGCCTCACTCTTGCATTCTACATAAATGTGTGGCAATGCACCTACCACATAACGCATCTCTTTGGTGCAAGCTGTAGTTCATATGGAGCAGATGTTACTAAAGGTGCAGCCTCTTGTGGCTGCACAGGAGCATATCGGGGACAAAGGTTAACCTCCCCTTGATGTCCAGTCGTTGCTTGTGGTAACCAGGAGTACACTAAAACCAACAAGAGAAAACACTGGCCGGACAGTCAAGTGGGCAAAGATGGCATTATATGAGTCATAATGCTACATCATTCCACCTCCCCGTCAGGGAGTGGCCCCGGGGTCTGCTGAGCCAGAACTCTGCCCGAAATCATTCCATAGACTGGGAATGATAGGTAAGACAGTCGCTAATAATAAGGTATAGCCAATTCAAAGTATAGTTTGCAACTGTTTAGGACACTGAGTTCTGATTAACAGGCCTCAATGTGCTCTCAGATTCAAACACCATCAATATCAGCGCACAACTGTGGAGGTAACATGCATAAAGATATATTTCCATAAAATTACCCCCTCCTCAAGAGACAGCAGCACTTAGCAAACACGGGGAAGCAACTTTAACTTCATACTTAATTGAACCACTATACAGTCGGAAGGCCTAAGGAGTAATAAGATTGCCAAGCTGGTGGACCTTGGATGCCTAACAGCAGGGACCACAAAATGGGGCAGCAGAAGAAGCAAGGGAGTAGTTGTGAACACAGGGTTACTCTCAAACTAGTGGGAGATCTCAAAGCAAAGAGTGCCTAGCAATAAAGGGAGAGCTGCCGTTGGTCTTGAAACTACTGGAAAATCGCCTGAGCTCAGAACTCTGGAGGAGAAGGAGCTACTTCTTGGAGAAAGGGAGAGTTAACCATGAATAAAGTGTGAAGATATGGTGGATTTTGGTCTGGGCAATCAACGTGGAGTCTCAGGGCCTGATCAAAGTCCAGTGGTTCTGGGCAAACCAGGTAACCTCACAGGCCTACATAAACATGAATGTCTTCTTTGGTAAGGCAACCAGTGCAAAAAGGCCCACTGTGGGGTTCTGAGATGAGTATAGTGGGATAGTGGAGTAATGTATCCACTGTAGGGGTCGTGTTTGACCACATGGCCACAGATTTAAAGCTCAGAGGATCCACTCAGTCTTTCTAGTGGCAATGTCATGTGCCTCTGATATGTTAGGCTTCCCAGGACAAGGGTTCAAATCCAGCCCAGGCTGATAAATTAACATCGAAGCAAATTGCGTCCAAGTGACGGGGGTAGGCATGGACATCTTCTTATTGAACATAGTAGGGGCAGTGGAGCAGATAGGTTTTTCATAAGTTGGAGAAAGGGGGATCTGCATGTGGTCAGGAAATCATAGATAGCATGACAGAAGCAAACAACAGACAGCCACAAGCATGACAGCCTAAAAGAAGGCTTGCTCACACAGTACCCTTGGAATGCCTCACTGCAGAGGCATGGGGGAGCAGGCAGGGGGCCATCAAAGGGTCAGCAGCGGGCAGACATGGCACTCGCAGCCCCTGCAGGAATGAAGAGGGGCCCAACACTGGTTACCTGACCTATGGGCCGTTGCTGAGGAGGCTATGAGTGAAACACTACACTGGTGACAAACAGTGGTGATAAATGTACCAAGGGCAATCAATAAGCAGAAAAGCAAATATATCATACGTAGAAATGTGTTTATGCTCATAGTTGCAATGCTTTTTCATATGCCATGTATTTGATTTAATGAATCTACAGCCAGAAATACTCCAAGAAAGTCTCCCCTCTTGTCTGTTGGGAAGTGGGATTGGGGACTGTGAAAAGCTACAAGGGTATGAATGAGAAACAGCTGTGAGGGGTTTGGCGGTCTCTCGCATGTCTGGGAGGGGTTTCATCAGAGGCCGGTGTGTGGAATGGACCAGTTTGAGGCCTGTGATTAAAGCGGGACCATCAAGCCTCAGGAGGACAGAAGTCTATAAACAACAGGTGCGGTGATTGGACGGTGTTGTTCAAAGTCACCAATCAGAGGACTATACAGCGGAGGCCAAGGAGTTCAAAAGGAAGGTGGGATGGCATCCGCAAAACTGACTGACCCTGCATCAATGACCCACCCACACCATAAGAGTGGGTGTTGCAGCCACAAGTCTGTACTAGACTGGGGGAAAAGAAAAACACAGACAACCACAAGCACAACAGCCTAAAAGAAAACCTGTTTGACACATGTCCTTGGGATGCCTAATGGCAGGGGCATGGGAGAGCAGGCAGGGGGCCAGGAAAGGGTTAGCAGCGGGCCGGACATGGCACTCGCAGCCTGAACAAGGCCAAAATGGGCCCTCCACAAAAATTGGTTACAAGGTGGGAGCCTAGCTGCCCAACGCTGGGTACCTGACCAATGGGCAGTTGTCGAGGAGACTGTGTGTGAAACACTACACTGGTGACAAACAGTGGTAAAAAATGAACCAAAGAACAATCAAGAAGCAGAGACACAAATATATCATATGTGAAACGTGTTTTTGATCACTTGTGAGATATTTTATAATATACAATCTATTTTATGTAATACATTTGCGGACGTTCTTTCTATAGGAAAATCTCCACTCTTGTCAGTTGGAAACAGGGACTGGGGACTGGGTAAAGCTACCGAGGCCCGGATGAGAAATGGCCGTGAGGGGTTTGGCGGCCTCTCGCAGGTCTGGGAGGAGTTGTGTTATATATTTTCAAGATGGCCGACAGGTTGCTTCGACATGTTGCATATATAAACTGCACAGGATTTTATAGTAGAGATTGTTCCCAGCTCGATCTAGGAGTTTGTACAAAAATTGCAATTAGGGCCGAGCATGAAATGAATGCCTTTGAATGATCATGGGTTTTGCTGTACCCAAATACAAGAGAAGTAAAAAAAATTCAAGCTTACGCGTTAAGAATTTTCAATTCCACTAAGGACACGGAGGCGAGGATTATGCTTCTCTTTCTATGCTTTATTTTCCAACAGCAGCCAATAAGAGAAGATATTGTCAAAGAACTACATATCCCATAAATCAAAGTATGCACAGTAACCATAGAGATCAGGGTATAAAACACGAAGAGGCTATGAAACTTCCTCTTTCTTTGCGAGAGTTCAGTCAGTAAGAGTCAATAATTGTAACATCATCAAATCGAACAAAACACGATCCAAACATCCAAGAAACAGGAGCTCCGGAAAAGAACAGATGCCACCATCCAGATCGATACCTCCTTGGAACGAAAAATTTCAACTCTGATCCACACCTGTGAAGAAAAGAAACGAAACTCATAATAGTATGTGTCATAGAACCATCGTCTACAAATTACATGCATTGATAACATCACAGGGTGGGCGAACAATGAGACATCAACTGAAAAGAGAATACTTAACTCGTAAGCAGGTCTTATTGTCCACTTGGGAGGGATAATCCTCGCCTCCGTGTCCTTAATAGAATTGAAAATTCTTAACGCGTAAGCTTGAATTTGTTTTATTCTATGTCAGGTCCGGAGGCTCAGATTATGCTAGTTCAAAGTTGATCTACCACGATCGATGCAATGTCCACAATGGGCTTATGATAGAAGGTCTTGAAAGTAGATTCCGACGACCAGTCTGCCGCCCTCATAATATCCTCTAACCTCATGCCTAAACTAAAGGACTTTGAAGCCATAGCTCCACGGACTGAATGAGCTCCAAACATGGAGACGTTAATCCCTGCTTCAGAAAGAAGCCACCTGATCCATCTTGCTAGAGTAGCTGACAATACTGGCTTAAAAGGCTTCTGTAGAGCAATCAACAACTGCCCTCTAGGGTCTGTACGGAATTCCTCTGTAGCCGCTTCATAGGCCTTCAAACATTGTACCACGCATAGCTTGGGGTTATGAGGGAAAGCCGGGTATGACACTGAGTTGGTACCCGTTTTAGTACGTTTGGAAATCGAAAAAGAGACTCCCGAAGGAGAAAAAATCCTGCCCTGCAAATCAAGGGAGCGCACATCCGATACTCTCTTGCATGAAATGAGGCATAGCAATAAGGTCAATTTGGCCGAGAGTTGTTTACGAGAAAGGTATTGGTTATCTCGCCAGGACGAAATGAACGTAAGCACTACGTTGACGTCCCACAGAGAGGCATACTTGGGATGCGGGGGATTTGACAGACGAATACCCCTCATTAGTTTGCATACAATATTGTGTTCTCCCATAGGTTTGCCCTGAACTGGAGAATGACCTGTGGGAATGGCAGATCTATAATTATTGATCGATCTGAAAGCCAGGCCTGAAGCCGCCAGTGAAGCCAGAAAATTGACCACTAAACTGACATCAGCGTTAAAGGGATCGGCACCCCGTTCCTTACACCAATGACTCCATCGCTTCCAAGCAGAGGCATACCTCTTGAGAGTATTGGGGGACCAGGCCTGGAGGATGAATGTAGAAGCTTGTTCTGAAATGCCTGGCAGGAACCAATGACGCCTGATATTCTCCAGGCTACCAGCCGAAGCTTGCTCTGAAGTATCAAGGGGTGCGGGGACCCCAGAGGGTCCCGGAGAAGGTCGTGAAGAGGAGGGATTAGGAGAGGGAAATCGCACAGAAGGTCTAGTGCTAAGGGAAACCAGGCTTGAGCCTTCCAAAGAGGGGTTATCAACACAATCTCCGTCCTCAGACGTCGGACTTGGGCAATGACTTGAGGAATCATGCTGAATGGAGGGAAGGCATACGCTTGATGGGGAGACCAGTCTTGGAGAAAGGCATCGGTGGCTACCGCCTCCGGATCTGGTCTCCAGCTGAAGAATAGAGGCAGCTGTCGATTCAATCTCGAGGCAAAGAGATCTATCGAGAAAGGGCCCCATTTGTGGTTGAGAGAGGCAAACACCTTGGGGAGTAGCATCCAGTCGCTGGAATCCCGTAGGAATCTGGAATTCCAATCGGCCACTGTGTTGCGAGTCCCCGGGAGGTACTCCGCAATCACAGAGATGCGATGTTGGAGGCAAAATTGCCAGAAATCCTTGGCAATGCGAGCTAAGGTTGGGGATCTCGTGCCTCCCAGCTTGTTCACATACCTGACCGTGGAGATGTTGTCCATCCTCAAGAGAATGCAACAATCCGCCTTCAGAGGAGAGACACTCCGGATTGCAAAGGATCCGGCTAAAAGCTCCAGGCAGTTGATGTGGAGGTGGAGTTCCTCCTCCGACCAACGGCCCCCGGTGGTGACATCCCCGCACCGGGCTCCCCAGCCCCACCTGCTGGCATCCGATTCCAGAATGACATCTGGGGCAGTGCCGAAGATTGCTCGCCCGTTCCAGGCCTCCATGTGCTCTAACCACCAGGTTATCTCTGAGTGGGCCTCTGGACTCAGAGGAACTAAGTCCGTATAAGACAAGCCCTTCTGTAGATGAGAGATCTTGAGGCGTTGGAGGGCTCTTTAATGTAGGGGACCCGGGAAAATAGCCTGGATCGAGGAAGATAGAAGGCCCACCATCCTGGCTAAGTTCCTCAAGGACACCTTTTGTCTGGATAGAAGTAGGCGCAACTCCTTCTTGATATTGCGCACCTTCAGAGGAGGGAGGATCAACTGAGCTGTCACCAAGTCTATCCTGAAGCCCAGAAACTCTATCTGTTGGGACGGGTGGAGACAAGACTTGGGTTGGTTGATTATGAAACCCAGATCCTGGAGAAGCTGGATCGTCCAAGACTAGTGGACCTGCAGGAGAAGGGGGTCTTGAGCCATAATGATCAGATCGTCGAGGTAGACTATCAGACGCACACCTCTTGCCCGAAGGAATACCACTACAGGCCTCATAACCTTGGTGAAGCACCAAGGAGCGGAGGAAAGCCCAAAAGGGAGTACCTGAAACTCGAAGCACTGGTCTTGCCACAGAAACTGAAGGAAACGCCGATGAGGTGGGAAAATAGGGATACTTAGGTACGCGTCCTTTAAGTCTAGACGCACCAACCAATCCGCTTCCTGCAGTATATCCCTGAGAAGATGGATTCCTTCCATCTTGAAATGTCTGTAAACCAGCCATGCGTTTAATTCCTTGAGGTTTAGGACTAAGCTCGAACCTCCCCCTTTCTTGTCTACAAGAAAAATGGGGCTTAGAAAACCCCTGGGATGAGGAACAGTTCGGCATATAGCACCTTTCTTGAGGAGCGCCTGCACCTCGGAGTCTATGACCTCGATATCGTGACGGGAAAAACGGGGAAGAGGAGGGGGGCTTTGCTGAAAAGGGGTCTGGTAAAATTCCAATCTGAACCCCTGAACGCTTTGTAACAGTCAGGGATCTCTGGATAACTTTTGCCAATTTGTCAAACAAGATTGAACCCTGCCCCCAAGAACTACCTCGGAAGGGTGGATTAGTCTCACCTGAAGTGGTGTGATCCTGGGAGTCTCCTTGCTGAGCTCTGAAAGAGGTCTTGCGGTAGCGACCTCTACCTCCACGGGGACGCGTGGGATAGAAGGTGGAGCTTGCCTGTTGTTCCCTGTAGTAACCGCGGCCTCTGGAGAGGGCCTCACGACGGGGGCCTTGGTAATAGGGGCGGCCAGACAAGCACCCCCGCAGACGTCCGGCCCTCCGAAAAAGAGTCTCCCTGAAAACTTTTTTGAGCGACAGTTGTGCCTTGTCCATGGTGTTGAATGTCGCAGCAAACTTGGCCAAATCCTTGATGAAAGGAGCCCCGAATAGTAGCCCCTGGGCCACCGGACCCGCTTCTGAGGTGGCGAGTTCAGTAAGCTGAGGATCGATTTGCATCAGGATAGAATGTCTCCTCTCTGTTGATAAAGCCACGTTGGCATTACCCAAGTGGCAAATGGCACGTTGAGTCCACCCTACCAAGATGTCAGGATCGATAGGGGACTGAGACTCCTTGGCCACGTAAGCCATCTCTAAGATCTTGGCTAGAGGACCCGAGAGGTCAAGAAGCTTGTCTTGGCAAGAGCGCCAAGCTCAGTCGAGGCCCTTTTTGGGGTCTTTCGCCCATTTCTTTAAAAAGGTGACCATAGTCGGGTCCACGTCCGGAGTATCTGTAACCTTACCCTCCAACTCAGGGCGAGGACACTCCGCACGAAGCCGGGCCCTCACATCCTTATCAAAACTAGCCGTGATATGTTTTTGGAGGTATTCAGCCACCTCGGGTGGAGGAACCCAGCTAGAAGAGCGGGGTGGACAATCTCTTCTGGACTGAACGTCAGTACCTTAGGTGTCTTGGTAGGAGGGGCTTTGGTAGACTCCGACTTTTTGCGCTTGCCCGCGCCTGGCCTGGTACCGAGATCCTCCTCAGAATCCGACCCGGAAGATGATTTGGAGGATGACTGGTCCGAATCCGAACCATAAGCGTCTTGAGCTTGGGAGGAGCTTTAACCATGTTCCTTTTGGATGGAAGAGGCCAATTTTCTGAAAATATCGGAGTGGGCCCAAGATTTGGTCTTAGCCTTACCCTTAGAGGTAGAGGGCTGGTCCGAAAGCGCTTCCTCCGAAGACGCAATGGTGGGCAACCAACCTTTCTGGCGCGCAAAACTCTCGAAATGAAGAGTGAGGGGTCCCAGAGCCCTCTCCAGTGCCTTATTTATAGAGAGCTGCACAGTATTGTCCAACGTGCCAGCCAGAGTCTCATCAAAAAAGGGAGGCTCATCCCCAAAGTATTCTTCGTCCTCATAAGAATATGAGTGGGCCGTTTTATTACAGTCACGCTAGGCAACGTGGATTCTGCGAATTTCTTTCACGTAAAAACATGAAATATGGGTAGTCCAAGACTACAGTCAGGGGGAGTGCACACCCCGGCAGGCTGAAAGCAGTAGAAAAATGCCAAAACTGCTAAAATGACTTAGAGCGTGGAGGGAGCCAGCCTGCAGCACTCTAGGCAGCGCCTAATCCAATTATACAACCCTTGTCACAACGTGAACCTAGGGTGTCAGGGAGTATAACTGAGGCGAACCGGCACAATCAGGACACCGAAATAGCCAAAAAACCTTTGAAATCTGAATCCAGGGACGAAATCTGAAGAGAAACGGCACTCGCGCCTTTCCGTTCCTCCGACAGCGCGTCTAAAGGAGACTGTTGTCAGGGCAACGAGAAAGCACGGGCGCGTGAGGAAAGGCGCGCAATAACAAGGGAAACGCGCAAAGCTAATTAATGCCGATCCGCCTCAATAGAGAATTCCGAGTCGGAAGAACCGACACTCCCGCTCCGGCTCCACAAAACAAAATCAATTAGCGGCGCGCGCTCGACAATCACAAGAACAATGAATAAAGGAATGCACTTAGCTGTCTGCGGAAGCAGCAAAGAAAGAGGAAGTTTCATAGCCTCTTCGTGTTTTATACCCTGTTCTCTATGGTTACTGTGCATACTTTGATTTATAGGATATGTAGTTCTTTGACAATATCTTCTCTTATTGGCTGCTGTTGGAAAATAAAGCATAGAAAGAGAAGCTTAATCTGAGCCTCCGGTCCTGACATAGAATTGTGGTCGTTCACATTCTGCTTTTCTATTTGAAATCATTAAACTTTAAAATCATGTACTCATCATCTGATTGTTGCTTCATGTTATTTTTATTTATTTTTAATTTAATTTAGACCAATAATAATTATAGTTTTTCTGTAAATGTTTCTGTAACTAATGCTTTTTGGAGGGGCCCCTGGCACGTCTTCCTTTTTGTGGTTTCTGCTTTCGCGAGAACCACCTATCTTTTTTCCTAATATTTCCGTTACCTCCTTTATTAATATAGTTAACATAAACAATATCCCTATTCCTTACTAGTTACTTCTTCCTATCTCAGTTTTTGTTCCCGACTATTTGTGTTGCCGATATTTGTTGCCCGATTTTATTCTTTCCCAAAATGTAATTTCAGATGTAATCACCCTGTCCTTAATCCTCATGAGTTACCCTGCCTTGCATAGCTCTCATGCCTGTGCATCAGTACATGTAACATGTAAAGCCCCTAGCGCCGCCAGTGTGTCACTTTTTTCCTTTATAAAAAGTGACAACTGCGGTGCAAGGAGCTTGCAAATAAGCCCCTAGGTGTTTTTTATCCAAGTTGTAAAAAATTATAACTACGTCTTCCCTTCCTTTCAGCTCACTGTAACATAAAAAGTGCTTCCAACGGAAGATTTCACCTTGTAATAATGCAAAGTAAGCTAGATATATGCTGTCAAGCAAAAATTGATTTTTTATTGTACTCAATCTCAAGTATCAGCGCTACAAGGTTAGGTCCGGATAATGTTGTCAACGTAAATGAACACGTCGTCCCAGCACTAATTTGTTAGACGCAAACTGCAAACAGATGATGACCTGTACGTCAAGGGTAGAGTGAGAAGTTCAGGCGCCAGGGCACTGATCGGCAGGCGCTATCCCTTTCAATCTGTGGCGGTCACGATAGGTCCCAGGTGCAGAAGCAGACTTGTGGATGGGATGAAAATGAAAAAGCAGATCGGAGCCTTCACACAAATATTACAGCGCTGATCCGCGAGGTAGGTGGCAATTGCCTGTCACAAGAATGCTGAGTACAACAATAAAACTATGCTGACTTGTTTTGAAGGAACAATTTTTTTTTGCCGGTGCATAGGGCAATACGCTTTGGATTCGAGGATGTCACAGAGCAAAGGGAGGCCCATAGGCAAATGAACTAGCTCACTTTAAAAATTGACGGTAAAATGGCGCAGTGAAATCTTATTAATTTCACTGTGCCATTTTTCTAGGCCTCCCTGTGGCACAGGTATAATGTAGCGCAAGAGGTTACAAAGTGGTGCAATGCTGTTCCCTTTCATTGATGTTTTGGAAATATTTTTCAGAAAGATGTGTGTTTGTTTCTTTCCCTCACTGTGTCTGTGTGCATCCTTGGGTGAACAGCGTATCTGCTAACTGAGTAATAAGTTACAATATAAAGGACACTCCTATACAAAGATTGATTATACTCCTGGTCAATATGTACATTTCATTTTTTAATGACGCGTTTCACCTTTAATCAATCAATCAATAAATCAATCAGAAATTTGTAAAGCGCACTACTCACCGGTGAGGGTTTCAAGGCACTGAGGTGGGGAGGCAAGGGGGAGGTGCTGGTACTGCTCGAACAGCCAGGTCTTGAGAAGGTTCCTGAAGGTAAGGAGGTCTTTGGTCTGATGCAGGTGGGGTGGGAAGAGTGTTCCACGTCTTGGCAGCGAGGTGCAAGAATGATCTGCCGCTGGTTGTAGTTCTATGGATGCGTGGGACAGATGCAAGGGTGAGGTCGGCAGAGCGGAGATGCCGAGTCGGGGTGCAGAAGGAGAGCTGTCTGTGGAGGTATTCTGGTCCGGTGTTGTGCAGTGCTGTGTGAGCGTGGGTGAGGAGTTTGAAGGTGTTTCTCTTGTTGACTGTAAGCCAGTGCAGGTCTCTCAGATGGCCTGTGATGTGGCAGTGGCGGGGGATGTCCATGATGAGGCGTGAGGGGTGTTCTGGATGTGTTGCAGCCTGTTCTGGAGTTTGGCCGTTAATGCTTTCTGATGTTGTGAATTACATGAGCGCAAAAATTGAACAGCAGTTTCAAAAGCTAAAACAGTTTCAAAAGTGACCTGCTCCCTGTCGCCTGTATGTACTGAACAGACAAAATCAATCCAGCACACTTGGGACATGGTGTTGCTATGTAAGTTATTTGCATTGTACATAGCTCAACTGTACTGATGACTGGATCCCTAATGTTGATTCTTGTTGTCATAGGTAAACACAGATTATGTTTTTGGCCTGTGCATAGACCTGTCTCACAAACTGTGGTCTTTTTGTACTGGGAGGGGCCCCCAAAGCACTACTCTCATAGTGGTGAAAGGCTACTTCCTTTACCAGGAGTTAAGAGGCGTGAGCACAGTGGTGGCAGTGTATCATGTAGTGATCAGTAGGAGTGAACAGGTCTTTTTTACCTGTGTCACTACAGTGAGGCCTACAGGTTCACTTATGTAGGGCCATATTCACAAACAGTAGTTTTATGCTAAGTATCTTTATGACTGCAGATAACGCTGCACATCAACACTACTTATGAAACTACACTTTAAATTTGAGAATAGCAAAAAATAGTAAACTTATACCAAAATTTTAAGTTTACCTTTCCGAATAAGGCCCTTAGGGCCAGATGTAGCAAACGTTTGCGAGTCGCAAATGGCCCGATTCGCTATTTGCGACTCCGCAAAATCCGAAATGAGATGCAAAAATCCCATTTCCGACTCGCAAAAAGCGATGCGAGCCGTTACCGACTCACAATATGTGCGACCCCATTTTGCGACCTGCAAATAGGAAGTCGCAATTTGCGAGTCGCAAACCATATGCAATTGCAACTCGCAAATTGCGACTAGTCGCAAAAAGCCCAGTTTGCATGTCCCATTTACCACTAACTCAGAGCAGGTGGTAATCATCACCAAAGTATAAAAGGAGACCCAGAAGGCATCTGGGTTACTCAAGATGGCGGAGATATACCTGATAGCAGTGAGGAGGAGAGTCCACGCAGCCCAGCAGAGGAAGAGGAGGAGCCAGAGACAGGAGAAGATATACAGAACAAGGCAGACTCTTTTTCAGCAAACTGAGGAAGACATCTATGACAAATACAGACTTAGCAGCGCAGCTATACTAGAATTAATTGAATTACTCAAACCACAGCTAGAACGCCAGACTCTGCGCGGCTGCGCCATCCCTACGCATGTGCAAGTGCTATGCTCAGTGCACCTCTTGGCCTCGGGGAGCTATCAGGGGGTCATTGCTGTGGCAGGTGGGGTATCTCAAAGTGCACTATCAAGGTTCCTCAGGGCTTTCCTAGATGCCTTACTCACACACATGTCTCACTTCATATACCTACCCAGGAATGAGGCAGAAATTAACAGCACCAAGTTGGACCTTTACCGGATTGCCAACTTTCCCCATGTCATAGGGTGTGTAGATGGGACACATATTCAAATATGCCCCCCTGAAAACCTGGAATATCTGTTCCGCAATAGAAAGTGTACTCACTCACTCAATATTCAGGTTGTTTGTGACGCCCATTATGTCATCACTGACATTGTTGCGAAATTTCCAGGCAGAACTCATGACTCCTACATTTTTAGGCACAGTGGGATACACCAACACCTGGAACGTGGGGAGTTTGGAGACGGATACCTCCTAGGTAGAGCTGCATACACCTTGTAGACATACACACAGATCAATGTGCACACCAACCAGGACTTTCTAACAGTGTACTGTTTGTGCCCAATAGGTGACAGTGCATATGCACTACGGCCATGGATAATGACTCCGTACTTAACACCTAGCAATGAATGTGAGAGACGATACAACAGTGCACATAAGAGGACCAGGAACCTGATTGAACGCACCTTTGGATTGCTGAATGCACGGTTCAGATGCCTCCACCGAAGTGGAGGTGCCCTCCAGTATACCCCCATAACGGCATTCAAAATTGTTGTCGCATGCGCTATCCTGCACAATATTGCCACCCAACGTGGGCTACCTCTCACCCCTGCAGACCCAGATTCTGAGGATGAAGAGCAAGAGCAACCACATCGCCATCATGGGGATAGGAGCATCGCAAATCAAGGCAGACTGAGACGGCAACACATCGCAACCCAATACTTTGGAAGGTACGTGTCAACTTCAACCATACTCACCTATTGACCAAAAACTCCATTTGTTAAGTGGAACAAAAATTATTTAATGTGTGCAGAAATTGAACTATATACAATGGCAAAGTGTTCAGGGAGTTCAGAAAGCCAACCAGGCATGGGGCACATTGCCATTATGTGCCCCAACATCAGGGACAGCGTTTAGTTTATGGCCTACGGCGGCCTCTGCCAGCCTGGCTGGTCCCAGGTTGTTCAGCAGTGCTCTGCCTCGTACTCCCACTCCGGAGCACCCGAGTGTCACCAGCAGAGACACTGCTCACAGTGGAGCCTTCTTCGCTGTCCTGTGGGGTGTCCCCTGTACCCCTGGACACATGCCATGCCTTCATGAGGTCGATCACATGGGTGATCCGGCCCAGGCCTCTTGCCACATCACCTGCAAAGTGGCCCATTTCCACCTGGAGGCCGACTGTTCTTCTTGACAGCCCAGTGGTGTTGACTGCCAGTCTGCAAATTGAGGAGGCCATCCTGTCCAGCCTCTGGAGCAGCTGGCGGTCCCTGCGCCGCCCACCCTCGCTGTGTGACAGCAGTCCAGCCACCAGTTCACGCATGGACTGGGCTACGTCCCCAGTGTTGTTGCCTATAACGTCCAATTGTGCATGGAGCTGCTGCATGCTGTTCTCATTGCTCCTTACAAAGCGGTGCAGAACCCCACTAATCCTCCCTAACATTTGGTTCTGCAGGCGCTGACCACATAGCAGTTGTGCCTCTGTCATGGTGGTGGATGGACGCCCAGACTCTGCCTGCAGCCCTGATCTCCTGAACCTGCATCGCCTGCGCAGCAGTGGATGTCCTGTGAGATGTGCTGTGGCACTCCTGGATGTTGGTGGTGCAGCCTCCGGAACCACTGTTGCAGGAGGTGTTGTCATCAAGGGGATGGTGTTGGTGGTGCAGGTGGGAGTGGTGGCAGCTCCTGTGCTTTCCTCATGGGGCTGGCTGACTGTTGGCACTGCTGTGGCTGGTGGTGGGGTCTTGTGGGAGACCTGTGGGACATGGGGAACAGACTGTCAGTGTCTACTATCTGTTGCACACTTCCTAATAAACATTTGCCTATTGACTGCCTACTTGACTACATTGCCCATAATGCATCATGCTGGTATATGCTACCCTGAAATGGAGCTATCTTGGTTGTGCATGCCCCTGTGTACATGGTGGGTGGGGGTATGGCATTGATGGGGTACAGGCATATCACATGGTACTCACCGGTTGATGTTCTGGGCTCAGAGGTGTCCAGATCTCCGAATCCTGTAACAGCCTCCTGCTGCAGGGTCTCCTCCACCCTATCCTCCAGGGGTGTGGGTGGTGGTATGGATGATGGTCCCCCTCCTGTGCCTCTCATCTCCCGGAGCCTTTCTGCCACCCTCTCCTTGGTCCGGGAGCGGAGGTCATACCACCTCTTCTTTATCTCCTCAACACTCCTGTGGTTGACCCCCAGGGAGTTCACCTTTTCCTGTATTTTCTGCCAAATTCTTTTTTTTGTAGAGTCTGGCACATTGAGGGCTGCCTTCCCAAATAGCTCATCATGGTGCTGACAGCATTCCTTTGTCAGCACCTCCAGCTCCTTCTCAGCAAATTTCAATTTCCTTTTTCTGGGAGTGTCTGCCATTGTTGCTGTTGCTCTGTTTGCAGTTCTGCTGTTAAAATGGGTGTGGTCCTCCCTCCTCCCAGGTGCATTAGTAAACTTCCTGGCTGTGATGTCATCATCATGTGCCAGGAAGTGTTTCCATCGTGTTCTGGAGTGGTTTCTGGAGTGTTCTGCAGCACCTGCAATCAATTTTCATGATAATCGCAATTTGCGACACCCACTCGCAAATTGCGTGTCCTCGCAGACAGCGGACTCGCTATCTGCGTTGCGCCTCCGGGTGCGTTTTCTGCAGCCCTGTTGAAGTCCGCGACTCCGTGGAAGTAGCCGCACCACGTCGTGACCGACGCCGCTCGAAGTGCGCGGATTCAACGTTTCACACTGACGCCGCGATCCCCGACTTCGCGCATCGACTTGTTTTCACTCTTCACCAAAGGCACTGTACTTGGGGGTCTACGCAACTCCATGTCCAGCGCCGCTGGTATCGACTTGTTGGGAACGACTCCATCACGACGCCGTGTTAACACCTCATCGAAGCATTTTGTGTTTCTAAGCGCTATTTCTGAGTTTAAGTTTAAAAATTCATAACTTGACTTGTGTATGTTGGATTTTTGTTGTTTTGGTCTTGTTTTGTTTAGATAAATATTTCCTATTCTTCGAAACTGGTGTTGTGTAATTTTGTAGTGTTTTCATTACGTTACTGTGTGTGTTGGTACAAATACTTTACACCTGGCACTCTGGAGTTAAGCCTACTGCTCTGCCAAGCTACCAAGGGGGTAAGCAAGGGTTAGCTGAGGGTAATTCTCTTTTACCCTGACTAGAGTGAGGGTCCTTGCTTGAACAGGGGGTAACCTGACTGTCAACCAAAGACCCCATTCCTAACAGCGCCCTACTCCATATTACACTACAATCAGAACCAGTAGGGGTGCTCTTTTGGATATTGGGCCATCTGTGCTGTCAAAGTTCCCCAAGCAATATTTTTGTATTGCAACATTGGTGGTGAAATCTCTAATCCTGCAGCAGTGGAAAACTATGCAGGCCCCTGCATTTGAACTTTGGACTAAGAAAATGAAAATGGTACACTTCTAGGAATATTTGTACGCTCAAAGGATTGGCGCTATTTGGAAGTTCCGTGGCATATGGGATAAGAATCCACCCACTAATACAAAAATTTGTATTTGACATGTTTTGTATACCTGTGAATATTATTATTTTTTTAAAAGCTGCATATTGATGAAGTGAGTAGTCAACGAACGTGTATTTGCTTATGTTGCTTTTTGACACCGTCAATAAGTACCACATGCACATATGTACCACACACCACTTAACCTTTTCCAGACTTTGTGCATAGCAGTTTCCAAATTATCAATTGATTTTCCATATAATACTTCACATTGGTCAGTGCTTGGTGGTAAGCATATACTTGCTTATCGAAACTGAAAGTTTCCAATAATTTTTAGAATTCAGATTTTTGCCTGTGTTTTCAATATGATTATATTGAAAATGGTTGTGATATAGATGTCTCTATGTTACACAAACCATTTTAGTCATAAAGATTGATACAGAAAATTGAGGTTCATGCGGTATACTGTTTCCATTCTGCATCCTACATGTACATTTAAGTTATTAATTGTGATTGAGTACAAAAGACTAATCCTTCATTACAACAATCTACTGCTTGCTTTATAATAATATTTTCTTACCCAAGCTTTTACCAAAGAAAATGTCATATCTTACAATGAAATATGTAAAACAAGTCATTTGAAGTGCGACAAAGGTACTAAATGTGGGGGGTCGACTGATCAAAATATCTAAACCAGTATTCTGCTAACATCTCATTGGAACTTTGTATATATTTCTGATGCGCCAAACTTTTTGTAATGAAGACTTGATTAGCAACTTCTCTGTGTGTCATGCATAGTACAATTGGATTTTTGATATTCATAAGTATCTCTATGTATACTCACAATATTTAATGTACACTCTGTTGAAAATTGGGTTAGTGGTTGAGTAGGAGTGAAACCCTACTCACGCAGCAACCATATTTTTTGTTAGGCTGAAGTCACAAGCAACTCACAGATTATCCTGTGCTTGAACCTCTAGTAGCTGGGCACAAAAGCAGTCAGGCTTAACTTAGAGACAATGCATAATGTATTTATGCAGTGCTTCCAACAGTTATGAAGTTAAAACACCACACAAGAAAAATCAGCAATTGAGAAAAACAGAGGATAAATTAATACACTATTTGAGACCAAAACAACAGAAATGCAATCATTAGAACCAGAGATATACAATTTTAAAGATTTTAAGGCAGTATAGCACCTAACAGCACAAAGCGCCTCTCACTGTTGTCTGGCCATGCAAGACTAGGTGATAGTCACAAGATCAGGCCGACCTTTATGTAGCGCAGGTGTGTACGGGGGACAGGTTAGTCTCATTGAAACAGTTACCCTCAAACGTTCTGCTCATAGTGGAGGGGGCTGCGAGAAGCAGAAAGAGGGTCATGGATAGTCATTGATGTAGGGCGAAGATCCTGTTGGGCACCTTAGAAAGTCATTGCTAGAGATTATTTTTGCCTATTACCATGGGCTGTCAATGCTGTAGAGCACAGTGCATATCTCGTATTGCAGGGATTACTGGTGGTCGCTGTAGCAAGAAGATTCCGATTCATTGGAAATTTACATTGATGGGCAGCTCGGGCAGCAAGAACTTGACACAAACAGCCCCGTTTGTGGTTGCAAAGATCCCAAAACTTCAGGATTTCTCCTTTTCTTCAAGGAACAGCTCCACTGATTTCACTCCAATGGTCCAGGACCTGAGGGGCACCTCTTGGGGATCAGAAACTCCCTCCAGCAGAGACCAGCAGAGCTCAGGCCTAGTAGCAGATGCAGGCAGAAGGTCATCTAGGTAGTTGCAGGGAGCCTCTAGAGCGTCTTATGTCCCTGCGGCTCAGAACAGGAGGTCAGTCAGCTGACCCTTGGAGTAATTTCATCTTCATATGAAGGGTGCAGATCCAGTCTTCCTTCTCAGCAGGGCAGCAGGCAGCTGGGCCACAGAGTAGCAAGGCAGCAGGGCAGCCATCCTTCTCGCAGCCAAGCAGCTCAGCAGTGCTTCTTCTGTAGAATCCCCATGACTAGAGGTGAAGTGAATAGTTCGATCGGACGGTCCAATATTTATACTTGGTTTCAGCTTTGAAGTAGGAGAAGGTTCCGGAGGTTTCCACCCCCAGAGGTGTTTGGAAGTTCCTGCCTCCCTGCCTTGACCCCAGCTTGTCTGGGGATACAAAAGACAAGTTTTAAAACATTTGCGAGTGTGTTCAGGCAGAGACACTGTGATGTGCAAGTGAAGTAGGTGACAGCCACCCCCATCAAGTCAGAGATGGCCCATCCTGCCAACACCTATTACCCCTTTCTCTTTCCTGTCTGGGAGGAATACACAAAGACAACTGCGAGCTACATGTAGTCATGTAACCCGAGATACAGACTAAAGGAACCAAACGGATGGGAAAAGAAAATGCCAACTTTCTAAATGTGGCATTTTCAGACTTGTGACTTAAAATCCAACTTTACCGTTAAAGAGGGCTTTAAAATGCAATTCACTCAACACCAAATTGGGCATTTCTACTCACCCCCAATTGAAAGATAGCTCTTATTAAATGTACTGAGGTGACCCAAAGAGAGAGGTAGGCCTTGCAGTAGTGAAAAAAAAATATAAGAGTTTTTCATTACCAAGACATGTAGAGGTTAAAAGTACAAGTCTAACTTTTAATACACGGCCTATCCCCACGGGTGACATATGTATTTGCTAGACCTGGCTCTTTTTGCAGGGCTATCCCTTACACTTTTTATCTTCTTCCTTCTATTTTATCTGACTTGTTTTGTTGGCTTTAGGACACTGGGCACTTTACCATTGCTAACCAGTGCTAAAGTGTATATGCTCTCTGTCTAAAATGTATTAGTGGTTGGTTTATCCATGATTAGCCTATTTGATTTATTGGTAAGTCCATAGTAAAGTGCACTGTGTGTGCCCAGGGCATGTAAATCAAATGCCACTAGTCGGCCTGCAGCACTGATTGTGGCACCACATCAGTAGCCCTGTGAACATGCACCAGACCTGCCACTGCAGTGCCTACAGCTTTAAACTGCCATTTTGACCTGGCTAGTGCACCCACTTGCCAGGCCCAAGCCTTCCATTTTACTACATGTAAGTCACCTATAATATTGGTCCATGGCAGCTCCCAGGGCAGGGTGCAGTATCTCTAAAACGTAGGATATGTGAAGGTGTGTTTTACATGTCCTGATAGTGAAATACTGACAAATTAATTTTTCACTATTGCAAGGCGCAACTCTCTCATGAGTAAACATGGGGATTTATTTGAATAAGTGTAATTTCCCATTGGGAGCAGATAGAGATTGGGAACTTGGGGTCTCTGAACTCACAATTTAAGAATACATCTTTTAGTGAAGTTGGTTTTAGAACTGTGAGTTTGAAAATGCCACTTTTAGAAAGTGGGCATTGTCTTGTTTAACCATTCTGTGCCTCTGCCTGTCTGCAGAATACAAGCCTGGGTCAGGATGACAGTTGGAATGCTTGTGCATTCGCTCTACACAGTAACACAAAGGGATCAGAGGTGTGGTTTGCATATCCTGATGACCCACCACCAGGCTTGTCGGTCTCCCTGAGCTAGAGTGGTAGGAGGAGCTGACATCTGCACCTGAATAGGGCTGTGCTTGTCCTCACAGTAAGCAGCCTCCAACCCCCTGGAGTGTGTCTGGGGCTAGGGCAGGGAAAGGCAGGGTTGTGCACTACAAAGACTCGTCTTTGAAGTTTGCTTACTTCAAAGACAGAAACGGGTACACGTACTAGACCTCTGACACCACATAGTCAGAACAGTCTTGGCCTTAGGATATTCTGCCAGGAAGAAGAGAGGATGTTGTAGGGGGGACTGCCACTTTGCCTGTTGCTTTGTTGTGCTGGCCTGCTGCTTGCTGCTTCTGGCCTGGGAGTGCAAGGACTGGAATGGACTTTCCTTTCTGTTTCCTGCTTTCAAAGGTTCTCCAAGGGCTTGAAATGAGCTTGACTCCTGTTAAGAAGTCTCAGGGATATCAAAGGCTTCACCAGCCGGAACCTGGGCTCTAATGCTGAGAGTCCTGACTTGCCAAGTGATGCCAAATCCAGTTCCAGTACCCTTGGAAGAGAGCTCCAGTGCAACCATGAAGACACTAAGCACATCGACTCCAGAGCTACTTCAGACTGCATGCACCGGAGTCGTGGTCAACATTGAGTACAACGACCGCGACCTGCAACACAAGCCCAATGATGCCGCAATGCCTCCAAACTCCTGCCACAGTATGAGTCCCAAGTGCTGTGTCACCGACTTCCACGACACCCAACTCTGACTCAGCTGCAGCACCTGTGGCCCCTTTTGTGATCACAACACAGCATGTCAACGCCTTGCATCTTGACCGGCTGGATTCATTGTCCCTGCCTTGTCGTAAGGAACCAATGGCTTACCACTGATTCCGCACCACCTCCCCTGTAACTGTAAGGAACCAATGCCTCACCTTCCCTGCCTTGCAGTAAGGAACTGACACTTCACCTCCCCAGTAGCAGTAAACAACCAATGCCACTCTGGTTTCAGTGATGCCTCACCTCCCCATACCATGAAACATCTTTGTTTCCTTATCATATTTCAAGGTACTGTACCTGAGGTCTGTGCGACTCCATGACCTGCCCACGCTCCTTCGCAAGTAGCATTGGGCTCTTGGAAGCAACTCTGTCAAGACACTGAGATATCCCCATTTGGAGCTCTTGTGGTTCTAAGCGCTACACTAAGATTTAATCTTTGAAAATTCATATTTTTACTTGTGATTGTTGGATTTTGTTAATTTGGTCTTGTTTTACTCAGGCAAGTATTGGCTATGTTTATAAACTGGTGTGGAGTATCTTTGTGGTGTTTTCAATGCGTTACTGTGTCTGTGTGTGTGTGTGTACACACAAATACTTTACACTTTCCCTCTGAGGTAAGCCTGACTGCTCGTACCAAGATATCAAGGAGGTGAGCAGGGGTCATCTTAGCTGTGTGACTCTATTACTCTGAGTAGAGTGAGGGCCCCTAGCTGGACAGGGTGCAAACCACTACCAACTAGAGACACAATTTCTAACAATATTAAAAACAGAGGATTTTAGCTTGGCAAAAGGATTATTTTGCTTTGTCAAAATGGCAGTTTTAAACTGCGCACGCAGGCTGCAATTGCAAGCCTGACACATGTTTTACAAGGCTACTTAGGTGGGTGGCTCAAAAAGCACTGGGGGCCCACTAGTAGCATTTAATTTGCAGACCCTAGGGATTAATTTAGTACTACTTTACTAGGGACCTATAAATAAATTAAATGTGCCAATCGGATATGAGCCAGTTTCACCGTATTTAATGGAGAGACCACAAGCACTTTAGCATTTGTTATCAGTAGTAAAGTGTGCAGAGTCCTAGATGCCAACAGAAATGGTGTCAGAAGACAGGAGGGTGAAGCCAAAATGTTTGGGGATGACCCTGCAGAAAGGTCCAAGTCCAACACAATTACACTTCGTTCAGTGCGCAAACACTGATCTAGTCCATCTATATTTGTATCCTTTACCCTCATGACTGACTTGTATGTTTGGCCTAAGAATTATATTGTGTTGTAATTAGTTGGGTGTTGCACTCGCCAGTTTTATGTGATTTTTGTGTGTAAAGTGAACTCATGTTCTCCTCGGAACCTTTTGGTAATCTGACATCTATGAATTAGTTGTTTTTAGGGGAGTTCATATCTTGAACTTCTACCTGAACACAGTCCATTTATTTGCTGTATTGCCAACACTTTGGTAACATAAAACAATGGTGCCTTCTGAACTTATGGCAGCTGTAAAGTCAGTAGTGTCTTTCTTTGTTTTCATGCTTTCGTGTGTATTTGGGTGCACGCACAAAAGTATATATGTACATTTAAGAAAATGTGAATTTGCTCTTTGTTGTTGTGGAGCTTTTGTCTTATTGTTTTGTGTGGGCAAGTGTGCTGTATGATTTATTTCTGTGCATTCCAATACTTGGTAGAGCTGGCTTATGAGACGTAGGTACATCACTTTTAGTTTGTGGCATTGTAAGTTTGCCATCTTCTTGTACATCAATTACTTTTTCAAAAAGAATCTTGGCATACCTATCATATGTCTTTGTTATTATTCGTGCATCCAGTACTGAAAGTAGGATAAAAAGGTAGAACCTAAAATAAGTGTGGTCCTAGTACCACCATTTGGAAACCTTCATAAGTGGTGTAGCATATTTAACTAAAGAGAAATTCATAAATAAAGTCTTACTGGAATAAGCATGATCAAAACCAGTAACCCTAATCCTGGGTCCTAGCCAAAAAACACTTGACAAGGTAAATGTAAAAGTAACTGGTGGTAAGCTGGTGGTAAGTGACGCTATTTTAGTTAGTCAATTGGATTGAAATTGTACCTTGGGCCCAGTGCTTAATTTGTAAATAAAAACGTGCTGGTGCTCAAAGCCATCCTCTTAAACACGCAGCTGCTACACTTAAATGTGGGAGCACGGAATACTGAGGTGGCGTAATCCTGAAGCCATCTCTGGCTTTTTCCATCCATTTACAGCCACTTCCTGTCCCTTCAGCTCACTCCAGCAGCTTTCTACTTTCTCCTTTTTTGACACTTTTTCGTTTTTCTCTTCCTCCCATGCGTGTCAGGCAGAAGAACAAGCCCCTGTCCTCAAAATTAAGTGCTGGTGTTCAGCACCGGAAACAACAAGTGCAAATTAAGCACTGTTGGGGCCGTAGGATTCTAATGGTAAACAACATTGCTGTAGACATTTCAGGCACCTGCATGTTGCATGTATATCCACATAAATCACAATTGATTTTGTAATGTAAGTCGATAAGGTTTTTTATACTGTAGAAATATTTTCAGACAAAGCAGATATTCAGAGCATAGTTGCACTAAATCGAGAGCCAGTCAATAACATTCATCTATGAAGTTAATGATCTATCTACAGCCGTCGGAAATGCACCACACATACTAGACGGGGGTACACAGTTACATTTATATTTACATAGCTAAATTCCACAGCGCATTCACCTTTTATGAACACACTGAGCAAGTATTTTTGGATATTTTCTCAAATCAAATGTGCCTTCAAAATGTACACGATTATCATTTTAAAATATCTACAATTAGAGCTTATTTAGAACAAAAACAACCGTACTACTGAAAGTCAAGTAATAGCCATATGGCATACTCTCAACAAGAATGGAGTTTTACATGAATGACCTTACAACTGTCCTCGGAGACTATTACCATGCAGATCTGGAACTGAACGCCTATTTGTCACATGCAAACATTTTAACATCAGCATTATAATTGTTTTCGCTGATGTCCTCCTGTTTCCGATGCATTATTTGTACATAATTATGCTTTGGTCTGTTGCCAGATCAAAAATGACTCACTCTTTACTTGTAAAGCACATCAGTTCCATTCATCGAGACAATCTGTGCTTGTGGCTTTCCAACTTGGAAAATTACAATTGTATAATCTTTTAAGATTTGAAGGTCAACACGTTTTTCTTTTGCCAGAAACACTAATTAGAACACATTGAAAGGGGAAGCATTGTCTGAAGTAAGAGGAGTAATATTTGCTTTAAAATGAATTCTGTGAGCAACATGTTTAAAAAAGAGATGATTAAAATTTATGAAGCTTGTCGCTTCCCAGGACAATGATGATTTTTGTCTAAGCAATTTCCATCATAGCTCAGTGACTTTCTACTTTCAGGTTGGTAAGATTTTGATGACTAAATGCAACCTATTTCATCAAAATTAAAGCACCAATACATTTAACCAACTAATTGTCAAAAGAAAAAAAGTAGTTATTGTCAAATAAATCTGAAACCATAAAGGCTCAGCACAAAGCTAATGTGCGTAAAATCTTACTAATGTAGTATAATCGAAGTGATTCCGAAATGGAGAAACATAGTGGGTTATTAATTGAGTAAACTGCATCTAGATGTTCCAGCTTAATGTATTTTGAGACTTAGTGATTTACATTTAATCTGATAAAGGTTAAATTATGTTTTGAACATATGATTGTTAGAAATTGGGTTTTCTAATTGACAGAGGCAGGCACCAGGTCCAAGTAGGGATCACAATCTTAGTCAGAGTAAGTCAGACACACTACCTAAATTAACCTGTACTCCAGCTTGGCACAGAGCAGTCAGGCTTAACCTAAGTGGCAATGTGTAAAGTACTTGTGCAACACTTAAATTATGACAAACGCAGTGTAAAACGCCACAAAAAGACTCCTCACCCATTTAGAAAGATGTATCTGAGTAAACCAAGACCAAAACCTAAAATCCAATAAGTAGAAGTCAAGATATGAATTTTTAAAGATTAAAATATTAACATAGTGCTTAGAAGTCACTAACGGTCAAAAGGTTACTTAGGCTCTCATTACGAGGTTGGCGGTTTTCGGACAAGACCTCCATGCGAAATGGCACCACCATACCGGCAGTGGTGGCGGTATAGCAACCGCGTTATTACGAGTCACAAAACACGAACCGCCCAAATACAGACACAAAACCAACACCGTCCAGGTCAACCCATAGCGACCAACCACCAGCCCCACCACACCCACACCATTCTGACCATCATATTATGAGGCAACCTCCAGCACAACGGAACATGCACGGTGGAAAACGTTGGCGGTTCGCACTTCGGTAGAACAAAAAGGCACCAAGGAAAGTAGCCAACACCACATTGGCTAGCTCAAATAACCCACACCTGATAACCATACACACACCATGCACACCTGACCATGCCACCATGTAACATCCCCCCACCAACAATCTTTTGCGTCAGATACAAGCAGCCACAGCTACACTTGAGACGAAGCATACCCCAAACACAGCAAACAAATGTCACGCAGCACACATTGCACAAATCAACACAACAGTTCCACCCTGGACACACCGGAAGTCCATACCCATGTGACAACCACACCACACCACAGCCAGACCATGAATCCCAAACCTCTGCCACAGGGACCCATCATTCAGAGGTGTTCCCTATAGTACAGAGGCCAAAGTCAAAGGCACCCACCCTAGACAATGAAGGCCCTGCAGCTACTGGGAGTGGGCACACTGTGCCAGGGGCACAGGTACAGGGGGCCAAGGGTAGTGGGAGGGGAACCATGGGCCAAGGGTCAGGACAGCCCCACCAACTGACTGCCCAGGAGTGCTTCAACCAAGTCCTGGGTGGCTACCAGCACACCCAGGACACAGTGGCCCAAATCCTTGCTACTGTGTAGGAGACACAGCGGCTGCAGGGGCAGTACCATCAAGAGGCCATGCAGTAGTGGCAGGCCCAAAATACTACTATGGCCTCCATAGTAGGGGTGCTCAGGGGCCTGACCACTGTCATTCGTGAGTCCACTACCCACCAGCAGGCCCCTACCACTGGCCGCATCCCATCACAGCCCTCCACATCAGCGGCAGCCAGTGGCATGGAGGCTCCATCATAGGACTCACAGGACACCAGCCTCCTGACCTCTGTAGCTGAGGAACCCTTACGCAAGCGAGGATGTCCAACTACACATACAGCCGGACATGATGGCCAGACCACGCCCACCTCCAGGAAGTGATCCTCTCCTGAACATTCTACCTTGTGTTTGACTGTGACACGCGGTCAGCTGTACACTCCAATATCACTGTCTTCCCATAGCCAGCACACTGGACCCAGACTACCTTCAGCTGGACTAACCACTCTGATGATCTCTGTCGCCATGACCCCGTTCATTATCTCTTACACTTGTACATACCAAATAAAAAACTATTGAGCACAGTTCATGTGCATAGAACTGGCAATACCTGTACAACTGAACATTCATGGGAGGGTGACAGAGGGGGGAGCAAAATCCCAAGAGAACGGACATGTAGCAGGCAGTGGCTGGATGTATGTGTCAATGAAGGCAACAGGCCAAGCAGGGACCACAGTACACCACAACATTGTCCTGAAAGTAGAGCAAGGCAGGGGCAACAATCACTGTAGGTGTCACAGATGTCAACTCCACACAAATGCACTGTGAGAACAGGAATCCATTGCAGATATGCCAGTCAGGTCCACAACCATATGGCCAGTACCTACACACAATAACAATAAATACCAACCCAATGGTCCAAACCCGCACAGCACCCATCACCAGACCTGACCACATACCAACAACAATGTAGCACTGTCACCGAGTGTCGAATCCCAGGATAGATGCTGCACACATTCAAACAACCCTGTGTGGCACACACATAGCACCTGCACTGGCAGCTCAGGGAATATACACATTGAGGGCACCAGTGCACCAGCACAACAGCTGCCTGACTTATACACTGTGACTTCCTAAGTCATGAGCACATGTGACACCCCCCCAACCCACCCAGAGTCAGAGCTGCAACCAATAGCGTCAGTGGTCACAGACAACAGGTGGCATCAGGGACAAGGCAGACAGTTGTAGAGGACACACAGTTTACACATACCTGCATCTCAACCGAAGTAATGTTGAATCAGCTCTGCCCTAGAGTTAGCTGCATCCTCATCATCCTCCTCTTCATCACTCCCCATGTCCCCTTCATCAGCCTCTGCATCCAGCAATGGGACGTGAAGTCTCAGGGCCAGATTGTGCAGCATGCAGCAGGCCACAATAATCTGGCACACCTTCCCTAGGTTGTAGAGCAGGGCACCCCCGGAGACATGTAAACACCGGAAGCTGGCCTTCAGCAGACCGAAGCATCTTTCAATGAACCGTCTGGTACGACCCTGGGCCTCGTTGTAACAGTCCTCTGCAGCTGAGATTGGATGCCTCACGGATGTCATGAGCCAGGGCAGGTTGGGATAGCCAGAGTCACCAGAGGGAAGTGGCATGTCAAGACCGGGAGGACAATAGGGCAGGGACACAAGGTTGAAGAGAGCTGAGGGCCACACTTATGCTGTGGTACATACCGATGAGCCAGGCCTGGTCCCTCTGGAGTGGTACCATCAAGTGTGGGACGCTGCTGTTCCACAGGATGTAGGAATCATGCACAGAGCCTAGGTACCTGGCCGTCACCTGGGAGAGGCACTGGTCCGTGAGACACACCACCTGCACATTGACCGAATGAAAGTTTTTGCGATTTTCATACACCTGTTAATTCCACCTCCTGGGTGGCACCAGGCCAATGAAAGTGCCATCAGTGTCCCCAATCACATGTGGGATGGTTGCCACATGGTACAACACAGTTTTGACAGTGGGCAATTCTGCATGTTGGGGGAACCGGATGTGGCTGGACATGTGTTTATTCAGGGCACACAGTACATCCCTCAGGACCTTGCTGAACATGGGCTGTGATATCCCAGCAGTGAGGCCCACTGTGACCTTGAAGGAGCCTAAGGCAAGGTAGTGGAGGATTGACAACACCTGCACTGTGGGAGGGATGGCATTGGAATGACCAATGGCAGGCAACAGATCGTCTCCAACTGGGCCACCAGTTCCATTATGGTCACATGGTTTAGGCGATAGGTCTGGCTAATGTAATGCTCCTCCAGGGTGGCAAGGTCGACTAGGGGCCTGTACACTGGTGCATTCCTCATCCTCAGTAGAGAGGTGGTACAATATCATGCAGCATAGACATATGATGCACTATATTTCACTACCATTACACATTGTAAATGTAAAATGGTTGCTGCCTGTCTGCATGCATGGGACAGGTGGAAGTGAGATCACCCCCACCGGCATTAACACGTCATGGCAGTTGGCAGTCACGACCACTGTGCTACTCACCATTGGTTCACACTGTTGCCAATGGGAGGCAGGAGCCAATGGTGATCACCGCGGGCGGTGACGGTGATGTTGAAGGCGACCGTGACCGCCATTTCATGTGCTCATGCTCACTTGACTCCTGAACCTCGTGCACTGAAGACCTCCACTGCATGTGCTGCTGTGTACTGACTCTGGTAGCCAAGATGCCATGTCTTGCAGAAGACAGGGCCCCAGCCTTCACCCAGGAAGAGTTTGAGCGGCTCGTGGACAGGGTCCTGCCCCTGTATAGACAGTTGTATTGGGCACCAGAGCAGCAGGTGAGCCCATTGTCATTGTTCTGTATGTGAGTTGTGCGCATGGGGATTGGAGCCTCAGTAGGTGGCAGTATAAATGGAGCATGGACATAGGTGAGGGTCCTAGGACTATGCTTGCTGACGACATGTGGGTGTGGAAGTGTGATGTGTGCTGTCCACTACTGTCCCATGGATGCCTCTCTACATGACTGTGTTCTTCTGTCTGTGTCACCCATGCAGGTCAGCACCCATCAGAAGAAGGGGATTTAGTATGCCATCGTCAAGCACGTGCGGACCCTGGGGGACCATGCCTGGCAGAGCACCAACTGCAGAAAGCGATCGGGGGACCCGAGATGCTGGGGCCGGAAGGCCACAGAGGCACAGCTGGGGACGTCCTCCCAATGAGCGATTGGTGCCCGTTGGACCCTGACCCCTCTAATGGCCCACATATTAGCGGTGACCTTCCCTGAGGTGGATGGGCTCTTGAGGACAGCACAGCAGCCACATGAGGGTAAGTACTCACCCTCACTTGTAACATATGCTAGCATGGTGGGTCTGGGTAGGCACCACTGGGTAGCTGTGGCATGGATGCTAGGTACAATGATGGCCACTATGGATTGTGTCCATCTAGGCAGGATTGCCATCACAGGTGTGAGTAATGCCATGCAGCCAGTGGTAGCAGGGCTGACCCCTTCAATGAAAAACTGTGTGGCCACCTACTTGCTAGATTAGCTTGCCAGCACATAGCAATAGGATCTTTAGAGCTGGGGTGTCAGGGCACTGTGATTGGTCCTGGCCTACCACCGTGCCAGCAGTGTATCCATGACCTAATTCAGCTGGTGAGTGCACCAAGTGGTAACCATGGTACTTGACAATAGTCAAGGAGGCCTGCCAACTAGCCGTGCAGGATCCTGTTGGGTGTGCAGTCCTTTGCATGCCTGTCTCAATGGCCATGGGAAGTGGGCAGGTACTGGATAGTAAGTATGACACTCCTTATGTAGAAATTTGCATCAGTCAGACCATCAGCGGTTGACATATGCATTGTTGCTGTTTCCCCCATGGTGTTCCCAAGTTGTAGGGTGTTCAGAGGTGGGCATGATGTTTCATGGCATGGCATCAAATGCTGATGTTCAACCCTGTGTGACTGTTGTGCTGGCATTGACCAATTACACCCTGTCTCTCTCTCTCCCTCCCTGTCCTCCTCTGTCTTTATGTGCATCAGCATCATCACAGGGGGAAGGAGAAAGGGCACTAGTGAGTGGGGAAGCTGCAGCCCACGGGAACCAGGAAGCAGACACCACCAGTCCTTCTCACTGCAGGCAAGAAGCATCAAGAAGCAGGCCAACACAGCAAAGCAAGTAGCAAAATGGCAGTCCCTCCCATAGCCCATCACACAGCAAGCAGTAGGCCAAAACAACAATGCATTTATAGAATGCCAGTCCCTCCTAGCAACACAGTAGTCCTTCTTCCTGGCAGAGTGTCCTTAGTTCCAGTAGAGTACTGATTTGTTGGAGTTTGGTGTCCAGTATATAGTCCCAAATGTGCCTCTGAAGTAGGGGAGACAACAAAAGAGGTGTTTGAGGATCACAGGAGTCCTGCCTTTCTTCCATGGCTCCAGAAATTCTACAGTGGGTTATGCAGCCCTCTGTGTGGGGAGAGGCACAGCTCTATTCAGGGGTAAGGAAGTGTTAAGCACCACCCCATCAAGCCAGTAAATGGCTCATCAGGCTAGTTATGGGTCATCAGAATGCAAATGTCATACCCCAGCTTCCTTTGTGTGTGACTGTTTAGAGGGAATGGACAAAGCCCAGCTGTCATCCACCCCAGATGTGTATTCTGAGACAGGTAGAGGTGCAGAATAGTTAAAGTAAGAAAATGCTAACTATCTAAAAGTGGCATTTTCAGACTTACAATTTCAAATCCATCAGTTGTGATTTCACATTGTCCAGAGACATCAAACTCCAAATTTCTATCTTTTCCCAATTAGAAGTTAAACCTAGTGGAGGATTCAAAGTAACCTCAATGTTAACCTATGGGAAAGATGGGCCTTGCTGTCTTCAGTACCAGGATATGTCAAACTAAAAAGTACGTCAAACTTTTAAAAACAATTGCATCCCGTACTTGGAACTAACTAGAGCCTACCTTAGGGGTGACCCCTATAATAAAAAGGAAGGTTTGGACCAGGCAAGTGGGTGCACTTGTCAGGTTTAAATGGCAGTTTAAAAGTACACACTCAGGTTCTGCTGTGGCAGGCCTGAGACAAGTTTGAAAGGCTACTGTAGTGGTTGGCACCATCAGTGTTGTAGGCCCACGAGTAGAATTTAATTCACAGTCCTGGGCACACATAGTGCATTTTACTAGGGACTTACAGGAAAATTAAATATGCTGGTTGTGGATAAGCCAATGTTGCCATGTTTTAGAGTACAGAGTGTCTGCACTTTAGCAGTTTTCAGCAGTGTAAAAGTGCCCAGAATCCTAAAATCAGCAAAGACAAGGTCATAAAATGAGGAGGAGGAAGACAAAAAGTGTGGGGATTACCCTGCAGAAAGGGCCATTTCCAATCAATAATGTATTGGTATCAAAACACAAATTGAATAAATCAATATCGATTCCAACACAATATACATGTCACAAATCCAGTCTTTCTTCAGAAATTGCATCACATGCATTACCTAATGATATCTGTTGATCAGAAAAAATAAATATAGTAGTTTAACTGTCTGCAGGTGATCCAAGACTTGGATAGAACTGAAGGACCAAACAAGTGTAAGAAACACATATAGGCCCTCATTCCGACATTGGCCGGCGGCGGTCGCCGCCGGCCTGTCGGGGGCCGCCAGAATACCGTTCCGCGGTCGAAAGACCGCGGCGGTGATTCTGACTTTCCCGCTGGGCTGGCGGGCGGCCGCCTTCAGGCCGCCCGCCAGCCCAGCGGGAAAGAGGCTTCCACGATGAAGCCGGCTCGGAATCGAGCCGGCGGAGTGGAAGCTGTGCGACGGGTGCAGTTGCACCCGTCGCGTATTTCACTGTCTGCGAAGCAGACAGTGAAATACATTTAGGGGCCCTCTTACGGGGGCCCCTGCAGTGCCCATGCCAGTGGCATGGGCACTGCAGGGGCCCCCAGGGGCCCCGCGACCCCCCATACCGCCATCCGGTTCCCGGCGGGAGAACCGCCGGGAACTGGATGGCGGTAGGGGGGGTCGGAATCCCCTCGGCGGCGCAGCTAGCTGCGCCGCCTTGGAGGATTCCTATGGGCGGCGGTACACTGGCGAGAGACCGCCAGTGTTGCCGGTCCGACCGTGGCTTTACCGCCGCGGTCGGAATGCCCATTGGAGCACCGCCGGCCTGTCGGCGGTGCTCCCGCGGTCCTCCACCCTGGCGGTTTGAAACCGCCAGGGTCGGAATGAGGGCCATAGTTTTCAGCAGAGGCAAGCTATAGTAACATAAAATATAAAACCATAATAATAATAAAACACAACATAATATATGGTTAGATTGTGTAAATCAGAGATAAAGTGAACGGAACTGAAATACAGACCATAAGACTACCTATACCTTTTGTGAGAAATTGAGTTGCTTTTTGACTGGGGTGTGAGCCCTGGTCTAGTAACAGTTGTATTCCCTTGCAGGGTGGACCACAAAAAAGTCACTAAGTTAACTTGAGATTAACCATGAGTAGCTTGGCACAAAAAGCAGACAGGCTTAATTTATAGGCAATGTGTTAAGACACTTTGCAGCACATAAACAGTAATAAAGTGAAAACACAACCCTTGAAAAATCCAAATCCAATTTAGAAAATTTAAGTACATTTTAATACTTGACACAAAAAAGGCAACATTCCAATCAGTAGAACTGGAGTTGTGAATTTTTAATGTTTTCAGTAAGAAATATCATATAAAGAATCAAAGAGCCAACTGCCGGCATCTAGACTTGGTAGAAAAATATGGCAGATCGCAATGGACTTTTGTGTAGGTACAAGAAGTGGATTGGCCCCAGTCAGCGCTTATCTTCAGAATATGAAGAAAAAAACAAAGGTTACAGGGACGTTATAGTTGGGAAATAGAATTTTAAAAAAATCGTAGAAATTCACTTTAAAAAACAAAGTTTACAGGGATGTTATAGTTAGGTTCTGAATTTACTTGCACAATACCAGAGAAATTCAGCAGTTATAGTTAGAGTTATTTCAAGTAACTATAACTTGTGGCCTAAGGTAGCTATAAATCGTGCCCTCACCATGCACTGCTAATTACCCCCGATATTACAGCACTCATGACAACTTTTTTCACATAAACAAAAATATTAATGAAACATTAGAAGTTGAATTATTGAAAAAAAAATGTTCATTGCGGGACCACCACCTCTCCGGGCCTATTTAAAATTATTTTTTGGAGGGGCGCAAGGACGCCCTTGGGCCACGGGGACCACGGGGACCACGGGGACCACTACCTCCACAGTCCCAAATATTTATTTTAAACAGGAAGGGGGCCACATGGCCACCCTCCCTCAGCCATTTTCAGGGACCCAGCCACGTATTAATGGGAGCCCTTGCCCAATCCAGAGCACCCTGTAAAGAGTAATGGGGACTGAAGGGACTGTTTCAGCTCCTGTCTACTGTGAAAGCCAGCACTGCTCCCGCATGGAGGGAGCTGCAATAAATAGCAGCTCCCTGAGTGCAGGTGCAATGTTTTAATCTCTTTCTGCAGACATGGAAATAAATAAAAACTCTGCATTCAGCAAGGTGGAGCACTTTTAAAGCTCCTGCTTGCTGAAAGCAGATTGTTTGCTTTTGCTTCATGGGAGCTGTCAGCACCAGCTATCTCCTGAGGGTTGGCACCTCAGGAGGTAGCAGGAGCTGGCCCTAGTGGGTGGCAGTTCCGAGGGCCATAAATGTCTCCAGAAGGGGGCTGCACTGCCCCCCTCCTTGTATTCTATTTGCCCAGGAAGGTAGTGGTGCCTGGGGCCGGAGGGGGATGTGTGCCACCCTGTATACTTCATATATTGCTCCAGGGAGGAGGCAGTCCCCAAGTGTGAGGTGATGCGCAGCCTTCCACAGACCTCAGAAATTGCCCCAGGAAAGAGGTGGTCCCCAGGCCTGGGGGCCTTACTTCATATATTGCCCTCAGGAGGTGGTAGTCCCCAGGGGGGCAACGCAGCCCCCCATACTTGAGATATTGCTACAGGGAGGTGCCATTTTTTTATGTACCCTCATGCCCCTGGAACTGGCCCACTCAGGGGCAAAAGCAGGCACAGGAGACAACCCTTGCTTTTTTAATCCATGGTGAAATTTGCTAATATTTGCAAATTTTACAGTGCATTGGAAAATGAATGCTGTGAAGACTTGTCAGGGGGACCCTTGTTCCAAAGCTAGGTAAGGGCTTAGGGTAAACATACCCTGCCCCTTTTTCTTTTTTTAAGTTTGTTTTTTAAACTCAGCTCAAGCCAAGTCTGAAAATGGCTGCCAACTCTTCCTGGGTGAAGTGTTGGCAGCCAATCAGATCTCTGCTCAGGATCAGGAGAACTCACAAAGCCTTCACACCTCTAGATATACAGCTTTTGTTTTCTTTTAATATTTCAAAAGCAACTTAGTGAATTTACACCAAATAACAAAAAGCTCACTTTTCCAGACCAAGAACTAGCTTTCTGCCAAATTTGGTGTAATTCCGTCCAGTGGTTTGGGCTGCAGTCATGTTCTAAATTCCTATCGGAATTAACATTGGAAGTGCACTTTGTGACCCCCCCCCCTTTTTCTTGGCCCAGCATGAACCATCCCCGCAAAAGTTTCCATGCACAGGAAAGCACCTAGGCATACTTTTTCGGCAAATTTCATGAACATATGTCAAACAGCGCCAAAATATAGCCAAGTCAGAAAATGCTTTTTCTGTGGAAACTAGGTCATAACTATAACTACATACTGACGACCACCGGTAGGTAGGTAATACATATTCAGATAGATAGATAGATAGATAGATAGATAGATAGATAGATAGATAGATAGATAGATAGATAGATAGATAGATAGATAGACAGATTTCAGTTTATATGGGAGTATGTTGGATACGAGTGGTGCTTTACATTCATACATGTACATCTGGTTAACCCTCCAATAGGAAATGTCTTTTTTTGTTTTGCTAATAACTCTGGCTTTGTTTGACAACTCTCTATGAAAATTCCCCCAAAAGTCCTTTTTTGCCTAATGTGTGCATGGAAAGATTCGGATGATCTATCAAGTGGGGGCATGAAAAGGGGGATCTCAAAACGCAAAATCCTGTGCATTTTCCATAGATTTCTTTAAGAAGCAGTGCTGAAAAAACTGCTGAATGGAATTACACTAAATTCAGTTAAGAAGCTAGAATTTGGCCTTCAGATTGCGCTGCTTAGGATTTGGTGTAATTTTATTTAGTAATGGTTGAGCAATTGAGTTTCAAAATATTTGTATGTCTGGACGGTCCTGCGAGTGTCCAGCAGGAGAGTGAATTGAAAAATAGAAATATGTGACTGGATGGGAGGCCTCTTTTTCCATCAGGAATCTCATTATGAGTGAGATGCTCCTATGAGTCCTGTGGGAGTGAGTTCTCTAATTTCTTGGTTGTTGGAGGTTTAGAAATCAAATGCCAGCCACTTATATTTATTATGAAAAATTGCTGATGTTATGAGAATGAAGTGAAACATGTGTATAAGGGGGTGGGTTCAAGGCATCCTGTTCCCATCTTTATTGAGATGAGGTCAGTAAGGTAAGTGTACTTAAAAAAAAAAAAATGCAATCCTGCAGGCCTTTGCAGGATTGCAAAAAATGAAGAGGCAGTAGACAAAATCTCTTTCTACTCTACTATGCACATGTGTAGCCTTAGGAAACAGTCTCCCTGTAGAGACAATTTATCCATAAGCCCTAGAATGCTCATGTGTCACCCTGTAGCGTACTCTCAGTGGACAGGCCAGTTCCTTCCTGTACTCTGCTGTGCATGATTGTCTTGTTGTGAAGGGATGTTCTCAGAAAGTCCAGTTCCTCTGCACACCCTACCATGTACACCCATCCCCCTGAAGATAGCTACTATGCATACCCATGATCTCAGAGAGAGACATAAGGGGAGAGCCCAGTCCTTTGCTATACTGTACTACATACACCCATCACCATAAGCATAGCTCTCAATGGACTAGTGAATTAATCTCGAAGCTATAATTATCCCACCTGTTATCCAAGAGAAAGGTCTGAGTGGAAAGGGCAATCCCTTTCCACACCCTACTACTCACACTTGTTACCCAAGAGAGAGATCTCACCTACGAAGCCAGTCCCTCTTCCACCCTACTATTGACCCCTGTCATTCAAAGAGAGAGGTTTCAGCAGGTAAGCCAGTTCCTCTCTACACCTTACTATGTACACCTGTTATCCAAGAGAGAGACCCAAGCAGAGAGGCAGGTCCCTTCCAAGTCCTAATATGCAATCCAAGAAAGATGTGTCAGCAGGGGCCAGTCCATCCCCACACCCTCCTACTCATACATGTCATCCAAGAAAGAGCTCTCAATGGAGAAGACGGTCCCACATAACACCCTACTTCACACACCTGTCATCCAACACAGAGGTCTCTTCAGAGCAGCCAGTCCCTCCCCAAAATCTGCTAGACACACCCAGCATCCACGAAAGAGGTCCCAGCAGACAGACGAGTCCCTTGTAACAGCCAGCTTTACACAACTGCAATCCAAGAGAAGGGTCTTAGTAGAGAGGCCAGATCTTTCCTACACCCTACTATGTGGATCCATCATCCACGGGAGAGGTTTCAGTGGAAAGGTCAGTCTCTCCCCACACCCTACTGCACACAGCAGTCATCCAAGAGAGATGTCTTATTGGAAAGGCCAGTCTCTCCCCACACCCTACTGTGCACACCCCTCATCTCAGAAAGAGGTTTGAGGGGAGTGGCCAGTCCCTCTCCATACCACACTACATAAACCTATCACCCTGACCATAGCTGTCAATGGAGAGGTCAGTCCCTCTCCATACCTTACTACATATCCTGAAATCCCAGACAGGGGTAATGAGGATACCAGTTGTTTTAAAATCACTACTGTGACTATGTGTCAACCTGTAGAATAGTCTCAGCAACATGGCCTTTCCCCCTCTGTACCCTACTATGCTAGCTTTTCTTCTTGAGAAGGAATGTCCCTCTGCACATCCTACTACATACATCCATCAACCTGAAGATAGCTCTCAACAGAGAGGTCAGTTGCTCTCCACACCCTACTATGTATACCTGTCATCCCAAAGAGACACCTTAGTGGAAAGGCCAGTCTCTGTCCATGCTCTACTATGGATACCCATCACAATGAGAATAGGTGTCAAGGGAAAGGGCAGTCCCTCTCTACTCTCTAGTATGCACACCTACTATCTAAGAGTGAGGCCTGAGCAGAGAGACTTTTTCCTTTCCACATCCTACTACACACTCTAATTATCTAAGAGAGAGGTGTCAGTGGAGAAGTCCGTCCTTCCACACACCCTTCCATGTACATGCATCTTGCAAGAGAGAGATCAAAGCATTGAGAGCAGTCCCTCTCCACACTCTATTATGCACAACAATTATCCAAGAGAGAGGTATCATCTAAAACAACAGTCCCTCCCAACACCCAACTATGGACACCCATCATCCAAGAAAGAGGTCTCAAATGAGAAGTCAGTCCCCCTCCAAACCATAGTACACACACCTCTCATGCATGTACGAAAGTTCCCAGCAAAGAGGTCAGTCTATCTCAAAATTCATTCAAGAGAGCGGTCTTAGTGAAGAGGACAGTCCTCTCCGCAGCCTACTGTGCACAGCTGTCCTCCCAAAGAGAGGTTTGGCTGCACACATCAGTCCCACTCTATACCATACTATGTAAATTCAGTACCCTGACAATAGATGTGAATGGAATGGTCAGTTTCTTGCTATACCCTACACCTGAAACTTGTTATCCCAAAGGTATTAGCAAAGGTACAAGTTGTTTCCAACACTCTATTACAGGCACATGTCATCCAAGAGAGGGGTGTCAGTGGAAAGGGCAGTCCATCTCTACACTCTAGTATGCACATATGTTATCCGAGAGAGAGGTGTGAGTGATGATGGCAGTCCTACCTCACATCCTTTCATGCATGTCTGTCATCTAAGAGAGAGGCTAGTCCCTCTAAACACACCACTATGCATTCTTGTGATAATGTGTCCCGTTATGTCAACTTATACACATTAGGACTCGTTTTAGGCCGATGAATCTTTTGACCCAGTGGTGAGACACCGTAGAACGAGATAACTGATCAATATGTCAAGCAATATGTCAACAATGTTATCAGCATATATCACCACAATATACTTTACTTTGGACATTGATTAAACTGTCGTCGCAACCATGACCTTTCAGTCATGAATAACCACACCTTTATGGGAGTTTTGTGAATTTTATTCCCTATTGATTACAATCAAATAGCAAGAGTATAAATCTCTAAACCATTAAGCAAAGAGCATAGTCATGATATGACAACTGTGATAAGATTTTAACAACGCAAAGATCACAAACATCAAACACCGATATAAGAGACGCATAGATCAGAATGCATGGAACATCATATACGCCTTAGTTCAACATAGCACAATGGCAGTCACGTCTGTTGGCGTCAGTCAAGGAGAATACCTAATCTAACCACTAATTGGCATCAGCATGTTGGACTTCATGCAAAACAATTTAGAACACGAATTTGGAAAACATCTGACTAGGGTCTCTAACCAAAAATACAGCAGTTGGTACCTAGAAAGGAAAAGCAGACAGACAAATTACGATAGCAGTCGTCATAATTACCCTCCTCAGAATGAGTCAGCATACAGGATCAGTCTTCGTCCTCAGGACATCAGTCAGAGCGTCGGCAGTCTATTTCATCTAAGGACAGGGGACACTTCCCTCATAAGGAGGAAAGTGTAATGGGGCAATATATGGATGAGGATGGTTTTGTCTAAGTCTCAAATCACCAAATAGAGTGACAGAGTTTCTGGATGCAATCAATATCATTCCCTACCTAATTCCCTCGAGTCTCCTGTGTCATGGGTTTTTATCCATTTTTCACAATACATTCCCCCAAAATTCTATTGGATAGTCACTACACCCCACTATCTTCAACCTATCAAATTATACATTAAGTAATGCATTTGTCATTCCATGATAATTTATAACAATTTGATTGGTCTTCATAATTGATGTTTTTCGTAGGTGGCACATCCGGGGTTACTTCATTTTCTGGCACGTTCTTCGGGTCAACAGTTCCTTCGTCCATGGCAAAACGTCCTTGAATGTTTCAACTAATGTTACAAAACGTATAAAACTTATACTAAAACATCTAGCAAGCGGATAGGAATATAACTATCATTGCTACATAAAGCGGAGAAAAGAACGAATGCTGGGTCATGGCCTTTTGCGAGTCAGCACACTGGAGAAACAGAAAAATATGCTTTAATATGAGAGCTACACAGCTAATTCTTCGACTCATGCTAACTTAAGGCTTATGGGTTCTAATACAAATGCAATCTTTGTAGATGTTAATGCATTCAATTAATCATAATACAAGCAATCATTTCTTATAGTCGACATTAGTATATGTGTACAACAGCAACTTCACTTATAATTGCGTTAAAAGATACTTTCAAGCGAATAATATTTTGCGATCGTTTTGTATGCAGCATTGTTAAGTATAAGCATTGCACATCTAATATGTAATATTTAAACTACGCTCTCTCACTTGTCATCCCTGTTGTACTAGGGACAGCTCTTTGGATAGAGCTATGATTCTTCACAGGTTTCCACCAGATTGTATAGATCAGAAGTATGACCTTGCAAGACTCTTGAAGGAATTGGACAAATAGATGGAATAGTGTACTGTTTTTGTGCTCCCGCGAGAGTACCACTGGTGTATTTTGTTTTAAGTAGTTTCAACCAAAAAATCCTGTGTTAGACCTGACAGCCTTAAGGTGGTCACCCCTAACTTTTTGCCTGCCTCCCTCCACTTTTTGGACACTGTTTTGTAGACTCTGCACACTTGTTTATGTAGAAATAGGGTGGCTGTCAATATAGCGTTTATGTTTATAATGTGTAGTGTTCAGTTCCACATAGAACTTGGTGCAATCCTTGATGTTATTAAGGGAGGTTCCATTTCCTTTTGCAATGAGGTGCACTCCATCTCACTTGTAGACACCTTGCATATCAAAACAGATACTGTTATGTTAAATGTAGCCCAAGGCATAGTCACAATGAAATGCAGAAATTGTTTTGTTAACATGATTATGGGATCTCTAAATCTTTTGAGAAAACTTTTTGGGCCATTGCCTTTTTTTGTATTTGGCATGTAATAGAGATGTCAGTTGTGAAAAGGTTTCCTTCATTTGTATTTAAAGAGCAACCTCTGTGATTGTGCCTAGGTCATTTGCATCATGGTGCGCTATCATGAGATCTGGGGGGGTGCCCACAATCCAGAAAGATTTCAACCATTGGTAACAAGTAATGCCACTTCATTCCCCTCTGGCCAAACAAAGTAATGTTTGGAATTTCTATATCTATGTCAGTACCACAATTAATGCATAATGGCATATCCTGTAGCTAAGTGGATAAAGCTTTGTCCTAAAGTCCAGAGGCGAACCAGTGATGGAATATGGGGATGCAGTCACAAAAGGAGTGCTCAGCAGAATGAGCAATATTTAGGAAGAACATGGCGTTAGTTGGCATACAAAATGGGAGGGAGGCAAAAGTACACATGCTATTGGTAGATTTTTAACAGTTACAAAAGTAGGTTAGGTTGTGGGCAAACCACTGTTTGTATGGTATGCTACAATCCCTTTAAATTCTCATGAGAGTAGAATGCAAGCTTCTGAAAGTGATGACACTCGGGGGGCTCGTATGACCGAGTGAGAGTCTTGCGAGTCACACTGCGAGTCACACTGAAATTTACAGTCTGACCCTTTCTTGAGCTGTTTTTACAGCACTGCCAGAGTATTGTGAGCTGGATTAGGCAGGACCAGTAAAATGTGTGTACTGGCATAGTAAAATTGTCATTGCTTTAAACAACCACAAAACGAATAGAAATATAACACAGATGTTCCATGTTAATAAATAATTTAAATTAAAAGCTTGCAAAGCTCAGTAAAGGGGATTACGTTACATGTAGTACATGTACTTTGGTGGAGATACATGTGTTATGTGAAGAATACTAGATTAATGTAATGTTAGGGTCAACCAACAGTTGACATTCACAATACAATTTTTTTTTTAAAAACTATGATGTTATTGGCTGCAGGGCTTGATGGTTGAAATACTTTTATCTGTTTCATCACCACAGACATCTGAGTCTGCCCTTCGAGGTTTGGTGGTGAAGCAAGTGTGATGTCTTTGACTTGTGCTCAGCAGAGTCCATTCCAGTTTTGGAGTAAAGGAGACTGGTGCATTTAGCTACCTTCAACATACAGCTTCATGTGCAGGTACTTGAAAATATAGTGTAATTCAAGCATGAAGTCTATAACTAAATATCTAAATTGTATTATTATTATATTTTTTTAAACAGTTTAAAAATGTTTACTCATTATGAGAGTACTGATAATTTGCAATAGTTAAAATGTGATTGCCAATCTATTTACTATTGAAAACGTAAAGCAGAAATGACAAGAAATAAATATTGAAAATTATAAACAAATATTGGTCTGTAGTAATTGCACTTTTGTTGTCATACTATTCATTTTACTATGTTTGTTGCTGTGGAAATGTCATAATTTTTAGAAAATTAAGCGCTGCATATGAATTAACGGTGCTTCCTGTTAACCTTAGCTGATTCTATCTATAATATGTTATTGAGTTCATAGGTGGCTATTGAGCTATTTTTGCATTTAGTTGTAGGTGTTTCTCAGGAGTGGTTGATATATTTTGTAAGCATTCTAGTTACTAAATATATTTTGTAGAGTGCATGTAGTAAATATAGTCAGTGTCATCACCACGGGTACTTGTGCAGCATCATGCATCATGTGTGCATCCGATTACCATGCAAAAAAATATTGCCATTCCCCTGACAAAGACACCATAATCTGAGTATGATTTCCCACTTACCTTCTTTCTTTTGCCAGTGGGATCATCCTTTTGGTGGTAACTCCTGCTACTCAGCTCCAGCTTCAGTTTACGCTCATGATAGGCATCCAAGGGTTTGTGACGTCAATTCCTGCACAAGTTAGTGTACTATCCTTTTGTATAAAAATACTTACCACGGTTACAACATTATTTAACTTAGCTGTTTTGGAAGTTAAAGGTTTTTAACTACGAATATTATGAAAATATGCTTAGTGAGAACAGCTCAGTGATGTTTTAGACTACAGTTAGAATGAGTTAGGTCTGTGATCTTTTAACAGCCACTGCAGAAGACTTGCATCCTTTCTGCATTAGAAAAATATGTTTGTAAGTGAAAACATGCTAAAGTGATATGTGAAATGCAGTACTGGGTCAACAATAATATTATTTATTGTATCCGTTCACCCTTAGCAAACTCCAGTGGCAATATTAGCAGATGCACATTGAAAACTGGAAGCTCTCGTTCGATTGCAGACAGTTTAGGAGACCAGACACTGAACTAGAGACACAGGTCACTCTTTGTTTTATTATTTTATCCCACCCCACTTCCTTTCTGCACCAGCGGCTAGTTTAAGGATTTAATTCCTTGATTGGACGTTGTGCCAGGAGTGAGTGTGGTTCCAGTATCATCTCGGCGGACAAGTACTTCTCCAGATAAGTGGCATGCCAGTCATTAGCCCTGTTGACAAATATAAAAGGTGTTTGCATGGGAGAGACTTTCTCAACAAAGCTTTTACCACTCAGTTATCACTCAGTAGAGAGATATCAGCTAAGAGGATGTGTTGTCATAAAACTGACGTATTCATCACATATAGACTACTAAGATAAGGAGCTAATATTGTATTAAAATGTACTGCAAGAATTGTATACCCTGTTGTAATGTGAAAAAAGAAGGCAAAGTGATTTTATTATAAGTTTTACATCAGGTCTTTATTTCTAGTGATGAGTTATTGCAGAGGCTGCAACCCGTTTTATAAACTGCACTTGCCAGAAAGTTGTGTCTAGAGAGCTTAGGTCCTCACTGAAGGTTTTTACACCCATTCATGAGTCTTTTGATACTAGAGAGGCTGTTCTTAGTGTTTCCAATCATAGACGCTGTTCAGTCAGAGAAATAATGTTTGTACATGGACACGTTCCTCACGAAACTCTTTAACACCAAGCTTTTACTGTATGGAGAGATGTCAGTAGAGAGAGCATCCTGTCTGCCATATAGAGTTGTGTGTGATAGACTGAGGGGCTCATTATGACTTTGGCCAAAGTCCCACGTCGGGATGACCGCCTATAAGCCGGCCCTCCGCAGGCCCTATTACGAGTTTCCCGCTGGGCCGCATTTCCACCCGTTGACCTAGCGGGAAACTCACCACAACAGTGGCGCTGGCTCGTAATCGAGCCAACCGCAATGTTGCGCTGCGTCAGGTGCGACAACACAAGTCGCGCTTTTCACTGTCCAAGTGCATGGGCAGTTCAGAGGGCCCCTTGGGGCCCCAATGCCTCTTTTCCAGCAGCCTTTGCATGGCGGTCCGACCTCCATGCAAAAGCTGGTGGAAAGGGGACTCATAATCGGCGCTGCTAGAGGTGCTGCCCTGGTGGATTATGACCATCCAGAACAACAGCCTGTTGACTGGCGGCAACCTGGTGGTGCTGACGGTCAGTCCGTGGAGCCCCTATGGTCCTAATGTAGTGGTTGGACCACCACTGTGGTGACGGACCGACTGCCACCACGAGTGTGCAGATCCTGAGACTGCCACACTCGTAATGAGGGCCTGAGTCTTTTATCATATTGGACCTTAATAAATCTACACCCTGTAAAAATATGTTTTATCACAGGGCTTAGTGTTTCTCTGAGACCTTCTACATGCACCCTTTACTCTGTTTAGAGGTGACACTAGAGATGGTTCTGTTTGTAAATACAATCATAGATGCATTTCACTCAGAGACAAGGTTGTTGTAGAGGGATGAAGTTCTCACTAAAGCCTTTTACACCCGGTATTTGTCCTGTAGAGAGGTCTCAGCAGAGAGTCAATGTTGTCATAAAAATGAAACATTGACCCTTTATAAAGTTATAAGAAAAGAAGACACTATTTCAACAAAATGTGCCATGCAGAATCTGCATCCTCTTTCAAAATCATACACAAGCCATAGTGTTTCTCTGGACCCTTCTACACATGTCCTTTAACCTTTTCAGAGCTGTCAGTTGAGAGATTGCTCTTTGTAAACTGAAGCAAACACCCAGTGCACTATGAGAAAATGTCTCTCCAGCGGGATGGGCTCAATACTAAATCCTTTCACACCCAGTGTTTACCTATTGAGAGCCATCATCAGAGAGGGCACTTTCTTATAAAACTAGATTCTTCTCTCTGTACAGGGTCATAGGACTCTTACCTTGGAGGTAAGACTGCTGGTTTTGGGTGGCAGCACAACCGTTTGTAGGTGACCGAGTTGTTCCCACGCAATATGGTAGCTATTGACCCAACCATTTCAGCTAGTTCACCGCACCTCATCCAAACCTAGAAAGTAAAGCTGATTTGTCACAGCCTGACACATGACACTCTGACTCCTAAGGGAAGTTGTGTTTGACAGATCCTGCACCTTTCTCTAATTAGCACAGGTCTCACACATAGGCAGACAAAATACTGCAATCTATGATAAAATATATGAGCTGTGATTATTAACAAGATGAAATTTAGCACAGTTAATATTGTTACCATGAGTGAAAAACAGACAAATCAAGCATATTTACTGTAGAGGTAGAGCTGAGGTCAGAACAGTAGAAATAAACTGGCACACAGCTTAGGATGTATCCTCTGCCTGGAATTACCTCTCCAACCTCCTTTGGCCTCTGTGATGTTTTTGTAAGAAACTGTGTTCTGTTTTGAGAAAGAGGCCTGACGTGATCATGTGTCTGAGTGATGATGCTGGATGCGCACTCTTGTGGTGGCTATACTAAATACAGTATCATGTACAGCCTTGGACAGCCTTGAGCAGAGGAAAGCAGTTACAACACTTTTGCAGAACAGCAGCTACTTAGAAAAATTAAACATTCCAGGTAAAAACCAGTTATGCTAAAATTGATTAAAATGAATAAATTAAATGAAGCATGTACCTAGGTAAAAGGGCACAGGCTACAGGTCTAAGCTGATATACGTGTGCCAAAAAGATGCAAAATTGTACACACAACTCCCTCCCCAATGTCAGGACAAGAGTGCTGGGCCCAAGACCTAAAAATAGCTTTGAAACTACAATAATATAATACTAAAAGCTCACTAAAATATACATGAAAGAGATAAAAATGTAAAAACTGACTAGCAAGTGAATAGGCAGCCCAAATTTAAAGGAAAATTTAGAATTTGAAACATAAATGCCAAATAACTCAGCACTAGTCATGATCTTGCAGTAAATCTCTAATGACATCAATGGAGATAGAAGCCAGGAAGACCCCTCTTCGGCGAGAAATAAGGTGACCAGCTCGTCAGATGTATCATCCACAGAGCACACATGTGGAGCTATCTCAGCCGTTTGTCTGGCTGAAGGGGCAGCATTTCGTGCAGTGTAAGGTGTAAAAGGATCCATGACATCCACACGGGGCGGTTCACAGGATGCGTCCCGTAACAACTGCAATCTCAATGGGCATGTCTGTGAATGAACTAGTTACATTATCATGTACCACCTTGGACAGCCCTGGCCAGAGGTACACAGTCAAATGTTGTACAAGCAAAGTAATAACAACACTTTTGAAGAATAGCAGCTACTTAGAAAATTAAACATTCCAGCTAAACACTAGTATTGCTAAAATGAACTAAAATGAATAAATTAAATGAATCATGTAACTAGGTAAAAGGGCACAGGCTCCAGGCATAAGTAAAATACGTGTGCCCAAGCAAGACGCTCAAGTGAACCCACAACCCCCTCCCCATTGACGGGACAAGAGTGCAGGGCCCAAGGCCTAAAAATAACCACACTTTGAAACTATAATAATATAATACCAAAAACTCACTTAAATAGTCATAAAAAGGATAAAAATGTCAAAATAGACTAGCAAGTGCATAGGCAGCCCAAATTAAAAGGACAACATAGAATTTGAAACAAAAATGCCAAAGAAACTAGCACTAGTCATGATCCTGCAGTAAATCTCCGATGTCTTCAATGGAGATAGAAGCCAGGAAGCACCACACTTCGGCAGGCGATAAGGTGACCAGCTCCTCAGATATATGATCCTCAGAGCACACATGTGCAGCTATCTCAGCCATTGTGCTGGCCGAACGGGCAGCATTCCGCACAGTGTCAGATGTAAAGGGATCCATGACATCCACAAGGGGCAGCTCACAGGATGCCTCGACTAACAATTGCAGTCTCAGTGGGCATGTCAGTGAATGAACCCTCATTGAGAACATTAATAGATCTGTGCCCAAAGAAGGTACAGGCTGCACAGCAAGATTGACCTTCAGTACGCGTTCAAAGAAGCACCCCAAGCAACGGACAATTGGCTGCATACAAGTGAGAATAGGTCAGAGTGACAGTGACCAATTCAATTCCAGTTATTCCAACAATTAATCTCCCTGGTACTGCATCATGCGATCATGACACAGGTGGGCTGTGGAGAGCTCCATCACTCCGCTTTCTTGAGATGGGACAACCATTGCGAATCAAAAATAGCATCAGCTGAATACCTACAATTAGTGCCAAAGTTATTGGGAATCCACCAAAGACACTCAAAAAACCAAATGGATTACTGATGATATAAATACAGGCTGTAGAGTGCTATGTATCCAGAATCAGCAACCTTAAAAAAAGTGCATACTCCCAGCAGTATTAGATGCATTAACAATCCTGCTCACAATTCTCCAAAATGTTTGGGGAAGTAGGTATACAATAGAGACTGTACCTCTGCTGATGACCTTGCTACTTGGAGGTCAATGGTCTCTCTGACTGAACAAAAGAGCCTTCAGTCTGCTCAGCTTGTCAAAATTTACATTTGAAGTAGCAATGTGAGACCACAATTCTGCTACCTTTATCTCTTGCATGCGGGGAAAATACACATTTACACAAAAAAGTTACAATTTGGGAAACCAAAACCACATAGGCGATCGCAGGTTGCATACCACAGTAGCCTTCATCACTCAGCATTAAATAAATTCCATTCGAAAGTACTTAAAACACTGGGTGAATCAAAAAACCATAAATTCCCTTCAGATAACAAGCAACGTTCGCTACGACCACATTACAAGTGCCATGCAAGGACATCTGTTTACAGATCATAGAATGGCTAACAGAAGACTTGCATTTGCTTCCACTAAGAAAGACCTCTTTCACATCATTCAGACATTTGTAGTCAAAAGGTAGCTACCATTCCTCATGGATGTAACTGTCCCCCTACTGTTCAAATCTGCCTACAGGGAAGTGTTTTAAGCACAAACTGAATTGAAATGTCAAAATGGGAAGATTAATCACTCCATGTATTAACCATACGGAGGATGGATTTTCTGCCACAGTAAATGGCAACTTTTATAACTTTTCAATGTTAAGCGTGATATAAATAGCCTCTTTTTTTGAGCCAATATCTGTTGCTGTTGTGTCAAATTAAATTCACCAAATAACTCCTTGGGGTTAACATGCTGCTAGGGCACCTGGACCTAAGCTGACTCTGTCCATGATGTAAAAGTGACATTTCATTTTGAATGAGGTTAGTTGCAGATGAGACAATGTTATTCAGTGTGTAAATGCGATTGGACAATGTGTTCATATCATTAAAGACAGTGGCTAGAGCCTTTTATATGGTTTCCTTATCAATCTGAGAGCATAGAGGGTGTACCCTCTGCCCAATCTGGAAGGATAGTCTGAACCTCCACATCTGGAGATATGGGCCGGGGATCAGGTCTAGAATGTAGCTTGCATCTGCAAGATGAAGATGTGCGTCAGCAGGGCTGCATATCGAACACAGAATTTGTTCCAGGACAATCGCAGTGTGAGTGCTCTTCTGACCCCTGTAAAGTAGTGCACAATTTATGTAAGCAAAACCACTGTGCGATGATGTGTCTAGATTTCAGGAGCTGTCCCCAAATGGCCAACGCAAGCACTAGCCTATCTTGTTCTATGTTCCTAGCCTAGAACAGGGTGTACAGACTACATAACGAGAAATCCTTACTGAAAACAACATCATGCATAGCGTATTCTCAGAATACCATACAACATGTAAAATAACCTTGTTAAAATGATGTGTAAGAAATTGGGTTGTTGGTTGAATGGGGTGTGAGCCACAATCTCTTGCAAGGGGTACCACAAAAAGTCACTAGTTTAACCTGTGCTTAACTCTGGGTAGCTTCAAAAGCAGTCAGGCTAAACCTATAGGCAATGAGCCTGAATCATAAAGGTAAACCTAGACCAAAAGTTCAAGTTTAGATCAATAGTCTGAACTTAGCCCAAAAGTCTAAATTTACCAATAGTAAAGTTAGAGTTTTGTCTAAGTTTACACTTTTGGACTAAACATAGACTTTTGTTCTCAGTTTAGCTTTGTGAATCGGACCGAATGTGTTAAGTATTTATGCAATACAGAAACAGCAACACAGTGAATACACAACACAATAAAAATCTCAAACCAATATAGAACACTGGAGAACACTTTAATAAATTATTTGACACCAAAACCGTCAATGTCCGATTAGCAGAACCGGCCACATGGGTACCTCTAGTACCACAACCAAAGGTCCGGAAGTAGATGGAGACCTCTTGGGGGTTCAAGACTCATTCATGCTGGGTCCAGGTGTGGGTTCAAGACGGTGGGACCCTGCTATGTCCCTGTGGCTCTGGACAGTGGGCAAGCAAATCCAAAAGTGGAATCACTTCTGGAAGTCGTGGGTGCAGGTGAAGGGCTCCCCAGCAGGGTTGGCCTCTGAAGGTTCAAGGCAGACTTCAGGCAACAAAGCAGTCATTCCAGGACAGCAGCAGTCTGTCATAGTGCACAGCAGATCACAACAGCGAGCTGTCCTCTGAGAGTTCTTCCGCAGGACCGGTAGTGAACTGAAGAGTAGGTCTGAAAGTCCTATTTTTGTACCCTAGTGACCTGCACCTAGAAGTTGGGAGAAGTTTCCACAAGGGTTCTCCAAAGTTCCAGGAGTTTCCTGCCCCTTTTACGATGACTCCTAGCTGTCTGCTCTCACAATACAAGGTTGTTAAGCCTATTGTATGGAGGCAGAGCTCAGCCTTTTCAGCTGCAAGTGAGACTGTCCTTAGCTCCACCCCTCCATCAAGTCAGTTAGAGGCCCATGAAGGGGCTGCTAATTGCGGGACTGTCTGAGGTGAATTCTCAAAGCCTCAACTGTCAGTTACACCCAGTCATGTAACCTAAGGTAGGCTACAGCACAAGGGGCAGGAAAATGCCAGCTTTCTAAAAGTGACATTTTCAAATTTGTAATGATAAATCTGACTTTACCATAAAAGAGGGTTTAGCATTACAAGTTCCGAGATACCAAACATTATATATTTACAACCTCTGGTGTAGGAATTACAGCTTAATAAATATAATAAGAATTCCCCAATGTTATCCTTTGTGAGGGGTAGGCAAACAGGTAACAAATCTGGGAGTTTGTCACTACTAGACGTACGTATCCTAGCTTTTAACTGGACAGCAACCTGCCCTATGGGTTACATAGAGCCTGTCTAGGGGGTTCTTATAAGTATTAATATGGGAACTTAAAGCTTGGCAAAGGGATTTAAATGCCATGTCAACATGCCAGTGAGACACTGCCTACAGGCTGCAATGGCAGGCTTGGGACATGTCCTAAAGCACTGCTAAAGTGGGTGGCACAGCAAGTGCTGCAGGCCCACTGGTAGCATTTAATTTACAGGCCCTGGGTATATGGTATACCACACAATAAGGGACTTGCATGTAAATTAAATATGCCAATCAAGTACATGCCAATCAAACCATGTTTACTGGAGTGATCACAAGCACTTTATCACTGATTAGCAGTGCTAAAGTACACAGAGTCCTAAAGCCAATAAGCAAAGATCCAGCAGAAAGTAGTAAGAGGAAAAAAAAAACGTTTGTTTGTTGACCCTGTAGAGAGGGTCATTTCCAATATGATTTCAACCTAAAATGTGTAAAATTAGGAGCTAAACATGGAGAACCAAAGAAGGTCCAGGAAGGCACCGCAACACCTTCCCCATGGCTGTAGGAGGCAGAGATAAACTAATCTAAATGTGGCAAGCTCTTAAACAAAATGTTCACCGTAGCTATTAAGGTAAACAAAAAGCAATTTAAAAAGTGGGCCAATTTAAAAATACATTAAAGGATATACGAAATAAAACAATTTAATGAAAAAACTAAGGGCAACTTAAAAATCAACGAAGGCTTAAGAGATATTTTTCATATTGTCAGTTTCAATCGGATCCAGAATGGAACCCACATCTTACCACCATAGCCTCAGCAAGCAAATCATAGGGACAGACATGGTGTTGTGTAGTCATTTTGAGCTATAGTTTTAGATATGTTATTTTAGCAAACTAAGCCTGCCGCTGTGCACATTAACCTAGATATATTTTATTCTACTTTCGTTATATTATTTTCACATTAGCCACATTTGCGGTCTTGTTTTATTTTTTTTAGCTAGCTGTTCTTTGCCTAGGCCAGCACTGCATTCTTAAACAAGACATTTATTTCACTCTGTTCTCTTCTCAAGGCTGCAGTAAGATAGGTTGCCGGCAAAAGATGTACGCTTTGTCTCCAATGTTCACAGAAACATACACACTCTTTCGTGGGGATCCTTTCTTGGAACATCAGCTGTTTTATTATAAAAACACTACTTTGACCCATGTACGTTAGAGGAAGATTCAAGCCAGATGACCACGACTGTATGCTGACTGCTGAGTGCTTCGCTGAAGCTGCTCATGTAGACTAAAGGCCTCTTGCTCAGGTATGAGAGATGATGTCTTCCCAGGGGGAACCTTAAGGGCAGAATTAGAGCTTAACATGCTGTGCTCTAACATAGCGTAGGTAGGAACTATCCCTAACAAACTCAGTGACACAATGGTAGCGTTATTTTTGCGTTTAACTCTCCTTGTCACAATTTTAATAATATTGTGCTTCATCGTCCTAAGATGCAGTTACTTCAATAAAACCTTATTGAACTATACTCTGCCTCTGATTGTCCTTGTATACATTGCATACAAACGGACGAGATCTGAGTGACCATGATTTCCCTGAGGATTCATTTGTGTTGTGCGCCCGGTTGCCCAATCATCCTTGCTTTTGGGTGGAGATGAGGCACTGCTAGTTAGCCAAAACAAACCCAGATTAGGCTGACAGGTGTCACCTGGAGCAGGTTCAGACTCAGTCCCCCACAGTCCAGGCAATTCTGCCGCCCAAATCCAGTAGTCTCATTAGGATTATGAGAACCTATGTGACAATGGTCAGTATCCTCAGCTGACTTCGAAGGTGTGGCATCCTGTTTTATGCCCATGTTAGAGGAGCCAGGATCTAGGAGTCCAGGAGCCAAAGCATTCATTTCAATTGAGTAGAATGGCTCATCAAAAGTATCCTGTAGCAATGGCAGTCTCATGGGACAACATTGGAAATAAGCCCTCAAAGAACACATCTGCAGATCTAGGTCCGTAAATTGCACCAATTGCGTTGCAAGACAAATGTCGAGTGCACACTCGAAAGGGCCAGAGACAGAGGAACGCAGGCTACACAAGAATCACCACACTGGTAAAAAACACTGGAACCAGTTTTCGTTCAGTTCCTCAAGCAAAGACACTCCAAAGTATTGTATCATGCGTTCATGACGCAACTGGATGTGCAGTAGTTTCATCACCATTTGGCCTCGAGTAGGACCTCCATTGTGAAGCAGCAAAAATAGGAGCAAAATTTCACCGTTTAGGAATAATACAAGTGGTATGCCTCCGAATAGACTGGAAAACTAAGAGTGTATAAAGGACGTTATCACTCCATAAAAAACTGTAATATTCAAACAAATCCAGACACAACCTTTCCTCAAAAGTGCATCACACCAAAATGCTGGGGAAAGTTTGTTTTCAGTAGCAATTGTATTTCAGAGGTTGACCCTGCAACTTGAAGTTCAAATGCTTCACAGGCAGATGTAAGTGCCTCGTCCTTTAGAAGCAATAAGGCATTTTGGGGGTCATTCTGACCCTGGCGGTAAAAGGCAGTTACCGCCGGTCAGAAGACCGCCATAACACCGCCGCGGCCGCGGTAACCCGCCAGTGTCATTCTGACCCACAACTGCCAAACCGCCAAAAACCCGACCTCCACTGAAGGCCGCCACATCAGCGGTCAGCGATAAACTGGAGATGACCAAACCTCCACCGTCACGCCAACAGAAATACGCCCATGCCATTACGACCCACGAATCCACGCGGCGGTCTTTCAACCGCGGTATCCCATTGGCGGTACACACTGCCGCAGTCAAAATACACACACCTTTACAAAACACAGCCACATTGGATAATTCAAAATACACACACCTGAGACACATACAAACACCACTCCCACACAATCAATACGATATAAAACACACACCCACATCACCCACAAACCCCCACAAATCGAAATTCAGAGACAAGGCGCAATACACAGAGAGAGAGCACAGGGAACACAAACCACAGCACACACAGGAACCCAACATCATTCCCCACACTACATCTACACACAAAACACCACACACCACTACACTCATCACCACAAACACCACCCCACACCTCATCCACACCACCCCATGGCACCACAAAGACACCCCAGGTTCTCGGACCAAGAACTCAGGGTCATGGTGGAGGAAATAATTAGGGTAGAGCCCCAGCTCTTCGGCACACAGGCGCAGCACACCACAATAGCCAGGAAGGCGGAGCTATGGCAAAGGATCGTCAACAGGGTCAATGCTGTGGGACAGCATCCCAGAAATCGGGAAGACATCCGAAAGCGCTGGAACGACCTACTGGGGAAGGTGCGGACGATGGTGTCAAGACACAACATCGCTGTGCAGAAGACTGGCAGCGGACCCCCACCCACTCCACCCGAATTCACAGCATGGGAGCAAGAGGTCTTGAACATCCTGCATCCTGAGGGCCTCGTTGGAGTAGGCGGAGGAATGGACTCTGGTAAGTCTAATCTCAACTACTTCACCCCCCCAACCACCAGCATGCCAACCCCCACCCCTACCCTCACCCCCAACCCCCCAGCACATATCCTCCCTGCTAATGTCTCACCAGCACAACCCACCCAAACCAACACCAACCCCTGAATGCCAACACAAACCATGGACACCCATCACATAAGCATGACCACTGCACATACCCATCCCCCCCCCAAACCACCCTGACAACTCCTCCCACAAGGGAAGGCCAGCACTGGGGGACAAGGGCACCCACAAATCGCACGCCATGGCACACACAGAAGCAATAACCATACTCTTTTACCCCTGCATGGCCCGAACGCCAACACACCGGCCCGGAGGGTCCAGAAATGTCCATCCCACCCCCAGAACAGGTCCCCAGTGATGACAGCAGCTCTGTCGACCTAGAACCTGATGACCAGCCCGGACCATCGGGGGCCTCTAGACAGAAGGTTCCCCTCAGGCAGCCACAGGTCCCAGCAGACCTACCCCCCTCTGGAAACCCCAGCACAGCACCCACCCAGCGGGCCAATGCCTCTGTCTCCAGGACAGGTCAAGCAGCGGTGTGTCTACCACTACAGGGCACCCAGGGCAACCCACCACCCCAACAACAACAGGGACCTGGGGGCAGTGGTAGTGGGCACACCGTCCAGGGGACAGAGGCCCAGGAACAAAGGGGAACTGGGAGGGCTGCTGTGCGACAGAGGGAGGACAGGCCTAGGGAACCCACTGTCCAAGAGGCCCTCACCACCATCATGGGAGCGTACCACCACTCCCAAGAGACGATGGCGATGGTCCTGGCCAGGTTCCAGGAGATCCAGGCCATGCAGGAGGGCCAGTACATGGGGTTCCGGGAAGAACTGCGCAGCATCAGTTCCGCAATGGGTACAATCGTGGTGGCACTCAACCAGATTGTCACCACATTACGGGACCATGTGGCCCCCCAAAGGGCCCCTGCCACTAGCATGGAGGAAGAACAGCCCACCACCTCCGCCGGCGCTAGTGGTCAGGAGGCCCCGACACAACAGCAACGGGCCATCCGGACCCCACCCCCTGCAGAACATAAACCACCCTGCAAGAAAGGCCTGAGATCGAGGAAGAAGACAGAGTAGGATGTCAAGACCCCAGCCATGCACGGATCCCCCCGGATGTCATCCCACTGTCCCACTTGTTCACCCTGTCCAACCTTGAACTGCCCCTGCTCCACCTTCCACAGGCATATGGACAATGCACCTGTGCGAACATGAGTCTGGACTCTGCCATGGACATGCCTCCACCATCACCCATCACCTTTTTTGAACTATACACCAATTTTTGCACTTCAATAAACACAATTATTGCACAAAAACCATCTGGAGTCTGCTATTTATTTTTTTAAACCAAATGTATTCGATATAACCAACCAAAAATGTCCAAATACATTGTGATGACAACATACCAGTGTCACACAGCGGTAGTCCATGGGGAAATAAACCAGAGGGCACTCCGTGGGGACCAGAGCACTGAAATAGGAAGGCAAATTCACAACTAAGTTACCATACATTGGGGTGAAAGGTCAGACAGTAGAGAGCCAGTACTGTTACAGATATAATAAAATGCAGCAGTAGATTCTTACCTGTGTGTTACTGGAAATACTGCAGTATCACTCTGTGTCTGTGTCGTCCTTTTCGTCTTCCTCCTCTTCACTCTCCGCAGGCTCCACAGCGGCCACAACACCACCATCTGGACCATCATCCTGCAGGAAAGGCACCTGGCGTCGCAAAGCCAGGTTGTGAAGCATGCAGCAGGCCACGATGATATGACACACCTTCTTTGGTGAGTACATTAGGGATCCACCTGTCATATGCAGGCACCTAAACCTGGCCTTCAGGAGGCCGAAGGTCTGCTCGATCACCCTCCTAGTATGCCCATGGGCCTCATTGTACCGTTCCTCTGCCCTTGTCCTGGGATTCCTCACTGGGTTCAATAGCCAAGGCAGGTTGGGGTAACCAGAGTCACCAATTAGCCACACACGCTGTCTCTGTAGCTGTTCCATCACATAAGGGATGCTGCTATTTCGCATGACGTACGCGTCATGCACTGACCCTGGGAACTTGGCATTTACATGGGAGATGTACTGGTCAGCCAAACAGACCACCTGGACATTCATGGAATGATAACTTTTTCGGTTCCTGTACACCTGTTCATTGTCTTTTGGGGGGACCAAAGCCACATGGGTACCATCAATGGCACCAATGATATTGGGAATGTGTCCAAGGGCATAGAAATCACCCTTCACTGTAGGCAAGTCACCCACCTCAGGGAAAATGATGTAGCTCCGCATGTATTTCATCAGGGCAGACAACACTCTGGACAATACCCTTGAAAACATAGGCTGAGACATCCCAGATGAAATGGCCACTGTAGTTTGAAATGATCCACTAGCCCAAAAATGGAGTACTGACAGCACCTGCACTAGAGGCGGAATCCCTGTGGGTTGGCGGATGGGTGACATCAGGTCTGGCTCCAGTTGGGCACACAGTTCCTGTATAGTGGCACGGTTGAGTCTGTAGGTGAGTATGACATGTCGTTCTTCCATTGTCGACTGGTCCACCAGCGGTCTGTACACGGGAACATTCCTCCGTCTCCTCGCAAGTCCCAGCGGACGTGCCTAGGAAGGACAACATGGAGCACAGAGTCAATCAACCCACAGGTAAGTTCCCACAGCCTGCACAGTACACGAATCTCTCTGGATTGAATAGCTTGTATGAGTGTCGATGCAAGGCCTAGCCATGTGTGACGCAGTAGGAATTAAGCCATGTGGGCCCTTGAAATGGCGGCTGCCTGACCTGTGAAGTGTGACAGTGTGAAGTGAGGTCATTGCGCTGGCGTGGCACGCCGTGGCGGTAGGCGGTCGAAGACCGCGGCGCAAAGCAGCATTGGTTAACATTGAACCCTACGGGTTTCAGGAGGAAATGACGATGTGCGCCGGCAGTCGCGGTACGCACTGCCGTGGTACGCACAGCCGCGGGCGTGACCGCCATTTTCTCTCTGCTTAATCACACGGGACCTGAGCATCCACAGGAGAGGACCTATACTGCAAATGCTGCTGTGACCTCGGTCTGGAAGTGACAATGGCTGCTGCGACTGGGGAAAGGGCCCCCGCCTTCAGTTCCGAAGAGTTGGAGAAGCTCGTGGACGGGGTCCTCCCCCAGTATGCGCTACTCTACGGTCCTCCAGACCAACAGGTGAGTACACGGGGCCAATGCATAGTGGGCAATGCCTGTGATGAGTGGGGTGGATGTACGATGGAGGGGAGGGGAGCGAATTACGAATGCATGGCATGACAGATGAGAGCATGTGCCACCTGGCAAGTTTGGGGAGGGGGGGCCACTCACATCGAGCATGCAGAAAAGTGATGATGTTTCTTTTCCCCCCCTGTACATGTCACATAGGTCAGCGCCCATCAGAAGATCGATATTTGGCGTGCCATCGCCAAGGACGTCCGGGCCCTGGGGGTCCACAACAGACGGGCACCCACTGCCGCAAGAGGTGGGAGGACATCCGCCGCGGGAGCAGGAAGACCGCTGAGGCTCTGCTGGGGATGGCCTCCCAACCTAGGAGGGGTGCCAGTCGTACCTTGACCCCCCTGATGTCCCGGATCCTGGTGGTGGCCTACCCCGATTTAGATGGGCGCTTGAGGACATCACAGCAGACACAAGGGGGTGAGTACCAGCACATTCAGCTATATTTGCGTGCAGTGGAGGTGCCTGGGTGGGGGAGGAGGGCTGTGGGTATCGCTAGGCCAGGGCGATTTCTGTAGGCTAGGCCCCTCCGTGAGGTATGGTCCTGTGCCCCCGCCCCCCACCTCTGTAGGGTGCCTAGTAACGCTATTCATGGACCTGTGTATTCTGTGTGGGCAGTTGTCGCCCATAGGCTTGTAGGGCATGTCCCAGGGAATGAGTAGTGTACCCCAAGTGCGCAGCGTAGTGCAGGGGGCTTCTGTGTCTGTCCTCTCCGCCAACGGTGTCCCCAATGCATGCACTCAACTTGTCTTTATTTCTCCACCCCCCCCATTTTCTTTGTGTTTCTGTGAATGTGTGCATTAGCATCATCAGGCGGAGGAGAAGTGGCATCGGCGCAAGAGGGAGCTGCATCTCACATTGCCCCGGAGGGCCATGCAACGGACTCCGACATGACCAGTGAGACGGAGGGCGAGGGGGGTTCCACCACGGGGACCCGTGCAGACGTCAGTGACACCGACACGTCCTCGGATGGGAGCTCCCTTGCGGTGGCGGCAACATCCGTGCCCACCGATACTACAGGTACAGCCGCCTCCCAGCGCACCAGCTCCGCCCTCCCAGCAGCCCCTCGGCCTTCGGCCCGTGCCCGCACGGCCAGGAAGGCGGCCATCTCCTTCGCCCCAGGCACCTCAGGCCCTGCCCCAGTCACCCCTGCTGCCCTCAGTGAGGAGGTCATTGACCTCCTGAGGACCATCATTGTTGGGCAGTCTACCCTTTTGAATGCCATCCAGGGTGTGGAGAGGGAGGTGCATCAAAGCAATGCATACCTGGAGGGTCTTCATTCGGGTCAGGCTGCCCAGCAGCGATCGTTTAACGCTCTGGCCTCAGCACTGACGGCAGCGATTGTCCCTGTCTCCAGCCTCCCTTTTCTAACTCCCTCCACCCAGTCCCACTCCCCTGTTCCTCTGCCTATCCCATCCACACCTACAGTCCAGCCTGCACACACCTCAACACCCAAGGGAAGCTCATCCAGACATAAGCACCACAGAACACACAAGCATTCACACAAGCAACATACAGATGCAGACATGCCAACAGCCACTACCTCCTCTGTGTCCCCCACCTCCTCGTCTCCCTCCTCCCTCCCTGTGACGTCTACACTCACACCTGCATGCACACCACCATCAGCCAGTACACCCATCACCAGCACACCCTCCACACCAGTCCGCACACGTGCAGTCACCACCCCCACTGCCATGTACACGTCCCCTGTGTCCTCTCCCTGTGTGTCTGTCACCCCCGCTTCCAAACCACACAAACGCAGGCAGGCACCCAAACAACAGCCATCCACCTCACGTCAGCCTCCAGCCCAAGCACCTGCACCCAAAGACACCAGACTTGACTCTCCTACAACCACATCCTCTTCCTCCGCTCCCATACCCACTCCAGCTACCCTTCCCATGGCTCCTAAAAAACTAATCCTCTATAAACTGGACCTCTTTTCCTCACCTGACCCACCCCCTCCATCTCGTAAGAGTTCCAAAAACACCTCACCCACCACCAGCCCAGCAACTCCCAAGAACGTCGTGGCTGGTTTTTGGAGTCCGCCCTTTCCTTGTGCAGGGACATCGGCCAGCAGCAAAGGCACAGCCAGGCCCCCCCCCTGGGAAGAGGAGCAAAAAACTGAAGGGCAGGCGCGACAGGCCTGATACGCCTGCCCCCAAGGAGGGTAGCCTTGCACCGTCACCTGCCATATCGGGTAAGGGAGCCAAGGGCCACGGAGAGTCTGCCAAGGAGGGCAAGGGCAGCAAAGCGCAAAAGGCAGGGAGCAGCCGACCTGGCCATGAGGGCCCCACCAGCCCCATTCCGGGGGCATCGGAGGAGACCCAGGGCCCCAGGACTCCATCACAGGAGGGCCCCGCAACGGAAAGGTCCGATGCTGACTGAGCAGTAAGTATTGGCCAGGTGTGGTTCACTCGAAACACAAGACAGGCACCGCTGAACAGGGCCCCGCCGTGAGGAGCACCGCTGAACAGGGCCCCGCCATGAGGAGCACCGCTGAACAGGGCCCCGCCGTGAGGAGCACCGCTGAACAGAGCCCCGCCGTGAGGAGCACCGCTGAACAGGGCCCCGCCAAGACAGGCACCGCTGATCAGGGCCCCGCCGTGAGAAGCACCGCTGAACAGGGCCCCGCCGTGAGGAGCACCGCTGAACAGGGCCCCGCCGTGAGGAGCACCGCTGAACAGGGCCCCGCCGTGAGGAGCACCGCTGAACAGGGCCCCGCCAAGACAGGCACCGCTGAACAGGGCCCCGCCGTGAGAAGCACCGCTGAACAGGGCCCCGCCAAGATAGGCACCGCTGAACAGGGCCCCGCCGTGAGAGGCACCGCTAAACAGGGCCCCGCCGTGAGAAGCACCGCTGAACAGGGCCCCGCCAAGACAGGCACCGCTGAACAGGGCCCTCCTGTCAAGCACCGCTCCGCTGGGCCCTCCTGTCAAGCACCGCTCCGCTGGGCCCTCATCTCAAGCACCGCTCCGCTGGGCCCTCCTGTCAAGCACCGCTCCGCTGGGCCCTCATCTCAAGCACCGCTCCGCTAGGCCCTCCTGTCAAGCACCGCTCCGCTGGGCCCTCATCTCAAGCACCGCTCCGCTGGGCCCTCCTGTCAAGCACCGCTCCGCTGGGCCCTCCTGTCAAGCACCGCTCCGCTGGGCCCTCATCTCAAGCACCGCTCCGCTGGGCCCTCCTGTCATGCACCGCTCCGCTGGGCCCTCATCTCAAGCACCGCTCCGCTGGGCCCTCCTGTCAAGCACCGCTCCGCTGGGCCCTCATCTCAAGCACCGCTCCGCTGGGCCCTCCTGTCAAGCACCGCTCCGCTGGTCCCTCATCTCAAGCACCGATCCGCTGGGCCCTCCTGTCAAGCACCGCTCCGCTGGGCCCTCCTGTCAAGCACCGCTCCGCTGGGCCCTCATCTCAAGCACCGCTCCGCTGGGCCCTCCTGTCAAGCACCGCTCCGCTGGGCCCTCCTGTCAAGCACCGCTCCGCTGGGCCCTCATCTCAAGCACCGCTCCGCTGGGCCCTCCTGTCAAGCACCGCTCCGCTGGGCCCTCATCTCAAGCACCGCTCCGCTGGGCCCTCCTGTCAAGCACCGCTCCGCTGGGCCCTCCTGTCAAGCACCGCTGGCCAATTGGCAGGCCCGGTTCTGTGTCGGGCAGGGCTTCACGAGGCACTCTGCCCACCATGCCTCCTCCATGACCAGTGGACTTTGTAATCCACCTGATGGACTGTGGCTTTGCACCCCCCAGGATGGCACAGTGGGCAATCCACCCACTGTAGAGACTTGAGAGACTGTGGCTTTGCACTCCCCAGGATGGCACAGTGGGCAACCCACCCACTGTAGAGACTTGAGAGACTGTGGCTTTGCACTCCCCAGGATGGCACAGTGGGCAACCCACCCACTGTAGAGACTTGAGAGACTGTGGCTTTGCACTCCCCAGGATGGCACAGTGGGCAACCCACCCACTGTAGAGACTTGAGAGACTGTGGCTTTGCACTCCCCAGGATGGCACAGTGGGCATGGAGGCACTTCGTGGATCTGGCGTCGTGGACTCATGTGGCTGAGGTGCCCCCCCTTCCCTTCCCCCTGAGGTGCCAGTATTTGATTTTTGTGATGCCCCAGCAGTGTTCTCTCCAATGGACTCGATCTCGTGTGTGGGCTTTGCCCATGTGTTGCTGCACATTGGCCCACGGACATTTGAACTTTGCAAAACTGTGCCGGACTTTTGCTACTTGTATATATATATATAGTTCTAGATGTGTAATAATTCATTATATATTGCTAAGTTCGCTATACTTAATTCTTGCTATAATATAGTTCTATTTTTACAATCATTGCCTTTTGTCTTTGCTTTTTTGTTTTGGGGGTTTAGGGGTGTCACTCTGACTTTTTAATCTGCATTGGTGTGTAGGTATTTCGGTGGGGGTGAGGGTGGGGGTGGGTGTTTGGCGTATGTGTGTGCCGTAAGCTTTCCTCCTCCCCCCTCCCCTGTGTCGTATGTGCAGTACTCACCGTTGTCATCTGCGGCGACGTTTGTGATCCTGGAAGAAGAGCAGGAAGGCAATGGCTGAGAGGATGTGGAGTTCCGGTTCCATGCTGTCCCGATTCCGCGTGGAGTGTGTCGAGGTGAGCGTTTTCCATTGGAAATGTCTGTTTCCGCCGTGTTTTTATCGGCGGGGCTCCCGCCCCGGAAAAGGTGGCGGATTGGTGAGTCGTGATAGGGTGGGCGGTACATTGTCTGCCGCCTGGCTGTTGGCGGTGACCGCCGCGCTGTTTGTTTGTGCCGCCGTGGCGGTCGGAGTGTTAAAGCGGCAGCCTGTGTTGGCGGTTCCCGCCAGGGTCAGAATTCCATTTTTTGGACCGCTAGCCTGTTGGCGGGTTGGCCGCCGCTTTAACACTGACCGCCAGGGTCAGAATGACCCCCTTTGTCTGCTCAGTTTGTCAAAGTTAACATTAAATGTTGGAATTTTAGGCCACAGGCTAACTATACTAATCATATGTTGGAGGAAAGAGCACATTATTACAACATGTCAATATTTGAGAGACTGAAACCAGATATTGGACACCTGCCCTCTCATCGACACAAAAACTTTGATTTCAACTTCAAATGACTTCCATTTGAAAGTAATTGAGACACTGGATGAATATAGGAAACTGATACTACCTTCAAGTAACTAGGGATGGACAGAAAATATCACTCCTCTTGCAAAGTTGGCCAAAGTCTGGAACTCTGTGTTATGCATGTTACAAGGAGTTCTCGATAAATTCCGTCATCCGTCACATGGTGGAATTTTGTACGTTGGTGCACATGAGACGTGTGTTGGTACACACTGGCAAGTGGCACAATACTTTTTGGGCACTTGCATACAAGAAACTTTGCGGCCACTGGCGTGACTTCTGGCAGTGACAGTGCCTGGAGTTTCAGTAGAGGCCAAGGGGCTCATAACGAGTTTGTCCGTCCATGGACCACCATGGCCGCATTGTGGTCTGACCACCGTCAGGTTGGCAGTCTGACCGGCATATTACTAGTCATGCTGGCCTATGGAGTAAAGACATGGAGTCACACGTGCATAAAATCCATGCCGCCAAGGATGCAACCAACCATAAGTACACACACCTACCTCTGTCATTACACTAAACAATAGATCATCGTGCTGACAGCCACATTGTATGGGGCTCACATCTCGGGCACCAAGTACACATCATGGTTTCCTGGGTCAGAATCATACACAAAGGAAGATACATTCACAGTCACAAAACACCCCCTTGGTCAGGTCACTCACAATGCACAGCAACACTCCACAAAAACACACGTCTACTCTTATCAGGCACAGGGACAGTGAAGTATACACAACATTGTCTCACACAACACCAACAACACTGCAACATCACATCTACAAGTGCAACTCACACACTCACATTGCACACATGTCATGCACTACAGTTACATTCAACACAAATGTATGGATGTTGCATGGAACACAAACACCACTTCCATTAAACATACATAGTACCCACATTGCAACACAATGGAACGGCAGTGGGATGCACAATAGACAGAGAGACAAATATGCAAAGCGCACGAGGCAAACAATACCTGCACAATAGGGATGGGGGCATCAGGAGAACTTGGGAAAGGAGGGTGCACTGGATCTAGTATCACTTTGCACATGCCCCTTAAACAACATTTGCACAGGACCTGACCCTACATATATCTCAGTGACAAACAGTACTAGAGCCAGATAACATGCCTGTCTTCATAATGTGGAAGTGCAAGTCAAGAAAGACATACAACTCCAACTGAATGAGACATATATATACGTGCAATAGCTGCAAGTTACGCTCAGCTAAATAGACACATGCACAGTCAAATGCACACAAAGGTAGCACAATTGAACACCATCCATGTCTACACAAACATAACTCAAGCTGCCACACATCAGATATATCTATAACTCATATCAGGGGGACAATTCTAACCCCTTACATGCTCACATTGGACAACAGAAGATGAAGTACTTACCACTTCAGAGTGTAAGCGATGTGGCGGTATAGGGGAAGATGATGTACATATGTTTGCCTCATGTCTGAAACTCCAGGGTTTCTTGTCAGTGGTGGGTAAGACAATATCTAACTCCCTGGGTGTCACAATTGAAATGACCCCCCGGTTAATCACATTTGGGGTATCAGCTAGTGATACTGATGTACCTTCTTCCCCGCTTCTCATGTGTTCTTTAACTAAGCTTAACCTCTATCAAAGAGGGTTGGTATTTATCCTAATTTTACTTTCGAGAAGGGAAGTGTGCAGAAGCAGGGTTCAAACCACCCCCACTAATTGGAAGGAATGAAGAAGTTCTGTTCTTTTCTTTAAAGATATAAATAAAAGCCAAGCGAAGAGGATTGGTAATCGGTTATGGGATCTCTTAAAGATATGAGATGTTTATTGTCTAATGTCCAATGATTATTCACCTGGACCTGGCTAAGTCTGGAATTGGGTCTCATTAAGGGATCTAGATGGTTATGGGCTTCCTGTGCACTGGCGTTTGAGCTTAGTGCACCTGAATAAACTTAATGGTGATGATGTATGAGGACAAAAATAAAAAAAGATGAAGTAATTAGCATACCAAACAAAGCACAATGCTAGGACACCGCAATTTCATTTTCATCCACATAGTCATACAGTCAACATATACCCTTGTCTTGGGGAACACCAGCAGTCAGATACTGCAAACAACAGCAAATGGATCAGAAAGCAAGCAGAAACACACACAACTATATGCAGCCAACTCAAGTTTCTCAGGAACAACATAAAGGTAGAAAAAGAATTGCAGGGCAAATATGTACAGAAAAAAAGAACTGTTTGAGTTTATTTAAAACCAAATTTAAATAGTCCAAGGCCATCAGTGAGTCCATATGGATTTGTCCAGGCTCTCACTTGACTCCGTTACTGCCAGGGAACATCCACATGAAGGGGCATCAAGTGGGCAGGCAGGCACCTCAGGGATGATCCTTGGGGGGGTGATTTGGGATGGGTGTGTTTGGGAGGAGAAGGCTTCTTCTTGGGGGTAGGGGTATTTATGCTTGCAGGAGGCAGGTGTGACGGTGAGGACTTGGGGGAGGATGGGTTGGGAGGTGGATGGGGGCCTCTTTGGTTTGGGATTGTGTAGAGGGACCAGGGGAAAGAGCAAGCTCAAACAGAAACTCAGACTTAGGAGCAAGGAGACGGTCATCAGACGGTGGTGAAGTTTTGGAGATCAAAGGAGTTGTTGCTGTGTGGTGTGGATGTCTTGGGTGTGTGCGTGTGTGAGGTGTGCTTGTGTGTGGTGCTGTGAATTGCATGTGTGAGTGTGAAAGTTTGCAGGTCTTGGGGGCTGGGAAGTGGAGAAGCTGGGTGATGTGGAAGTGATGGATGTGTGTGTCTTTTGGGGTGGTGTCTGTGGGTATGATGGTAGTGGTGGATGTGTATGTGTCTCCTGAAGTGGTGTCTGCAGCTATGGTGGATATGGAAGACATCTATGTGTCTACTGGGGTGGTGTCTGTGGCTATGGTGAATGTGGTAGGTGTGTCACTGACTGTTGTGTTGGTACCCAGGGGACGTGGTGACTGCTGTTGTATGTGTGGGTGTCTGTTAAGTGCTTGCATTCTGTGTGCTTTGTGGTGTTCCTATGTGCTCTGCTCTTGTGTATTGAGGTGGATGCATGCAGGTCAGTCTGTGTGATCGGGATTGGTAGAGGAATGAGGGATTTGGATTGGGAAGAGGGAGGAAGTGGAGGGAAGGAAGTTGGGGGTTGACTGGCTGCCATCAGTGTGAAGGTCAGAGATGGAAAAGATCTCTGTGGGCCAGACATTGCACTATGAATGCCTTCCAGGAATACATTAGTCTACTGCAGTTGGGTGGACAACCCGTGGATGGCATTCACAATAGCTGTCTGACCCACAGAGATACTCCTCAGGAGGTCAATAGCCTCCTCACTGAGGACACCCAACCTCTTGGTTGAGCAGACATGGCCAACATGGTGTGGGGAGCAACAGGGAGGGTGGTGATAGAACTGGGGGTGGTGGACAGAGATGGTACAGGGGTACAACCCAATAGGTCTGCCACCAATAGGTAGTGTCCACTGGAAGAAGAATCTGATGATGGTGAGGATGTAGATCTGGTCTCCAACATGGCACTCCCCTCACCCTCTAGGCCATTATGTCAGTGGTGTCTTGATCCGAAGTCCCATGGCCAGGTGCTTCCCCACTCAGCTGTGCCCTGTGTCCTTCACTTCCCTGGGCTGATGCTGCAAATACAAAGAGAAATAGGGTCATCACATGACCATGATCACTCTTGAACAACAGGTGTGATTAGCAAATATTATCATGTTGTCAAGTAGGCCCCAGCAACAAACTCCACCTAACTGGCCCATGTTTGTATCATACAATATGAATGTGTGCCATCTGAACTGTAAACAGTTGCCAATAGGAAATTCACGATCTGAGACAACTGCAATTACATAGCTATGGCAAAATTTGTGCAATTATGGTAACCATTGAACAAGTTGGAGACCTCATCACCATAAATGCTTTGCCCCATGGAGCATACCTCAGTTGTCTGTTGTCATACAATAGTAGGCCAATACCAAGTCCATTCCCACAAATCTCATACAAGGTCATGCACACATCTATTTGTCACATACATAATGACCCAACAATAATAAATGATGCTCCTAGAACATGCCATGTTGCTGACAACAGTACAATGGTCTGGAGAAGGTGACATGGATATACTCATGTCACACTGGAAGCAGTCCTGCAATGCACACTTCACCAAATGAAATTTGTCCCAATGGAGTCATGGGGGTAGTACTAACGTTCCTCACATAGACATAGTTGTCATGAAAATGGACACTGTAGCCATCTTGTGTAATATGTCAGGAAGATATTTCTCTAAACTCCACAACACAAAGAATTAGCAAGCCCCAGGGAAGTCACCACTGATGTCTGGCAACCCTTACAAGTACATACTCTGAGTGCATCAGTAGACACCATTAGTTCCTTGGATGTTGGAGAGGCTTATAGATTAGCAAGTACGTGTTGAAGGCCCTCAACATGTTTTCCAATTGGAAACCACATCATTGTCTACATTTTGGTAATGCAAACCCAGATGCCTAAGATGAATGCTTGTACCCAAACACATGTGATTTCAACATAACTGCAAGTCACTCCATGATGCATGCCAACAGTCAGGTTACAAACCTTCTCCGTTTCACATGTGAAAAGCACTTTGATTCTACATCAATGGCATGGAAATGCACATTGAATCACAGGCCTACTTGTCATTGCTACTGCAGTTGAGCATGCCACATGACATGCTATGACGGGTGAGGCAGTATTCAATGGCAAAGCACTGCTGGTTGTGGCCCAACATGAAATGTACCCCTATTGTAAATGTCGTATCTCACACACAGGTTGCCAGGCACATATATGTGAGGGAATACAGAAATTATCTCATCAACACAGGTAGACGAAACATGAAACAACAGCTTACAAATGTGTTTCTACGGAGAAGGGGACACATGCTGACATGTAGACACAAGGAATGTTGTCAACAGACAAATTGTGTCAATGGATATTCCCACTTACCAAGGGAAACTATTGATCTGTAGCTGCACCCAAAGGCCAATGTATGCTCTGCCACATGTATGATGGCCAACTTCACATTACAGATAGTAGTGAGGCACCAGTACCTTGAAGACACCTAATTTCTGGGTGGCAGATGCCAAAAAACTCATCTCACCAGAAACATGGCTCAGGACAGAGATCCATCACTTCCTTACCTTTGGCCTGTAACACTGAGTAGTAGTGGTCTGTTGCATAAAATTTACACCCACTACAAGAACAAACAGTATTTCTTTGATCAATGTACACAGCCATATGTTGGCCCTAGAGAGGAAATTTTTTGTGGATTGTACACAGTTGTGTCCTAGGTCCCCGGGCCAATGGGCAAGGCACATCAGTATACAGCACATGGCACACAAACAATCACTCATCCACTGTGTTACACAAGACTCACCCCTAATCCTCAGGGTGAACTGTCAGAACCTAACACATTCATTTGGCAATGTGACAGGGAGGAATAAGACCCGTACTCACCCCCTTGTGGCTGCTATGCTGTCCTCAAACATCCATCAAGGTCTGGGTAGGCCACAGCCAGAATGTGGGTCATTAGAGGGGTCATGGTCTGACAAGCACTCTGCCCATGTTGGGAGTACTTCCCCAGCTGGACCTCCGCGATCTTTCAGGCTCAGCATCTCCTGTCCTACCACCTCTTCCGACAGTGGGCGTGCGGCCGGCTATGGACCCCCAGGGTCTGCACCTTCTTGGCGATGGCTCTGCATAGCTCCTTTTTCTGATGGGCGTTGGTCTAGATGGATGCAAAAGACAAAGATTACAATCACAAGTTTTGTCACAAACTGTTGAGTCACATACATGTCAGAGACTCCAGGCTAGAGCATTTCTATTTGTTAACACACAAGCCAATAAGTACAGGGACATGACTACACACATATGTATTTGCATCTACAAAATACCCCACTAACCTGCTCATGGCCTACAATGACTAAACAAGCTTACTGACATCAGGTAGCCCATGCTCTATCAACATATACTGTGATGTGACCCAAAATGAAACACTGCATACCTATGTGGCTTCTGAAGGGTAAACTCCTTAGGCATCAATGGACCCACACATTCACCTTCAGTGAGAATAATTCTCTGCATACAGCCCCTACAGGCAACTACCATAGTGCAAATGTCAACATTACACATCAGTAACAATTAAGAGACTGGCATGCTGGGTACAGACAGTATCTTCCTTGTCCATGTGTGGACATGTGGAATAACAAATGCAGACTCATTCCACTTCAGGGGTGGTTTCTGTGGTATGTACCTGTACTACAGAATACTCCTTTTGACATATGTGTCTATCCTACAGCAATGGTATCCAACATACAAAGGAATGCAGTATACAGTTTCCGCTATGTGACCAAGCTACTAAATAACGTATCATGGCCTTCCAGCAATCAGCACACTGTCTGCACTGTGGGACTGTCATTTATGCAAACATCCTGCACAGGACAAATATGACCTGTGTGAAGGCGACAATAGAGCTGTTGGAGTAAGGGAAGTGTCATGAGTCAAAGACACACACTGACAATGATGCAAACTGCACATATGGACTATATGAATGATTTAGCTCTGTACCCATTCCTAACATATTCAAAGGAATGAGGCAGTCAGGACAGGGTTTGCCATTAGACCCTCATATTGGCCACATGCCAGGATCTGATGGGGTGCAGTGAGTAGGCACAGTGCCCCAGTCGTAAAGCCACAGTGACTCTCCCACAGCCTAGACTAGGTCTCATTCCAGGAGATACATTTGACAGGCCCTGGCCTCCGCAGGGTGAGCAGACAGAACATACATGACACTCCATTCCCATCACTTCCTTGCACTAAAGTACATCATGTGGCTAACAGCAATTTAGAATATGGTGTGTGTTCCAACCTGAAGGGCAGAGTGAGGCATGATATGCCTTTCACACAACAGTTTAGCAAGGCTAGATGTGGTTTGAAAGATCAGTGGCAGTATACATATTGCTCACATGGTTCTCAAATGACTCACACAACATGCATAAACAGCTCATGCTGTCATGCACATGCATGTTGTCTGACATTTACAACAATCATGAGGAAAGATATGTCAATGGATGGCAGTAATGTCTCCTTACCTAGTTATGTGCACTCTACACAAGAATGACCTTGGACCCCAGAAACCTCACACAAAACAATGTGACTCAACTTAACATATGTCACTGACTACCAATACCTGCACATTATCCAGTCCTTTGATACCACACAGACTGCAACAACAGGCACACAAGAAGTCTAACTGGCACACAGGGGCATATTCTAGCCTATAAGGAGGAAAAGGATGGTGAAGTATAGAGAAAAATGTGCACATGAGATACTTACTTGCTCCTCTGGTGAGCCATAGAGCTGTCCATACAGGGGTATGACCTCATCAACAACCCTCTCAAGATCCTCAGGAGAAAAGGCAGGGGCCCTACCACCTGCTGGATATCGCATAAGTCTTCCTAGAGGTTGTACACAGCAGTTCTGTGGAGCTGTTGCTGGCATCAGCGTCAGGAATCAAGTGAGTGAATCTGCAGAAAATGGTGGTCACATCTGCCACCTATGTGGTCATCACCACCAGCTGACACAACCCTATGGCTGCCATCACCAATAACAATAACAGTAGCCTGTGGCTGTCCCCACCGTTGTTGAAACCACCTACCACCATGATGACTTCCCCTGGCGGTCGCGGGTGGATCCTAACGTCCAGAGGAGTAGGTCAGGCTTCTGCCATTTTGGTGGCCTGAAATACTGTATTGGGCTTTATAAACTGCATAACAACTACAAAAAAGGTGTTTTTATCTCACAAACATCCTTATCCTGTCTTGCCATGGTGGCTTGGGGGTTGGAGATCTGCTGCTACAGAGGCAGGGATATCTAGGGCAGGTTCTTCCACTGGCAGGGCCTCCATTCCAGTGGCTGGCACCGATGTAGATGTGCCTGATGTTCGTGAGCCAAAGAAAGGAGAAGTTTGGTTTTGAAAACCCTGCTCAGGACTGTGTGTGTATGTCCCACATCACCCCTGTTAGAGAGTCCATGTTGATATTGTGGGCCTCTATCAGTTCGTGCATGTCGCTCTGTAGCTGCTTGATTTCCCCGAGATCGGTCAAGGCCTGGCCCATCTCTCCTTGGGACTCCTGATAGACTCCCAAGATGTGGCTTATAATGTCTTGGCCAGGAGCAGCCCCAATGACATCAACCCGATGTCCCACAGCATCCCTCCCTATCCTCACAGCTCTGTGCCATTGCCACAGGGTACCTTCTCCGACTGGGTCCTGGAAACTCATTGTTGGAAGTATTGCACTGCAACTCCGACTGGGGGGGGGGCACACTGTGCTCAGTACTCAGGTGTGTGGGGAAAATAGTTGCCTGTGATGTTGAGGCAACTGAGTTGGTGACTCACTGTTGGCAACTGACCAGGTTGCCCAGATGGGCCAGAACCATCCTCCACTTCCTGACATCCTGGACTGTCTTCTTTACTGAGGGCTTCATCCAGGGGGGTAGTGGCAGTCTCTTCTGTGGCCTCTGTGTGTCCTGTGTCCTGTTGATGTGAAAGATACAATTTTACTGGTTATATGTGACATCTAACTCCAACACTTTAGTGTTACATTAAGCATAGACCTGGTTCAAAGTTCATTTGCAGTTAATCCTGTTGTGGCATGTACCCATGGTATTATGTGCATTGACATTATATTTGTGAAGCATTCCAATTCCATTTAATTCAAGCAGCTGCTAAAATGTGCAGATCATTAATACTTGGGAGGATCACCTGAGAATGCCATCTTGCCACCAGAGCAGGCAAATGGCTAGGCAACATATGCCTTTGGCCATTTTGAGTTGATTATGATGCAGACAGACCCAGGGGTTTGTTGTATATGTGACTGGAGTCATCATGTGGTCAGTGCAGTGTGAATGCGTCTGTTGCCAATACATCTTGAGGCCTTTGGAATCATTGTTTTACACATGAAGTCAGACACATCATAGATGTGAGCATGATCTGTACCTTGGTCACTCCCAGGTGAGTAAATTGAGAGTTAACAAGTTAGTGTATTTGGACAAGTGGTCAGGTGTTTGGAGTTATAGAAACAGTGCCTGCTGGGAGTTGCAATCATGTCACTCTCCATACAACACACACTTGACAAGTGTTATTCTCTTAGGGGAGTAAACTTCAATTGAGCGTTCACAAACAGATGGATTAGGGCAAGTGAACAATGGTTTTGTTTTTGGAGTTAGAGAAACAGGCCCTATTTCGCTTTGTATTTGGGGCACTACCACTACTACCCACCGCCACCATACAAATGGGATCCTCCCAGGTGAATACATTTCAATTGAGAGTTAACAGACATGGGTACTTAGGCATGTGATCACTGGGCTTGAGTTTGGAGGTTGAGAGACAGAGAGGGTTATTCCAACTTTGGAGGAGGTGTTAATCCGTCCAAAAAGTGACGGTAAAGTGACGGATATACCACCAGCCGTATTACGAGTCCATTATATCCTATGGAACTCGTAATACGGCTGGTGGTATATCCGTCACTTTACCGTCACTTTTGGGACGGATTAACAGCTCCTCCAAAGTTGGAATAACACCCAGAGTCTCCAAGCCATTGCAGTCATGTCACTCCCTCTACTTCATACACTTGATAAATGTCACCCTCCCCTAGGTGAGTACACTTCATTTGAGAGTTGACGAACAGATGTATTGGGGCATGTGACCACTGTGCTGATGTTTGTAGTAACAGAAACAGTGTCTGCTGCGAGTTGCAGTCCAGTCATGTCATTCCCTGTACTACATGCACTATACTTGTTGGAATCCCCCCACTTTATGTGTGAGTTCCCAAACAGGAGTCTTTGGAAAAGCGGACACTGGGCTGTTGAGTGAAGTAAGAGTGACTGAGCCTCTTGCACTTAGCAGTCATGTCACTCCCTCTACTGCACACTTTGCAAATGGAATCCTCCCAGTTGAGTTAACTTATATTGAGAGTTGCCAAACAGGGTTCTTTCAAGAAATGAACACTGTTCAGGTGTTTGGAGTCAAAGAAACAGTGCTTCCCATGAGATGCAGTCAGGTTATTCCATCTAGTTCACACTTTTCCCATGTTACCCCCCGCAGGTGAGTAAACTTCATATGGTGTTGGCAGACAATCTTTGGACAAGGGAACACTGGGCTGGTGTTTGGGGTTATATAAACAGTGCCTCCTGTGAGTTGCAGTCACGTAACTCCTTTTACTATACACACTATACAAATGCTATTCCCCCAGGTGAGTAGGGGTAGGCAGTGAACTAATCTTGTGGAGTTTACAAAGTTTTTCCCACTCCCTGAGTTCCCCAAAACTCCACGTAGCAAAGTGGAGCAGAGTTTGTTCCTCGCTCACAGCCGGCAACATTAAGTTGGCAAGCGCGAGCGAGGAAAACTTACTTCAGACCACCTCCCCGTGAGATTTCTCAATGCAGGCAGTTGTAGTTGGTCGCTACAGCTCTCACTGAGAAACCTTTGTTTGCACTGAAAAAGCTGCTCCTCAAGTCAAAAATCGACTTGAGTGGCCGAAAAGAAGCAACGCCCTCTTGTGCTGCACATGGCGACTTTTGCGCTGATCTTATAGCTCAGGACAAACACCTTGTCCTGGAAATCAGTGGGAATGGTGCACTCCAACACCACTCTGCATCGAGGGGCAGAGTTTCTTGGTCACTTTGCGTAGTTCCACATAGCAGAACTCTGCGAACTCCGCTCAGGCCTGCAGGTGAGTATACTTCATTTGTGAGTTTCCAAAGAAGGGTATTTTGAGATGTGAATACTGGACTGGTGGATGGAGTGACAGTAACAGAGTCTCCTGGGAGTTACAGTCATGTAACTTCCTGTACTACACACACTATACAAATGGTATCCCTCCAGGTGAGTATATTTCATTTGTGAGTTGACAAACAGGGTTACATGGGCAATTGACTAATTTGATAGTGTTTGGTTTTACAGATACAGGGCCTGCTGGGAGTTGCAGTAATGTCACTCTCTCTAGTACACACACTATATAAATGGTATCCTCCCAGGTAAGTGCACTTCAATTGAGAGTTTCCAAACAATGGCATTTAGACAAGAGAACACTGGACTGTTGGTTGGCGTTAGAGACACAGGGCTTTCCTGGCCTTAGTAGTCATGTCACTCCTGCTACTATCCGCATTGGACAAATAGCATCCTCCCAGCTGAGTAAACTTACACTGAGAGTTGCCAAACAGAGGTCTTTAGAGAAGTACACACTTTTCTGATGTTTGTATACAGTGCCTCCTGTGAGTTGTAGTCAGGTCACTCTCTCTACTACACACACTTTACCAATGTTCTCCCCCAGGTAAGTACACTTCGATTGAGAGTTCACTAACTGATGTATTGTAGCATATGACCTCCGTGCTAGTGTTTGTATTTACAGGACTAGTGCCCACTAGGAGTTGCAATCATGCCAGTGCCAGTGCTACACACACTGGACTAATGGTATCTCCACAGGTGTGTACCCTTAAATTGATAGGTAACAAACAAAGGTATTTGGACAAGTGACCACTAGACTGGACTTTGGAGGTATGGAAACAGTGCCTGCTGGGAGTTTGAGTCATGTAAGTTCCTATACTACATACATTATACCAATCTCTTCTCTAAAGGTGACTACACTTCAATTGTGAGTTGCGAAATAGAGGTCTTTGGGCAGGTGAACACTGGTCTGGTGAGTGGGGTGACAGTAAAAGTAGCAAAAGGTGAGCATGCATGACAGCATTTTGGTGAACTTTTTTGTGCTGTGACTTACCAGACTCCGTTCCCCCCACGAATTCCTGTCAGGTCCTCAGGATGCATGACAGACAAGACATTCTCCCCCAGGGAAAGAGATGTCATGGGGCAGTGGGAGGGCCACAACCAGTCTTCTAGGCCTGCAGGTGGTGCCTGGAGACCAGGGAATGGGCCTTGCCCCTGATGCCACTCCACCTCTTCCTTATGTCCTTCATTGTGCGCAGTGTGGTGGGTAAAGCATTGACTCTGTTGACTATCTTGTCTCATATTTCCGTTTTCTTAGTGGAGTGTGCTGGACTTGTGCTCCAAACAATGATGGTTCTACGCTTATAATTTAATCCACCATGACTCTTAACTCATCCTCAGAAAAACAGGGATTTTTGGAACGTAATATGGTGAAACAAAAATAAAATTGGTGACTTACTATACAGAGGAAGTGTAAGAGGGTGTGAATGGACAAAAGTGTGTCCAGGGTGTTTAATGGAATGGTGAACAAAGGGGTGAATAGTCTATGTACTCTATAGAAAAAGGGTTTCATTGTCTTGCAGTGCAAATGAAAAGGATTGTGGTCTATGAAAATGGTGTGAGTTGCATTATTTATTGGTGTTTCAACATGACGGTCATTGTTTGGCTCCCCTTTGTTGTCCTATATGGGCAGATTCATCTTCCGTTTGGTTTCTGTATTCACCATGTTGTGAACTGCAGTCACAGTGTGTGATTCCTTGCACTTCTTTCTGCGCAATGTCTTTCACGTTTTTCACAATTTCTGCTGTTCTAACTGTATACTACTATTTTACCTGACTTTTATGATATTTTTTTTTAATCGCTTTTCCCTTACCCACAGTAAATGTGAAAGGTACTACACCTGAAATGCATTGGGTTATATATCATCAAAAATGTCAACCTTCAGTCTCTCTCAATAACATTTCAGCAACTTTCACCTACAAGTGTGGATCTTAATTTGTATCTTCATTGAAAGATCGCAATTGACATGTTTTGAATGAATTGTGTTCAATAGAATGAGGACTATTATTACTTCTTCAAAAGCTTTTCTACATTGTTAAAATGTGAATAAGGACTGCTCTACATTGGAGCCCTCTGGGCACACAGTAGTGCCTTCTGGATCTAGTTCACATCAGGTGGACTAGTTTATAACAATTTCTCATATGAGTACAGGCAGGACTTGTTCCAGAACTGCACACCATCATTTGTCATTTGATTTGTTTTTGATACATTTATTGAGTTGAGTCAATTCTAACAATTTTTACTAGTAATATAGTTACATGGCAGATGATGGCTATTTCAGGGTCCTGTGTTTGGTGCATTACATCAACCTGGTTGTGCAGGACCTCTAAAAAAATAAGACATAATTAGCAACATATTGACCATCTGCAGAAGAATCTGCACTCATTTCAGCCATTCTTTTAACCCCTTCGCTGCCAGGCCTTTTCCCCCTCCTGTGCCAGGCCCTTTTTTGGCTATTTGGGGCAGTTTGTACTTAGACCCTCATAACTTTTTGTCCACATAAGCTAGCCAAGCCACATTTGTGTCCTTTTTTTACAACATCCTAGGGATTCTAGAGGTACCCAGACTTTGTGGGTTGCCCTGAAGGAGGCCAAGAAATTAGACAAAATACAGTGACATTTTTGTTTTTTTCAAACAAATTGGAAAAAGGGGCTGCAGGAGAAGGCTTGTGTTTTTTACCCTGAAATGGCATCATCAAAGGGTTTGCAGTGCTGAAATCACTAGCTTCCCAGCTTTCAGGAACAGGCAGACTTGAATCCGAAAACCCAATTTTTCAACACAAATTTGGCATTTTACTGGGACATACCCCATTTTTACTATTTTTTGTGCTTTCAGCCTCCTTCCAGCCATTGACAGAAATGGCCATGAAACCAATGCTGGATCCCAGAAACCTAAACATTTCTGAAAAGCAGACAACATTCTGAATTCAGCAAGGGTAATTTGTGTAGATCCTACAAGGGTTTCCTACAGAAAATAACAACTGAAAAACAAACTATTGAAATTGAGGTGAAGAAAACAGCAATTTTTCTCTACGTTTTACTGTGTAACTTTTTCCTGCAATGTCAGAGTTTTTAAAGCAATATACTGTTACTTCTGCAGGACTCTTCTGGTTGCGGGGATATATAGGGCTTGTAGGTTCATCAAGAACCCTAGGTACCCAGAGCCAATAAATGAGCTGCACCCTGCAGTGGGTTTTCATTCTATACAGGGTATACAGCAATTCATTTGCTGAAATATAAAGAGTGAAAAATAGCTATCAAGAAAACCTTTGTATTTCCAAAATGGGCACAAGATAAGGTGTTGAGGAGCAGTGGTTATTTGCACATCTCTGAATTCCGGGGTGCCCATACTAGCATGTGAATTACAGGGCATTTCTCAAATAGACGTCTTTTTTTACACACTCTCTTATATTTGGAAGTAAAATATGTAGAGAAAGACTAGGGGCAATAACACTTGTTTTGCTATTCTATGTTCCCCAAGTCTCCCGATAAAAATGATACCTCACTTGTGTGGGTAGGCCTAGCGCCCACAACAGGAAATGCCCTAAAACACAACGTGGACACATCACCTTTTTTGACCGAAAACAGAGGTGTTTTTTGCAAAGTGCCTACCTGTAGATTTTCGCCTCTAGCTCAGCCGGCACCTAGGGAAACCTACCAAACCTGTGCATTTTTGAAAACTAGAGACCTAGGGGAATCCAAGATGTGGTGACTTGTGGGGCTCTGACCAGGTTCTGTTACTCAGAATCCTTTGCAAACCTCACAATTTGGCTAACAAAACACGTTTTCCTCACATTTCGGTGACAGAAAGTTCTGGAATCTGAGAGGAGCCACAAATTTCCTTCCACCCAGCGTTTCCCCAAGTCTCCCAATAAAAATGATGATACCTCACTTGTGTGGGTAGGCCTGGCGCCCGCGACAGGGAATGCCCCAAAACACAACGTGGACACATCACAATTTTTGACAGAAAACAGAGGTGTTTTTTGCAAAGTGCGTACCTGTAGATTTTGGCCTCTAGCTCAGCTGGCACCTAGGGAAACCTACGAAACCTGAGCATTTTTGAAAACTAGAGACCTAGGGGAATCCAAGATGGGGTGACTTGTGGGGCTCTGACCAGGTTCTGTTACCCAGAATCCTTTGCAAACCTCAAAATTTGGCTAAAAAAACAAGTTTTCCTCATATTTCGGTGAAGGAAAGTTCTGGAATCTGAGACGAACCACAAATTTCCTTCCACCCAGTGTTTCCCCAAGTCTCCCGATAAAAATGATACCTCACTTGTGTGGGTAGGCCTAGCGCCTGCGAGAGGAAATGCCCCAAAACACAACGTGGACACATCACAATTTTTGACAGAAAACAGAGGTGTTTTTTGCAAAGTGCCTACCTGTAGATTTTGGCCTCTAGTTCAGCCGGCACCTAGGGTAACCTACCAAACCTGTGCATTTTTTAAAACTAGAGACCTAGGTGAATCCAAGATGGGGTGACTTGTGGGGCTCTGACCAGGTTCTGTTACCCAGAATCCTTTGCAAACCTCAAAATGTGGCTTAAAAAACACATTTTCCTCATATTTCGGTGACAGAAAGTTCTGGAATCTGAGAGGAGCCACAAATTTCCTTCCACCCAGCGTTCCCCCAAGTCTCCCGATAAAAATGGAACCTCACTTGTGTGGGTAGGCCTAGCATCCGCGACAGGTAATGCCCCAAAACACAACGTAGACACATCACAATTTATGACAGAAAACAGAGGTGTTTTTTTCAAAGTGCCTACCTGTAGATTTTGGCCTCTAGCTCAGCCGGCACCTAGGGAAACCTACCAAACCTGTGCATTTTTTTAAACTAGAGACCTAGGGAAATCAAGGATGGGGTGACTTGTGGGGCTCTGACCAGGTTCTGGAACCCAGAATCCTTTGCAAACCTCAAAATGTGGCTAAAAAAACATGTTTTCCTCACATTTCGGTGACAGAAAGTTCTGGAATCTGAGAGGAGCCACAAATTTCCTTCCACCCAGCGTTCCCCCAAGTCTCCAGATAAAAATGACACCTCACTTGTGTGGGTAGGCCTAGCGCCCACGAGAGGAAATGCCCCAAAACACAACGTGGACACATCACAATTTTTGACAGAAAACAGAGGTGTTTTTTGCAAAGTGCGTACCTGTAGATTTTGGCCTCTAGCTCAGCTGGCCCCAGGGGGGCAGAAATGGCCTAAAATAAATATGCCCCCGAGTCCCTCGGGGAGCGACCCTTGCCTACGGGGTCACTCCCCTTGCGTGACGTTGGCACAAAAAAAAAAAACCCAGTGCCTAGTTGTTTCTGCCCCCTAGGGGGCAGATTGACCTAAAATCGGCCGATCTGCCCCCAAGGGGGGCAGAAATGGTCTAAGTACAATTTGCCCTCCAGGGGAACAACACTTGTATAGTGGGTCGCTCCCCTTGCGTGGCATTGGTGCAAAAAAAAAAATCCCCGGTGCCTAGTGGTTTCTGCCCCTTTGGGGGCAGATTGACCTAAAATTGGCCGATCTGCCCCCAAGGGTGGCAGAAATGGTCTAAACACAATTTGCCCCCCAGGGGAGCGACTCTTGCCTAATGGGTCACTCCCCATCTCTAAAAAAAAACAAAAAAACAAAAAAAAAACAACAATAGGCCGATCTCCTGCCGGGGGGGCAGAAATGGCATAAAATAAATATGCCCCCCACCCCCCAAACCCTCCCGGGAGCAACCCTTGCCTATGGGGTTGCTCCCCTTACGTGATATTGGCGCAAAAAAAATAATCCCCGGTGCCTAGTGGTTTCTGCCCCCTTGGGGGCAGATTGACCTCAAATCGGCAAATGGTCTAAATACAATTTGCCCCCCCCCCAGGGGAGAGACCCTTGCGTAATGGGTCACTCCCCATCTCTAAAAAAACAAACAAACCAAAAAAAACACAAAAAGAAACATTAGCTCTGGCGCCCAGAGGTTTCTGCCCCCCCGGGGGCAGATCGGCCAAATAACAATAGGCCGATCTGCCCCCGAGGGGACAGAAATGGCCTAAAATAAATTTGCCCCCCAGGGGAGCAAGGGTCGCTCCCCTTGCTTGAAATTCACCTAAAAAAAAAAGCTCCCTGGTGTCTAGTGGTTTGTGTCCCCCTTGGGGGCCGATTGGCCTCATAAAAATAGGGCAATCTGCCCCCTAGGGGAGCGACCCTTGCCTGTAAAAAAACAAACAAAAAAAATGTATCCCTGTTGCCTAGAGGTTTATGCCCATCTGCGAGCGACCCTTACCCAAGGGGTTGCTCCCTTATGCCAATTTCTGGAGAAAAAAAAAAGAAAATCCCTGGTGTCTAGTGTGCGTTTCAAAAGCCGGATTGCTTGAAATGCTCAGAGAGACTTCAAAGGGAAGGAAATTCCTTTCCTTCCCTTTGAAGCCTCTCTGGCCTCCTCCACGTGATCGAAAGAGAAATGCTATGCATTTCTCTTTCGATCGTGCTGGAAGCTGAGCTTCCAGCGCGATGGAGGAGGCCCTCTGTGATTGTCAGCGCGCGATGCGTGCTGACGTCACAGGGGGGGTCGGGATGGAAGGGGAAGGGCTTCCCCTTCCATCCACGACCGGGGGTGGGGGGGTGGTGAGCCCATGGGAGGAGCGGTAGCGCTCCCCCCAGTTCCCGGGTGCAGGACGAGGTGGTCCCTTGGACCACTACCTGCCCTGAAAAAATTGTTTTGGGTCCATTCACAAAGGGGACCCCTTCCCGTTTGCGAGTGGGTTACCATCCACTCTTCAAGTGGATGGTAACTGCGACTACATTTGCGAACGCAAATGCGGTCGCAAATGGAATTGCATTCCACTGCGAATCGCAAATAGGAAGGGAACACCCCTTCCTATTTGCGATTCGGAAATGCATTTTGCGAGTCGGTCCCGACTCGCAAAATGCATTTCTGAATGGGAAACACGCATTTGCGAGTCGCAAACGGCAAATTTTGCCGTTTGCGAGTCGCAAAGTGTTTCCTGCATCTGGCCCATTGAATCCAAATTCACCGGTATGAAGAATTTCTCAGTACCATTCCAACCATACAAAACATGACAATGCCACTCCTTTCAGATCAGAAATGGCCACTTAAAAGTATATAAGGGAATTTCTAATGATGGCCTATGAGATGGGCAGGCTTCACAGTAATGAAAAACAACTTTTGTTGTTTTTCACTACCAGGACATGTAAAACTTACAAGTACATGTCCTGCCTTTTACGTTTACAGAGCACTCTACCCTATGGGCTACCTAGGGCCTACCTTAGGTGTACTTACATATAATAAAAGTGGAGGTTAAGGCTTGGCAAGTAGTTTCAAATGCCAAGTCAAAAGCATACAGGGCATCCTCCAGGATCTGCGTGGTGGACCACATTTTCACAGTCAGCCCTCTATCCTTGCAGAACTTCCCCAGCCAAGGCTTGCTGATGTCTTCAATGGGGGCAAGGTCCATCCTATTATAGTCTGCTGGGAAGCTGGAATCCATTTCCAATCCATTAAGGTATCATTGGTACAGCACAAAGAGTCCCAAGTTTATGGGAGAAAAGTAGGAATCAGATCAGGAAAATGACCAATGGAGAGAAAAAGGAGAAAACATCTTGTAATGATCTTTAGATGTGGATAGTAGTGTACACCAGTCACTGTAAGGTCATTCACACACACAAGTCCCTATCCTCACACTGAACACCAATGTTAGAAATTGGATCTCAAGTTCGCAGAGATATGCAACCTGTCCGAGTAGAGACACAACATAACCAAAACTATTCTGAGCTCACCCTCTGGTAGAGTGGCACAGAGCAGGCAGGCTTATCTTAGAAGGCAATATATGAAGTATTTGTGCAATAACTCATACAGTAACACAGTGAGAACACCAGAAGAAGTGTTCCACATCAGTTTAGGAAAATAGATAATATTTATCTGAATAAAATAAGACCAAAATGTCAAGAATGCAATATGCACATTTCAATATAACACTTTTTAAAGATTAGATGAGTCGCAATCCTTAAGAATCAGTGATTGCATCCATTTTACGAAAAGTACCTGGGATGTGTCAAAAATAATGATGCATAGGGTTGCAGAGGAGGACATGCGTCGAAAAGTAAAGCAGTGCTTTGCTTCCTCAGGAGCGGCAAAGGCGATGCGTAATTTCTTTCCATGCTGCAAGGTGATGCATCGGTTTCCAGGAGTGCAGCCTTGGTTCCTCACTATGATGGGGGGATACTTTGATGCCCAGGGATGATGAGTGGAAAATCAAGAATGCGTTGTGAAGAGGCAGTAGGCCCTGCATCAATCAGGCAGGAGATGCAACGATTCTTCAGCTGCAAGACAGTCACTTCATCGATCTAGCAGGCGGTACATCAAATTTTGCAGGAGTTGCAGGGATTTTCTGAAGTGCTGGATTTTCTTCTCTTTTGTGATGTGTTTGATTGCCCTGGGACTTCAGGATAGGAGACAAGCTCAATCCAAGCCTTTGGAGAGCACTTGAGGGGGAAGGCAGAGTCCTTCCAGCAGTGTCAGGGGCCTGAAGGCAGCAAGGCAGCAAGAAGGGCAGCAGATCTTCCAGCAAAGCAGTCAAGATGAGTCCTTTGGGCAGACCCTTTGACAGAGTCCAGTTTTAGGGACAGAAGTGTCTGATTTTAGGGGGTCACAGATCCAGTATATATATATACCCAAATGTGGCTCTGAAGTGGACGAACATTTCAAAGAGTAGATTTGAAGAGCACCAGTTCCTTTTTAACCCAGTCCTGTCTGCTACGATATCTGTGAGGGGTTATCAGTCCTGTGTGTGAGGTTAGGCCACTAGCCTTTGAAGTGTGAGTGAAAGCCTGTCCACTCTTCCTACCCAGGAAGACACATCAGTTTGTAGATGAATGCAGATACAGCTGAGTGTCCCATGTTTGTGTCTGTCTTGGCGGAATGCACAAGGGGACCTGTCAACCAGCATAGACCAGACACTGATTGGAGACAGACTGTAAGGCATAGAGAGCAGTAAGTGCAAATAAATGCCTACAAGTACATAGCACCCTGCCCTATGGGCTACCTAAGGCCTACCCTAGGTGTCATCTATATGTAATAAAAGTAGATTTTAAGGCTTGGAAAGGAGGTTTAAATGCCAAGTCAAAGTGGCAGTGAAACTGTACCCACAGGCCTTGCAATGGCTGGCCTGATACATTGTTAAGGGGCTATTTATGTGGGCTGCACAATCATTGCTTCAGGTCCACTAGTAGCATTCAATTTATGGGCCCTGAGTTCATGCACTGCACTTTACTAGGGACTTACAAGTAAATGAAAAATGCCAGTTGGGTATAAGCTAATGTTACCATGTTGTAGCTCCCAGGGTGCCTGGGGAGAGCTGGTCTCGTCCAGACACACGGTTCTCGTATGCCTGGGACGAGACTAGCTTGTCCTGCACCCAGCCCACAGCCCCCAGGCAGGGATGGAAGGAGAATCGCGTCCTCTTCCACCCCTGACCCCCCCCCGGCAAACTGATGACGTCAGTGCGCTCACAGGCCGCCGATGTCATCAGAAGCTGCCAAGGATGCACTGGAAGCCATTTGCTTCCAGCGCGTCAACAAGAGAGGACTTCAATTGGTAACTCTCTCACTTTTTGGGGGTTCTGGTGGGGAAAACAGACACAGGGGGAAAGGAAAGAGTTTTTCCTTTCCCCCTGTGCCTGTTTTCAGTGGATTCCTGCTCCACGATCGCAGGCGAGGCCCATGATTGTAGAGCAGGAATCCCAAGTAGGCACCAGGGATTCCTGTTCAATGTTATTTAGGGGAGCGACCCCTTGGGCAAGGGTCGCTCCCCTGGTGGGCAATTATAAATCCTGTTTTGGCCCACCCTGGGGGCAGATCTGCCATTTTTTTGGCCAATCTGACCCCAGGGGAGGTCGAAACCCACTAGACAACCAGGGATTTATCTTATTGAAGTATTTGGGAAGCAACCCCTTAGGCAAGGGTCGCTGCCCTGGGGGAAATATTTTTTTATATGTTACGGCCCCCCTGGGGCTAGATCGGCCATGTTTTTGGCTGATCTTGCCCCCGGGGGGTCGAAACCCACTAGGACCCAGGGATTGTGTGGTATGTGTGTGTGTTTTATGTGTTTGGGGGCACCCTATAGACAAGGGTCGCCCCCCCAAAGGGGGGGGGAATTAGTATTGGCCATTTCTGCCCCCTTCAGAGGCAGATGGGCCTGTTTCTTTTAGGTCCATCTGCCCCTAAGGAGGGCAGAAACCACCAATAAGCCAGAGATTCTTTTTGTTCCCCTTTTTTCTTTTGTGCTGGGGGTGCCCCTTTTTGCCCCCGTTGCCAAGGGTCACCTACCAAGGGGGGCACAAATCTGTTGACAATTTCTGCCCCCCTTTGGGGCAGATCAGCCCATAGTTTTTACGCCCATTTGCCACCAAGGGGGGCAGAATTCACTTAGGCACCAGGGATCCTGTGTGTTTGTGTGTTTTGTGTGGTGGGGCGGCACCTTTGGCAAGCATCGCTCCCCATATGGGGGCACACTACTGATGGCCATTTCTGCTCCCCTTGGGGGCATATCAGGCTATTTTTTAGCCACCAAGACATGAGGGGATATATATTTTGTTGTTCCCCTTAGTGTTTTTGTGCTGGGGTGCCCCCTTTTGCCCCCTTTGGCAAGGGTCACCCCCCCAAACAGGGTACAGAGCTGTTGGCCATTTCTGCCCCCCTCGGAGGCAGATCGGTCTATTTTTTTAGACCCCTCTGCCCCCAAGGGGGGAAGAAGCCACTTATGCACCAGGGACAATTTCTAAGTTCTTGGTGGTAGGGTGTATGTCGACTGGTGAAGTATTTGTATTTGTGATTATAACAGTTTATTTATTCTTTTTGTTCTAGCTAAAAGCTTTTGCTTCCCTTGCTGCGGATCTTTGCGGTTTTAGCAGTAATTGTCTTGCAGTTTGCATAGTTGCATGTTTTAGTTAAGTAAAAGCAGTTTACTCCAAAGGAGTACTGTTGACATGCATGAATGACATGTTTGTAGGTGGTGTACTAAATGCAGGATTGTGTGTGAAATTGTCCTTAGATTTGAGCACTATGATATTTGTATTGTCATATGTCTAATTTCCTTTTTTCCTTTTTCTTTTTAGTGGGATATCATTTGTGATTGCTGTGTCTGTGCAGAGTAGTTGCTGGTAAGTAACTTTTTCAGGTAAGTGAGTGGTATAGTTTTTTAGTACATAACTCTTTGTGATAAAGCTACACTTTGTTTATTACTTATTTTATTACTGGTTGTTGTTGGCAATCCATTTGTTGTTAGAAAGGATGATAGATAGCGACAGAGTGACCGCTCAGCAGGTTGTTGGCATGCTTTTTGAGTCGTCTTCTGACCATGATTATGAGACTGATTCTGTATCTGAGGCAGAGGAGGAAGTGAGAGATTCTGGGAGTGAGTTTTATGTCCAGGAGGATTCTTCGGATGAGGAAACCACTCTCAGTGCAGATGAAGGGCCTGTTTTAGAGGAGGACATTGATGTGCCAAGAGTGCAGCAGCCTGGGGTTGAAGGGATTCCCATTAGAAGACTTGACACCTGGATTGCCCCAAACATGGAACAGCCACAGTTACCTGCATTTACTGGTCTCCCAGGGTGCAGAGTCAATACAGAAAACTTTTTAGCTGTCAATTTCTTTCACTTGTTTGTGGAAGAAGTATTTTTGGAAGAGATTATGGAGGAGACTAATTTTTATTCGGAGCAATATTTGAGGAACAGTGCTGCCAGACTTAGGCCTCAGTCTAGAGCTACTCAGTTGCTTCTGACACACCTGGAAGAGATGAACATTTTTTAGGTTTGACTTTCTTGATGGGGTTGATAAGGAAGCCGTCACTGGCTTCTTATTGGTATACTATTCCCTTGATGGCAACGGCTATATTTCCTGCAATTATGACTCATAATCGCTATTTGCATCTTCTTCATATGCTGCATTTTGTAGACAATGCTTTAGCCTTGCCACGAGATCATCCTGATTGTGACAGTCTTTTTAAGATTAGGACTGTCCTTGATCATTTTGTAGATTGTTTTTCAGAGTTCTATGTTCCAGGCAAAGAGATAAGTGTGGACGAGTCTTTGGTCCTTTTCAAGGGGCGTTTAGTTTTTAAGCAGTATATTCCTGGTAAGAGGGCACGGATTGGAATTAAATTGTATATCCTGTCAGAAAGTAGTACAGGATACATATATAATTTCCGGGTCTACACTGGTAGGGATTCCAGTATTGACCCTCTTGGTTGTCCCCCCACTTTTGGAGTTAGTGAGAAAATTTAGTGGGAACTTGGTAGACAACTGTTTAACAAAGGTCACCATTTTTACGTAGATCATTTCTACACTAGATTGCAGTTGTTCAAGGAGTTGTTTAGAGTGGGCACTGTTGCTTGTGGCACAATCCGTTCTAACTGGAAAGGCTATCCAAGGGAGCTAGTCTGTAAAAAAACTTGAGAGGGTACAGTGAAGTGCTTTGCGGAATAATGAGCTGCTAGCTCTGACATTTTCAGACAGGAGGGATGTGTACATGCTATCTACCATCCATGATGAGAGTACTTACCCTGTGACTGTTTGGGGACAGGTTGCCGAAGTGCGCAAAACTGGGTGTATTTTGGACTACAATAGGCACATGGGTGGTGTTGATAGAGTAGATCAGAGGTTGGAACCTTACACTGCTCTCCGTACGTCTTACGTGTGGTATAAAAAGTTGGCCCTACATTTATTTCATTTTGCAACTTTGAATGCTTTTATTGTGTTCAAGGATTGTTCACATAAGTCAAGGATGCAATTTGTTAGGTTTCAGGAGTCAATGATAGAGAGTCTTATTGTGGTTGTACAGGCAAGAGTTCCTAGAGTAGCAGTGGTGGAGGATGTGGCTAGATTGAAAGATCACCACTTTCCAGATCACATTCCTCCCACTCCCAAAAAAGACTTGCCCACTAAGAAATGTAGAGTGTGTACCCGAAGAGGTATCCGGAGGTAGAGCCGGATGTACTGTCCCGATTGCCCTTCAAAGCCTGGGCTGTATGTGGCCGGCTGATTCAGGAGTTACCACACACATTTTTTTTGGAGGGAAATACCGTGAACGTAAACTGCCTATTTTATGTTTTCACATGTTCAGTTTCACGGTTGGCATTACTCTCCTGTATTTAGTTAGAGCTTTTGTGTTTGTAGTTTTGTACTTATATTATAATTAGTTTGTGGTTTCTTTGTTGGGCATATGTAAGAGATGGGCCTTTGAGTGGTGCTGGCTGTCGATGCAAGTGTTGTAATGTGCAGGGCCCGTGGCTGGCAGCGTGAATGGTCTTGTGCATGTCATGTATGAAAGGTGTGCAAATGGCCTGTGAAATGGTTGGTGCCTTGACGCAGCTTAATAGCTCATGAGCAGTGAGTCATTTGTTCAGTTTTTTTGCCTTTCAGTTATTAACAGTGCATTTTACTTTTGTGAAATCTCTTGTTAATAAAATTTGATCTACTGAACCATCACTCACCCTCGTGCCAAATCCAACCAGAATGTGTGGTCAAAATGACAAAACCTGCTCTGCTTTAATCAGGCGTGACAGCACACTTGTGACACGCTAGGTGTCTCAGGTGGGACTCCGATGATACAGCATGCCACCAACTTGGTTGGTGGGTGAAGGGTCTTTTTCACATAACCTAAGTGCGTTTCTTTTCACAGTTTTAGTGTTTGGCTCATCACAGACGTACATAGACACATCAAAATGATATATTACTAAACTACCTGTGTTTGGGGGAGGTGGGGGCATCTATGTTTTTGGTCCTGGGTGCGGCCTTCATCTAGGGAATCCTACCAAACCCAGACATTTTTTAAAACTAGACACCCCAAGGAGTCCAGGGAGGTGGATCTCCCAACATTTTCTTACCCAGACTGCTCTGCAAACCCCAAAATGTGCTTAAAAAAATCATATTTTCCTGACTTTTCTTGGTAGGATCACCACTCCTGCACAACATTCCTACTCCCCAGCGTTCCCCTCAGTCTCCCAAGTAAAATGAGACCTTACTTCTGTGGGTCCCCAAAGCAGAGTCAGCCTAAATATGTATAAAAGAAAAATATGTGCTTATCAACTCGCTGTGCTATCCCCTCAATCTTTACAGGTTTCTGGCCTTTTTCTGTTGCAGGCACCTGGCCCACCCACACAAGTGAGTTATCATTTTTATCAGGAGTTTTGGGGGACTGCAGGATGGAAGGAAGTTTGTGGCTCCTCTCAGATTCCAGAACTTTCTGTCATCGAAATGTGAGAAAAAAATGTTTTTTTTTAGCCAAATTTTGAGGTTTGCAAAAGATTCTGGGTAACATAACCTGGTAAGAGCCCCACAAGTCACCCCATCCTTGATTTCCCTAGGGCTCTAGTTTAAAAAAATGCACAGGTTTAGTAGGTTTCCTTAGGTGCCGGCTGAGATAGAGGCCAACATTCACAGGTAGGCACTTTACAGAAAACACCTCTGTTTTCTGTGGAAAAATGTGATGTGTCCACGTTGTGTTTTGGGGCATTTCCTGTCGCAGGCACTAGGCCTACCCACACAAGTGAGGTATCATTTTTTATCAGGAGACTTGGGGGAATGCTGGGTGGAAGGAAATTTGGGGGCTCCTCTCAGATTCCAGAACTTTCTGTCATCGAAATGTGAAGAAAAAGTGTTTTTAGACAAATGTTGAGGTTTGGAAAGGATTCTGGGTAACAGAACCTGGTGAGAGCCCCACAAGTCACCCCACCTTGGATTCCCCTAGGTCACTAGTTTTTAACATGCACAGATTTGGTAGGTTTCCCTAGGTGCCAGCTGAGGTAGAGGCCAAAATCCACAGGTAGGCACTTTCAAAAATCACCTCTGTTTTCTGTGGAAAAATGTGATGTGTCCATGTTGAGTTTTGGGGCATTTCCTGTCATGGGCACTAGGCCTACCCACACAAGTGAGGTATCATTTTTATTGAGAGACTTAGGGAAACGCTGGGTGGAAGGAAATTTGTGGCTCCTCTTAGGTTCCAGAACTTTCTGTCATGGAAACAGGAGGAAAAAGTGTTTTTTTAGCCAAATTTTGAGGTTTGCAAACAATTCTGGGTAACAGAACCTGCTGAGAGCCCCACAAGTCACCCCATCTTGGATTCCCCTAGGTCTCTAGTTTTCAAAAATGCACAGGTTTGGTATATTTCCCTAGGTGCCGGCTGAGCTAGAGGCCAAAATCCACAGGTAGGCACTTTGCAAAAAACAGCCTGAGAAATGCCCTGTAATTCACATGCTAGCATGGGCACCCCGGAATACAGAGATGTGCAAATAACCACTGCTCCTCAACACCTTATCTTGTTCCCATTTTAGAAATACAAAGGTTTTCTTGATACCTATTTTTCACTCTTTATATTTCAGCAAATTAATTGTTGAATACCCGGTATAGAATGAAAACCCAGTGCAAGGTGCAGCTCATTTATTGGCTCTGGATACCTAAGGTTCTTGATTCACCTACAAGCCCTATATATCCCCGAAACCAAAAGAGTCCAGCAGACGTAACGGTTTATTGTTTTAAAAAATCTGACTTTACAGGAAAATGTAGAGAAAAATGGCTGTTTTTTTAACCTCAATTTCAATATTTATTTATTTGAGTTATTTTCTGAAGGAAACCCTTGTAGGATCTTCACAAATTACCCATTGTTGAATTCAGAATTGTGTCTACTTTCCAGAAATGCTTAGGTTCCTGGGATCCAGCATTGGTTTCACACCCATTTCTGTCACTGACTGGAAGGAGGCTAAAAGCACAAACAAATCATAAAAATGAGGTATATCCCTGTAAAATGCCAAAATCGTGTTGAAAAATGTGGTTTTCTGATTCAAGTCTGCCTGTTCCAGAAAGCTGGGAAGCTGGTGATTTTAGCACCAGAAACCCTTTGTTGATGTCATTTTCAGGGAAAAAACTACAAGACTGCTTCTGCAGCCCATTTTTCCAATTTTTCAGAAAAAAAATACATTTTCGCTGTATTTTGCTCCTTCAGGGGAACCCACAAAGTCTGGGTACCTCTAGAATCCCTACGATGTTGGAAAAAAAGAACACAAATTTGGTGTGGGTAGCTTATGTGGACAGAAAGTTATGAGGGCCTAAGTGCGCCCTGCCACAATTAGCCAAAAAAAGGCCTGCCACTTGAGGGGGGAAAAGGCCTGGCAGCGAAGGGGTTAAGGAGAGAGCACATGCACTTTAGCACTGGTTAGCAGTGGTAATGTGCCCAGAGTCCTAAAACCAACAAAAACAAGGTTAGAAAAAGAGGAGAAAGAAGACAAAAAGTGTGGGGTGATCCTTCTGAGAGGGACATTTTCTGACATAGTTTTTGTTTTAATATCTGGGATTCTTTGTTGTGTCATGGTAGTAGTAGTCTTTCCTCAGTCTTTCTGAAGCTACCACATAAATATTTAACCCACTAACTCTGTTTTTCTTTCAATTTAGTTGCCTGTGATGGATAATCCTTTTGATTCCCACTGTTGGATCTCACCTCGGGAATGAGACCTTGCTTTTGATTACTTCCCTCTTAGTGTACTACCACCACCATTAAGAGCGCACCTTGGGAACCCTGCAGTGATATTTTGGAAGACTGAGAAAGGTAGCAGACATCTCTTCAACTCTTTAGGTCAAACAACTATGGAGTGAAGTGAACTTGTTTAGTTAATAAGTAACTAACGTCTACTGCAGATAAGTATGTTCTTGTTTACCTAGACTGCCGTAGGCTATAAGCAATGGCAATATTGACCCATGATTGGCAATATAGTCACAGAGGGTAGTAGCACAGGGTTATAAGTAACTATTACTAACTGGTATACACTTTGATAAGTAGATTAAAGGCAGCAATGCAAAGTAAAAGTACAACACAAAAAAGTGTTCAAGGCAAAAAGAATAAGAATATTTGTCCCCTTTTCTTTTTAGTTTCAACTTTCAGTTTTATCACTATGTATAAATAAGGGAACCCACCGTCTCCACCCACAGCAGGCCCACCCCTTGCCCCAAACAAATCACTGAAGTCCCCATCCAATGTCCAAAACAAAGACCAAAGAGTCCAACAAAACTACAAAAGTCCTGATCCCTTCCCAATTCCCACCCTCTCTACCCACAACAAAAGTCTCTGACACCAAACCAAAAAATAAAAAAGGGCCCAGAAGAGGACATTTTTGACAGAGGTCCGTATTTCTTGCTGCTGGCCTTCAAAGCATTCCATCTGACAGCCCAAGTGTGCCAGTTCACACAGCACTCGGCGCTGGAACAGCCGTCTGAGGGGGGCAGCAATGGTGATGCAGGCAGCTGTCGGCAGAGCTGGTGATGATGTTGCCCAAAGAATGGAGGCACAGGTGGCATGTGCATCAACCTCCTCCTCTTCCAGGTGTTGATACACCGCCCGGGTGTCCTCCAACTTCTGCCATTGCATCTGGGTTACTATCTCATGCTGCGTCAGTGGTGGTGGTGGGCCAGCAGAAGTAGTTATATCGAAAAAGAAGAAAATAAAAAAAACTAATTGTAAACAATGTGTGCAAGAGGCAGATGAAAAATAATACTAAATCACAGAAACATTATGTGTAACATGCAGATATCCTGTCTGCCATAAGTAGACGGTGGGAAAAATGGTTCCCTGCAGTACAGAGAGAGAAACACATCTATCTGTTCCCAAAGGGAATATACACTTTAATCATATTTAAAGGCAGTCCCAGTGTTAACCTAAGAGAGAGATAGGCCTTGCAACAGTGAAAAACAAATTTGGCAGTATTTCACTGTTAGGACATATAAAACACATTAGTATATGTCTTACCTTAAACATACACTGCACCCCGCCCATAGGGCTACCCAGGGCCTACCTTAGGAGTGTCTTACTTGTAAGAAAAGGGAAGGTTTAGGCCTGGCAAGTGGCTAGACTTGCCAAGTCGAATTGGCAGTTAAAACTGCACTCACAGACACTGCAATGGCAGGTCTGAACCATGTGTACAGAGCTGCTAATGTGGGTGGCACAACCAGGGCTGCAGGCCCAGTAGTAGCATTTGATTTACAGACTCAGGGCACTTCTTGTGCACTTTACTAGGGAGTTACTGGTAAATTAAATATGCCAATCAAGGATATGCCAATGTACACATATAGGGCCAGATGTAGCAATCTTCCAAATTGCGAGTTGCAATTTGCGAGTCCCAGCGACTCGCAAATTGCAACTCGCAATTTGGAATGCAGAAAGGTGTCTCAGACACCTTTTGCGAGTCGCTATGGGGTTGCAAAGACCCACCTCATTAATATTAATGAGGTGGGTCGCAATTTGCAACCCCATAGCGATTCAGGGCACTCACGGGGATGGTGGCCTGCTGGGAACAGCAGACCACCATGTCCGTGACTGCTTTTAAATAAAGCAGTTTTTTTTTTTCAAAGTGCAACCCGTTTTCCTTAAAGGAAAACGAGCTGCACTTTGAAAAAAAAAAACGAAACCTTTAGTTTCGGTATTTTTCAGGGCAGGTAGTGGTCCATTGGACCACTGCCTGCCCTGAAAAATTATTTTTTGTGCCAGACACAAAGGGGAAGGGGTCCCATGGGGACCCCTTCCCGTTTGCGCCTGGGTTACCATCCACTTCAAGTGGATGGTAACTGCGCTTTCATTTGCGACCGCACTTGCGGTCGCAAATGAAAATGCGTACCATTGCGACTCGCAAATAGGAAGGGAACACCCCTTCCTATTTGCGACTCGAAAATGCATTTTGCGAGTCGGTTCCGACTCGCAAAATGCATTTCAACATAGCAAAGACACATTTGCGACTCGCAAACAGTGATTTTCGCTGTTTGCGAGTCGCAAAGACTTTGCTACATCTGGCCCATAATGTATATAGGGAACACTGACACTTTATCACTGGTCAGCAGTGGTAAAGTCTCAAGAGCAAACAAAACAGCAAAAACAGAATGCAGCACACAGAAACAACCTGGGAAGTAGAGGCAAAATGTTTGGGGAGACCATACCAATGATGCCAAGTCTAACACATATTTTCACTTGACAGTAAGGAGAGGAAACAACTTATTATACTGCAGGGTAAGTTAGAGGGATTGGGCCGGGAATGTATAGGCTTTGGTATAGAATAGTTGGGTGTGATTGATCATCACCTTAGTCACTCACTGTAGATCATGAATGTCAAAAGGGAAAAATTTGAATAGGCGTCAATCCATTATGGAAGCCATCAAATATATGAACCACTTGGGCAGAAAAATGTGGTACATGCCAAAAATTGTTTTTTCAATTTTTCTGGTAGACCGGACCAGAACTTAGGAAAGAATAAAGGAGAGACGTACTTAGAGGTGACCGAGTAAAAGTAGAAAAAAGAAGATAACAAAAATTGATTAGTGGCACAGCTACTCTCTCAGAAAATATTTTGACAGGCTATTACTAGTACTGAGTTGACCTATTACTGATTTCCGTATTCCAAATTTCCTAAACTACATTTGGAGCTACTAATGTATTGCAACAAATGATATTTGCTTCTCAACCCCCTTCGATGGGCCAACTCAGTTTCCCTTTTCAATGCATAGAGGCATACTACACATCACTGGAAGATTGCTTGGGACTGTATGAGCTACAAAAAGGAAGACAATGCAAATGCTAACTTACTTGCATTACTACTACCACTATCTTAGTGACAGGATAGAGGAGTCTGCTTGACTTTCTGTAATAATCATAAGTGAGCAACAATGAGTACAATTAGGTAGCAGCAAGCACCTGGCTCACTCACATTAGATCACATAACATTCATAACATTACATAAACGTAACTTACCTCTAAGTGTGAGCAGCATGCTATTTGAAAAAAAAGTAGCATTGTAGAACACAACAAATAAATAATTACTTACCAAGTCTTGCAACCTGGATGCCTAGTAGGTCAATCAGGTCCTGCTCCTGGTCCAGGGTGCCAGCAGATTGGTGCATCAACTACTGCTGGGTGTGCTTCACCAGAGTCATCCTCTGCAGGCACTGGTGCACCATCCTCCACAGCAGCCAATGTTCCAGCAGGCCGTACCCACTCCCAGGCCTGCTGCCAGCATGGAGAAAAGGTGGCGCTGCACATAAAAGATGAGTGAGGCCACCTCCGCTTCTGAAAAAATGGCACAGGGGTGCACCCTTTGGCAACTGCAAGTTGAGTGGTTACCTGCCGCACTGTCTCACACAGTCTCACCCTGCTATGCAATGGCACTTGGTAGGAAAAAAAAGAAATAGGAAAAAGGAGAGAATTAATGGAAGAAAGTAAGAAATAAGAAAGTAAAGGGAAAACCTAAAGAAAACTACAAAAAAGTCACAGGAAAAAAGACAGAAACATAAAATACACAAACACAAAGACACACTGGTAAAATAAAGGTAAAAGAGGGGTGGATGAGTGGGATAGGGGTAGGATTGAAAAGAGTTAGGGTGGATTGAAAATGGGTCAAGCATCCATTCACAGAACGGAGAAAAGCAGGAAAAACAATATTGCTCTGTGCATGTGACCACATGGTGCCATTCGCACCCATTTCGCAGCATGCAATATGCTAGTGGTACAAAAAAAATGCATGACTGGGCAAGCACAATTCTGCCCATTCAGAGAGTTAAGTGAAATCTCGCTGAGTTTTTGGAAACTCCATGTACTAAAACTCCACAGGTTCCACCCAGATCTACAAGTAACATGCCAGACTGGCAAGGGATGCATTACACGACTTGTGCAATGTCACATGTTTACAAGTAATTGAGTGGCCGAGTGAAGTTTCACATTTGTTTCCTCTGAGGAAAACGTATTTTTCCCCACTCACACATTTGTTATCGAAGAGCAAATTTCACAATTTACAGATGAAGCTCTTACCCAAAGCTTTATATCTGCCAAAAGGAAAATATTTCCAACATGATGTGATTTGAAATAATGAATTTTGCAATAAGATCATCCCATAAATTAACCAGACTGCTGGAGGCATCTCAGCTATTGTAAAAGGAAACCTTTCTAATATTTTGATATTTAACATTGTACAAGTGGCATTTATCTTTGCCATTATTTGTTGCCTGTGTAATAAATTAAAAGGCAAAAACAATTCCATTGCGTTCATGTGTTTCCAGGGCATGTTGTTTGATTTTGAACTCTGTAACCCCAGCTCAACTGTATAATTAATCTAAGCTGACATTAACCATGGTGTAAAAAAGAAGTCATTCTGTATGATATCAATTACAGATGATACAATGTTATTCAAAGTGTAAATACGAGTTGACAACATATTCATTTCATTATGAGCAACAGCCAATGCTTTCTCCAAATTAGCCTGATTAACTAACCTAAAACGAGCATTTGCTTTAATCGGGTAAAGCTGTTAAATGTCATTATAAATAAGATAAAGAAATCTTTTAGAATAGGGTGGTCTAGGACCTAACAAGAAATCTTGCAAATCCATGTAATCAGAAAGGAGGGAAAGATGTTCTTTAACTGCAGACAAAATAGAATCTTGCAAGCATTGCTGGCATAACTTTCCTACACCATAGGTAGTGATAACCCCTGAGTGTTGAGACAATGAAAAAAGGGTGTGGTCTGCTTGCTTTAAAACCCTACGAGTAGTTTAAAAACACGCATTGTAACCATTTGTATCCACTGGCCACAATAACCACCGATTTGGACCTGAAAGTGAGGCATTAAATGCACCATTGTTTACCACATCATTGACCTGTTCTTTAGTGTAATTTATTACAATAGTGTTGCCAATCATCAAAACGTGCAATAGTGGGAATACTAGGCAATGCATTTTTTTTTACTAGATCCAAACAACTAGTTTGCTGCTTTTTATTGTTCAGAAACGATATCTGTAGAGGAATCAGGCAGGCTCCTAATACGGCATATGTGCCATGCACATGCCTATGTTTTATTCCCCAAACTGATTTTATATCATAGGTTGGCTTCCAATATTCAGAGCCTTAAATTGCCAGTTGAGAAATGAATGAATTCAAATAAATTTGCTTTGTCTGGGTCAACATATTTTTCTTTGCTGTTGAAGGGGTATATTTATAGTTACAAGACATTGGCAAACTTGTCCAAATATCTTTTGGGGCAACCCACTGGTGGAATTGGGTAATGTTCCAAATGCATGTAATTGAAAACTGTATGAGAAGTACTAGCTCTATGTATATGGTGGTGAGCATAGTGATGGCAACAAAATGTTTCACCATTATTAGCAGAATTCAAGCACATGTACTCACTTTCAAATACAGGATAATATTCAAGCTCAGAGAGCATTAATGTAACACATTTTTACACCCCATTGATCAGAAAAGAATCTGGAGTTAATAAGTCATCCATGGCAACCTGAAATACATAAGGAATCTGCGGAGTTTCTGCAGAACTAAAAATATCATATGGGACCTTATTCCAAACAATTCCATCAGAGATTGGAAAACGCAAAAGCGTTCAAAAGGAATAGGTCACTGCACTTTACGTGAAAACAAATGAGGTTTTAATTCCTCAGCAACCAGTTCTACAACAGAGCATTCTATGACATAATGGCCATTTATGAGTAGGAAGAAAAAAAGTCACAAATCCAATTCAAAAGAGTAGGAAAACCAATGAAATGTTAATCTAAATGGAACACCACGGAGGGATCAGATAAGTGTGTTTCAACAAGTGAAGAAAACCACATTCACCATGTAAAGAAATATGCAAAGAATCAGTAGAAAAGTCATCAACATTGACAAAGTAACCAGAAGCAGTATGTGTGAAAACAGGGTGTCAAGATGGTGAAAGTGAACTGGTAGACACCTCCCAAGGTGAATCATCATAAACAACTCTGTTGTTCAGGATGTTAGTAGAAACCTGTGGAATTACACCTGATGCCTTGCATTTGTAGCCATAACAGGAATCAACAAAAGTTCACTCACTGCCCTCCCTAGATGCGGGGAAACAATATTGGTATTGCTCAACATGTGTAGAGGTATTTCTTGTAGGTTAGTGAAAGGAGTAAGGGAACGACCCAGGCATCCTTGTGACCTACTGTGTAAAATCAGCCATATAATTAAGCTTTTACTTGATCAATTGAGACAAAGGGCAATGGCAGTGGCAAAATCACAATTCTTGCACTTTGAATTTCAATGACTGGCATTGGTACACAGTATGTTGGGCCAAATACCTTATTCACTGCAATCTTCTCTCAAATCAGATCCCAAATATAGGAAGCAGACTATCTATGTAGCATACAATACAAGGGAGGGACAGGGAGATTTTCTGGTCCAGTGTACGGTCTCCCAACGTAACCTGTTATATAGAAAGGTACACTGTTCCAAAGAAACGATTAGTATATGCAGGGATAAAGAGTGTCAGGGATATCTATGCTATTAGGAGAGCCCTCAAGCACCCAGAGGGTGACAAGTATCATCACTGGGCTGTCTCCTCGTCAGACCGGTGCTGCAATGTCTAGTGGACCACCCCGGCAATGGGGATGGTGCTGTACCGGAGGCAATTTGCCAGGAAGAGGTCTGAGACGAATACTGACTCAGAAGATAGAAAGAGTGTAAGTGTGTAGGAGAGAGTGAAAAAATTAAAATTAGCTCTGTGCCTTAAACATCACTTTAATGAATCAGGGAAAAGTCGCAGGCCAAGATAAAAAAATAGTCCAGAGTGTTGGTGGGAATAATGTCCCACTGAACTCTATGGGGAAGAAATCCTGCTCATTTGTGGTCAACATGTTTTGCGTCTTTTATGGGTCAACAAGTGATCCCGCGACGCTTCATCAGGACCCGGAAAACTACTTCTTCTATTTAGATCAAAAAATACTACTAGTATGTCACTTACAAACTGCAGACAAGTCGTCAACGTCAGTTGGTCAATTAGTCGCCCTGCATACAAGTGAAAGACAAATAAAAATTAGTGCAAAGGTGCAAAAAAGCTAAAAAATGCAGTGTAATCACAGCAAAAAACAGCAAGAAACAGCAACCTCAACGTGCCACACATTAAAATGAAAAAGTGGCTTACCATCCCACATTCGAGATTGAGCTTCCTAGGACCGCGCTAGCTACACTCAAGGAGGTATTACTGGGTATAGAAATAACATAATAACAAACACATGTGCACAGTAGTAGGTCACAAAGGAAGTGCCATAGCTATCGCTAGAAAATGGTCAAGTCACATATGTAATGATAGTTTACAGTGTCGAAATATCAAACGTCAATAAAGGGGAACTAAACCCTTACTGCCAGGTCATGTAACAATATAGATGCATAACCAAAAGCAAAGGAAAGGTCAAAAGCCCCAAGGTAAAACTGACGGTCCTATATATATCTCTGTGGGTATGCTCCTAAAAAAGTACAGGTAGCAAATAAAAACTGAGGTACAGAGAGTTATAAACTATTATAAAAGTTTTTTGGGAATGTCAGGTAACAAGTAAAGCATGTAAAAACATCCGTGCGAGTGTCTGTACACACCGATGTCTAATCACTAACTACCTGGTATTCAGGGTAATGGGAAGCCTCACACACCCTGTATAAAAAATGTGCAGCCTCACACACCCTGTATAAAAAAATGTGTGCACTTACTTGTTTAACCTCTTCGTTAAACAGGAAACCTGCCTGTATGCCGCACGCCTGTAGACGCGAGTTCGGCGTTACACGGGAGTTTAAATAGTGATCATTAGACGCGTCCTTGCCGTGTCCCAACCCGGAAGGGTCCGGCCGGTAACCATGGATACTAGGGACCGACAACGGACTATAGCCAGTACGGCGGCCATCTTGGGAGAGGCGAATCACTCGATTGCCCAAAAGTTAGAAAACGCCATGTTGTAAAAGATAAATTAATCTAATTCTGTCTCAAGTGGTTCTCAAGAGATGAGAACAAACAGGAAATACAATGGCATTTAAAATATATTCGTCAACAAGCAGTATCCATATTCGTTGGTATAGCCAAAAAAGCTGTATTTCAGCCATGGGCATGAAAATGGGCGTAGGACAACAAATTTATAAGGGGGCGGCCATTTTACTAGTGGTAAAGCAATATGCAGATAAATCAACTGCTATTCTCAAACAGAATTTTTGAGAAATAAGCATAGGTAAAAACCAATAAGGCACGTTTGCCAAGCTAAGTGAACTGCATGTCTAGTCAGTCCATAGCCGGAGGATCCGAAACCATACAAGGATGACTTATTAGCCCGGATACTGAAAAATAGGACCACACCCAGGAAAAAATTTATAAATGTTATTGGTCTAGTCAAAGGTAGTCGGCGGATCTGCAATTCATCGGTAGTCTGGAAATTAGAACTAAGGACATCAACACATAAAAGTAGCATATGCACTAGAGTAGCGAACTATGATGTCAACGAATTCCAGGGGATCTCATCATTCAGACCTTGAATGTGGGTCTTGAGTCTAAACACCCATCTTTGTTCAACTTTAAATAAAAAAGTTAGGATCGTTACTGTTATATCTTGGAACCTGTAATACAATCCAGCACATATCATCAGGGCCATGATTGGCAGTAAGAAGGTGGGAACTCAATTTAGTTGTGATACAGGAGCAACTAATATTGCTCCGATGTTCATTGATTCTCTGTTTTACCGGACGGGTTGTCATACCAATATATTTCAAGTCACAGGGACAGGAGATCAGGTAAATACACTGTTGTGTGTTACAGTTGGTATGTTTATTCAAATACCAGGTCGCAAAATGGTCAAGGGTCACTCTGTCAATACGTTTGGTAAGTGGGCAAACAATACAGGAGCCACACGGGTAATGTCCGGTGACCGGAGGCAAACTCCATAGGGTGGTTTGTTTGAATGAGTCCGTAGGAGCGCGAGGACGTGTGTGAACAATTAAATCTCGTATGTTGGTAGATCTTTTGAAAGCAAATAAGGGCCTCGGGATCTGAGTGCCGCCACTCTGTAGAATGTTCCAACGTCTATTAATGAGTTTCTTCATAGAGTTGGACAGCGGGTGTATGTGGACACGCACGTCAGTCTATTCTCAGGTTCCCTAAGCACCGGTGCCAGTAGAGCGTCTCTGTGGTTGTTCCGGGCCCTCTTATAAGCAAGGTTGATAATCTTTTTGGGATGTGTCGGTTGATACGTTTCTGCTTGAGGTCAAAAGACTGTGTGTTGAAGGCTTGGACCGAGCTACAATTGCGACGTAACCTAAGGAATTGTCCAACAGGTAGATTGTTGCGTAGTGCCTTGGGATGATGACTCTCATATAGAAGTAAACTATTACGGTCAGTGTTTTGGTGAAAAGTGTTAGTTATGAGTTTACCATTAGCGATCTTAATCTCCAGGTCCAAGAAGGAGACTTGTGTCGATGAAAAATGGGCTGTAAATCTCAAAAATGGGTCCAGGGTGTTAACCCGTTGGATAAAATTGCCTATCTCCTCATGTGACCCTTGCCAAATGATGAGAATGTCATCAATATACCTCCGCCACAAGGTGAGATTCTTGTGAAAGGGATTGGTTGATGGTAGAATGAACGATCTCTCAAAATTGTACATATACAAACAGGCCAAACTTGGTGCAAACGTGCTACCCATAGAAGTCCTTTGTATCTGATGGAACAGGGAGTCTTCAAATTGAAAGAAGTTGTTCTTCATAGCTAATGTCGCACATTGCATCACAAAGTGGACCGGAGCAGGAGATGACCGTGGGCTGGCCAACAGTGCTGACTCAACAACTGGTAAAGTAGCCTCTTGATGGATGTTGGTATATAAAGCTTCTACATCTAAAGTGATGAGAGCTTGCACGTCAGTGTTGGAATTGATGTCGTCAATAAGGTTTAGGACATGGGTGGTGTCCTTAAGGAAAGTGCTTGATTTTCTCACAAGAGGTTGGAGAAAGAAATCACAAAAAATAGACAAGGGTTCTAGCACTGAACCAATGCCTGATACAATAGGGCAGCCTGGAGGCGGGAAGGTCCCTTTGTGTATCTTTGGTAAGCAGTAGAAGTAAGGAGTGCGAGGATGTGAAGTTTTGAGGAACTTTGCCTCCTTGGGGGAGATCCACGAGTTATTACGGGCCTCTTCAATCATACTTCTAATCTGAATTTGTAGGTCACATGTAGGGTCATGAGTAAGGGGGGCGTAATGAGTAGTGTCACTCAGAAGGCGAAGGCACTCATGTCTGTAATCGGAAGTATTCATGATTACAATCCCACCTCCCTTATCCGCCGGTTTTATCACTATTGACCAGTCTGTAGACAAATCTTTAAGGGCCTTCCTTTCTATGGATGGTAAATTCATAAATGGCCTCTTAGGGCGGACTAGGTCTAGGTCCGCCATCACAGCTTTTTCAAAAGCCAGGACCTCAACTGGGAGGGAATGTGGAGGAGGAACAAAGGTGGATGGTTTTTTTAAACCAGTGTCATTGCTACCAGGGGCCACAGGGCGTTCCAAAAAGAAAAAATGGAGTAGTATTTTCCTAAAGAACTGGGAAAGTTCACAGTTCAAACGGAAAGGGTCCTCAGAAGGTGTGAGGACAAAACCTAGGCCTTTGTTCAAGGCTGCTGACTTGTGTGTTGAAAGACATCTATCAGATAGATTAACCACGAAGTCCTCGGTGGGGGGTTCTTGCCCTGGCTCCGGGTGACCATTTGTGGTTCTTCTCTGCTCCAATGAACCCGTCTGCTTCTGCCTCTTCTTCTGCCTCTTCCTCTGCCCTGGGCGTGGCCTAAAAAAGGCAGATAGGGTGGCATAGGGCGAGGTTGAAAGAATGGATATAGAGGTGGCCAGAAGAAAGGTTGGTTAGGAGGGTATTGTGGTGGATTATAAAGAGGTTGTTGCATACTGTCGTCAGTGCTCCATCCGTCAGATGAAGAACTGCTGCTGTAATTACGAGTTTTTTTGTTAGCCGCACTGGAATCATCGGATGAACAGGATTGAGTATCAGCATCATACTCTTCCTTAATATAAAATATCTATGTAGCATACCAATGTATGGAGACACTGTGCAGATTGTCCTGGATGACTAGTATTGGATGATAGGGGTTAAAATAATAACCCTAAAAGCTTGCTTTTGTGGTAGTGTGGGTGAGCAGCTATGGTTATTACAGGACAGTGTTAAGCATTTCTTGCACACACAGAACCAGTTAGTGAGGTACACACTCAATAAAGAAATCCAACACCAATTTACAAAAATAACACATATTTGTACTTGAATTTAGACACCAAGATAATCAGAAATGGCTGAGTACTTTTCGAGATACCAATTTTTGAAGTTTTCAAAAGTTGACACAGTGCTATTTTTGGGTGCAGTAATGTTACCCGCTAGAGGAAAAACATGTACTGCAATTGGGCACTTAACAGCGACCTACAAGACTGTACTCTATGACTTAAGGCGAGTATGGGCCAAGGTCCAAGGCCAAACAAACAGGTCATGTTGGAAGGCTCTGGGGCATCCAGGTGCAAAGGTGTGTTACTGCATCGGGTATCGCATTAACTTCAATGGCGAAGGGTTCAATCACAAAGTTGCTTCAAGCTGGGTCCTGGGGGGCAGTCTGGGCAAACGCACAGGGGGGCTCAGTTCTTGAGATACTCGGGGACATAGGGTTATCTCTAGTTCTCTTCTCCTTGGGCTGGGGAATCCAGGTGCAGAGGTGTCTGAGGTGTTGGGTTGGGTTTCTGTCACAGTGCCACTCGCAGTTGATTGGGCCTGCAGAAAGGGGTGGCAGGTAGAGACTGGGAGTCTATCCTTGCCAAATTCAAGGGTGGGCTCAGTTCCAGAGGGACTCAGGACTCTGTGGGCACCATTGAATCCCTCTGACTCAGGGCGTGGGGCTCAGATGCAGAAGTGCTTTAAGGAGGTGGTCAGAGACTGGCTCTGAGGCTTGGTGACCTGACAAGAGGGACAACAGGGCAGTATGGCCACTCTCCTGAATTGCCTTATGGATCCAGATGTTCCTCAATAGTAGGTCTGCTTTTGTGCTGCTGTAGTCCAGACTGGGCAACCAATAAGTCTTTGTTCCTGAGAGGGGTCCAGTGCCCCAGGTATATGCTTGGGAGACTCTGGTAAGGGTCAGCATTTTGGGACTTTTGTGAAGTGGCGGGGCTCCAAACAGTCTTCTCCTGGCTCATTGATCCATCAGAGAGCCTGATGGTCAATGAAGCAGAGTACCTGACTTTGCAAACAGTGCCTGCAGATCCAGGGAAGCAGCTCCTCTGCTCCAAAAAAGGTATTTCCTGGTTGTTGAGGTGCTGGGCAGTTCTCCAAGGGTTTGTGGATGGTGCCCAGTTCTTGGTGAAGTTGGTCCAACAACTGTAAAAAGCACAAGCAGCCTGGAAAGGTTTTGTGCCAATCTGTGGTGCTGGTCTTCTGTTCTCACTACCTTCAATCTGTCTTCAGTCTTCTTCAGTTCCCAGTAGTTGAGGCTTGGCCTAGTCTTGATCTCAGACTTTCCTGGTGTCAGGGGGTCCTCTAAATACGCAATTTGGGGTGTGAAGGGGCATGCAGGGTAGTAGCATATGGGCTACTTAGCCTTTGGGTTACTATACCCCCTAAATGACCACTTCCTGTGAGGGGTGGGCATCACACTGTGCCAGAATTCCTAATTCGACCACACACAAGATGGTGGAATTCCTAACTTCGTGTTCACTTCAGGCTGCCCCCCAGGGGTGTGTCCAGCCTACAAGTGCAACAGACCTCCTGACTATTTAATTTCCCACCTGTCCTGGTGCCAGATGGGTCTCAGGGCAGGAGGTCAGCTCATCCCTTCCTGGGGGAGACTGAGGGTCTTTGATATCCCAGTCCTTGCTATGCAGATCTGCTAGTCATCCTGTTAATGGAAGTGATAACACCAGAGCAGGCATTGTTTCTGACCTCTTAGAGCAGGGGCTCTCTCCTCCAGGGGGTCAGAAACTCCTCTTGCGGTGGCAGGCTGCCAGCACACCATAAGACTAGTATGTTTCACTGGGTACCCCTAAGGTGACCTCTGGGTGCATGTCATAATAAATCCGTAAATAAATCTGACATCAGTATGGATTTATTAAGATGTGGTGTTTGATACTAAACACCACTATTTTCCTTGCAGCTGTCATGTAGCTGGGTCACTCATGCTGACCAGTGCTCAGTACATGTTTTAAGATGGCTTTCTGGTCACTTGCAATGTCTGGAATAGACCTAGACATCACAGGGGCATATTTGCTCATGCAGATATGTCCTCACATGTATTATAATGCACTCTGCCTGCTGTAGGGGTAACTTACACATAATGCATGCAATCAATTTGGCATGTCACACAATATGTCAAGTTGTCACTCAGAGGCTGCACCCTGACACACAGTCTAGGATAGCAGGTTGAGTGCAATCTGTGTGTGGGTCCCTCAGGGTGGCATAAGCTATACTGCAGTCCTTAAGGACCCTCTTTAGTACCCATGCACTAGGTACCAGGGGTTGCATTCACTAGGGACTTGTGGGGGTGCTTAAGTCTTGTGCGAATTGTAAACAATTAGACATACCTTGTTTTTTAAGGAAGGAGCACTGCCACTGAGGTCTGATTAGCAGGCCTCAGTGCACTGCCCGAGTCACAAATCAGCATCCAGTAGCTCTAAAAGTGGGTCAAAAAGTGTGTTGGGGGCTTCTGCAAAGAAGTCTAGTGTTTTGAGCGCTCATTTTGGAATTCTGTTAGCTCCTGAAAGACAGAGGGGGTTATTCCAACTTTGGAGGAGGTGTTAATCCGTCCCAAAAGTGACGGAAAAGTGACGGATATACCACCAGCCGTATTACGAGTCCATTATATCCTATGGAACTCGTAATACGGCTGGTGGTATATCCGTCACTTTACCGTCACTTTTGGGACGGATTAACACTCCTCCAAAGTTGGAATAACCCCCAGAGTATTGGATCCAATAGCATTACCTATTAGTCTAGCTGTTAAGGATTCCGTTAAATCATGGTTCGTTCTCTCCACAATTGAATTTCCCTCAGGATGATGGAGAGAAGAATGATGCACAGCCACACACAGGGTTCCCATAGTATCCCTTTAAACCTTAGAGATAAAAGCAGGGCCCTGCTATGAGTGGAACACGGCTACTGCGTATGTCCTCACACAGACTTGTAAAAACAGTTTGAGCATCAGTTGATCACTATGGCTACATCTATAGGCATCTGGAGTTAGAATCTATGGCAGGTAGAATAAATGAAAATACACCTTCTGAATTTAGAGATCTGCAATGATCAAGATACACTAACTGAAGCGGTTTGTTTGCAATTAAGAGGGGTGTCTCCAGTGGGCGAGCAATGGTGAAACCTTTAATTTGTTGTCAAGTGTCACAGCTAAGGACATATTGTTTTGTCTGCTTGTAGAGACCCTGCCACTAATATAACTTCTATAATAAAGAAACTGTTGCTGCCACACCTGCAGGTGCAGGTAGTATACCTTCATGAGCAGCTCTTATTAAGTCTAGCCTGTGGTCCTGGTTGGGTATCACCTTATCACCCACCCCATGGATGCTAGTAAGAGGAATGTTTTGGGCACTTAACTGGTAGAATTATTTGGCTGGATATTTTTTAGGTAAGAGGGTGTCATTGTGCGAATCAGTGGCAGTAACCATAATAGATTCATCCAGCCATATATGTGCACGAGTAATTGCAACTACAGTTGCAGTCTAAACTGTGAATGTTAAAAACTGGGTTTTCTTGTTGGCAGAGGTATGCACCACGTCCAAGCAGGAATCACATTCCTAATTAGGGTAAGTCAGACAGACACCCTAAATTAGCCTATGCTCACCCTCTGGAAGTGTGGCTCAGACACACAATAAATTAACCTGTGCTCACCCTCTAGTGGTGTGGCTCAGATCAGGCATGCTTAACTCAAGGGGCAATGTGTAAAGTATTTGTGTAACAGTTCAAACAGTAACACAGTGCAAACACCACAAAGATACTCCACTGCCAGGTTAGAAAAATAGAACTTAATGTTATGAACAAAACAAGACCAAAACAGAAAAAAATCAATAAATAGAATAGAATAAATAGAATAGAATTTGAAAAAAAGAAGTTGATAAATAGAAGTTGATATGTGAATTTGTAAAAAATAAATTGAAATGCAGTGCATAAAAGCATAAAGTGACAACCGGGGCTACCTGGTCACGCTGGAAAGTGTTAAATCCAAAACCTAAGGCTGACCCTGATGGAGCGTTGGTCTGATATAGTCCCAGACAAGTCCTGCTGAAGTTTTACCTTCTCAAGAATTGAGCCTAAACTCCAGTTCACGGGGAAGAAGTTTGCCGAGAGCAGAGACAGTCAATGGTGGTGGTCGGCAGGCACGAAGAGTCATCCAGATATCATGGATCAGTGGACTGGAGCCTCACAGTCACGATTAGTGATGCTTGTTGTGCGAACTGAAGAACTTGAGGTAACTCACTTTAAATATTTGGTTGAGCGGGGCAGTTCCAGTGCAAGCAGGCACGTTTGAGGTCACAGATTCTAAAAGCTGGATTTCAGGAGCCAAAATCCAATTTCAAGTGCCCAGGACTGGAAAGGTGTCTCTTAGAGGTCAGGGGTAGGTTGAAGACAGGTCCAGGAGCTGTAGCAATTGAGTAGGAAATGTTTTTGTCCCCGAGACTTCAGAAAACAAGAGGCAAGCCAGCAGGCCCCTGGTGTCACTCTGGGTTCAAGTGATATGGTCTAGTCCTTTGTCAGCAGGACAGAGGGCAGCATGCAGCAGGGCAGCACATTAGAAAAGGAGTTCTTCCAGAGCATCAGTCCAGAGTGGCAGTCCTTTTAGTAGCACAGAAGTCCTTCATCCTAGCAGAGGTCTTCACAGTTCCAGTAGTGTACTCAGCTGGTAGGGTCAGAGGTCAAATACTTATACCCTTTTGTCCCTTTGAAGTGGAGGTGACTTCAAAGAAGGGGTTGTGTTGGAGCAGGCCTCCTCCCATTCCCTTGCAGGGTGTCTCCCTCGCAGACACCCCACAGATCTGTTGAGCCAACAGCAAAGGATGCTCCTTCTCGCACCTGGCAGCCAAGGCATGGAACAAACTTCCTCTGCACCTCAGGACCGCACCGTCACTCAAGCGATTCAGAAGAGTACAAAGGCCTTGATGTTTGAATGATCATTCCTACTGCATACAGCTCCAGTGTCTCAAGACCCTCACAGGTGATTTGCCACACTCTATAAATGTTTGATTGATTGATTGGTTAATTGATTCAGGTGTAAGTGTCAGCTCTTCCCTTCCATCCTGCCCAGGATGGCCCACAGAAATGGTGCATTCCTACTTTTTCCCTGTGATGCAGGGCAGCACAACAAGGTGACCTGCTTTGCTACCCTGCACCACAAAGTCCAATAACATGGGTCTAATTTTGTATTCATCAATGATAAATATAGGTCACACAGTATTTAAAAATCACATGTCTTATATTGCTTTATCAGGAGTTAGGTGATTGTCAAGATCCTACATTCTTCAGTTTCAAGAGAGAAAGGTCAATTCAGATTGATCCTGTGTGATAGAATACAATTGTTTGAGAGGGCTGTATGTCCCTCATCTGATCTTATATTCATTGTTGAGAAACATTAAAGTTGGGGATTTTTCCAAAGTTTCAAAGTAAGTCAAGTATCTACAAAGACATCAAAAAAGATGAAAACTAATGACATTAAGAATGTAATAGGTTTTGCATTTTTAAACAGCTTCATGTTACCGTGATGTAGTAGTTATTTTATTCCATTTTCAACTAGTGGTTGAAACCATTTAACAAAACAAAGACAAACCTTTAAGTCAAGCTTAAACTAGGCTTAGTTTAGTTTATACTGAAAAACATGTGTGTTCTTCAACTACATGTATATGTCATATTGTTGATCACTGTAATGATGGTTCACAGCTCACTTTGGATGTGCAACAGGATGCACAGGAATTTTTTATGGTTATACTAAATATGTTATAAAGTTAATGAATTGCAATTAATGAACAAGCCATTCATGGCATCATGATTGTGTTGAATGTTCCTATTCAGGAAGAAATACAATGTTTCAGAATGATTTGTGTACTTTAAAGTACCTGGTTACAAGTCATTGCTTTTGATAAACATTTGGTTAAAGCTGTGCAGAGTAGCTCCTATCCAGAATACCATTTGGAAGTGCTGTCTACATTAGTTATGAGACATAGTTCAAAATATCGTATTCCTAGACTACTGAGGTGTAGAGCAGATAGCCTTTAAAATAGAAACAGATATCACCAACTTTAAAGCTGGCTAGATATAAATTTACAGGAAACTATTTAATGCTGTTGCCATTATTTTCCACCACGGGCAGTCAATCAACTCTGTTCCTATACTGTCTATATATATATATATATTTATATATTTCCATCACATGGCAACATTCAGGCTGGCTCACTCTTGCTGCGGGTGCTGACGTAGGAGGTGTAACCAAACCTCCTAATTTCAGTTTTTTAAAGTAACAGATGAGACATTGCACTCTGGGAAGCATTGTCATCAAACTGTTTTTTTTATTTTGCACAAGTGACTGTCCCACCATCAATGCGTTTTGACTAATTGGTAGTCTTCCTTTCACTTTCTATAAGTAGTGCAATTCTACCATCTCTTTAGAAATGCATTATGGAGTATGTAGTGTTGTTGAGTATTGAACAATAATTGTCACAGGACACTCAACAAAAAGGAAGGAAAGAAAATCTAACTATACAAGAATGCAAAGTGTTAGAACATCTGATGACATTGGACTCAATTGAAATAAAAGCAGCTGACAAAGGAGGAAACATTATTATTTTGGACAAACAAGATAATTGTTCATGTGGTTGTTGGTATGCGGACCTCACAGGGTAGAGTATATTAAAAGTGTATTGAGACACTTGGTTTTGTTGTAATTTGTCTATTTAGTAGGCCAACTGGGAGAGGTTGGCAAGTCAAGTTTGTGAGTTAAGTTGAGGGATCTTTTCAACTGAGATTTGGTGAGTCGTATGTGCACCAGGACAGTATCCAATGATGAGTTGAGAGTGAAATTTGCGGGTCAAATTTTGCTTGCAAATCTAGGGAACTGAGAAGAAAGAGTAGCTGGAAGAGTGAAAGCCGTCAGTGAAAATCCATGAGATTCCTGATGCAATTGTGTTACCCTACCTGTAGTAAATAGACAAACTTCTTTTATCATTGGTTTTGATGAAGTGCTTGCAAATAATATTGCATTAGGTTTGAGTGTTTTTGAGTTTAGGAAGTCAAGCCGTAAGACTTTATGAGCAACTGTGTGCAATTGTGATGTCATTTTTGTGCCTCGCTGGGATAGGTTGGTTAGTAAGAAGGGTCGCACACGAATTGGTGGACAAGCGTGAAGCGCAATTGTTCAAGAACGGAGACGAAGAGGATTGTGCGATTGCAGTCACTCCCTGATTTTTGCCATAAGTTTGTGAAAATGAAGTTTTTCAAAGCTTTAAAAAGTGCTCTTAGAGGAGATGATGATATTCCGGCTAGGTGAGGAGAAATTTGTCCACCAGAAGGTTCTCCAGCATACATTATAGTTGAGGAGAAAGGCACCGGAGGATTTCTTTGGCTAAAACAGAAGGAAGGTGTTTAGAATTTCCTGAAAATTGTACATTTAATTTAAGAATTCTGGAGAATTTGAGACAGGTGATGTATGGTCTAAGACCTCCACCAAGACCAGCTCATTTCAAAGCATCTGGGAGCTAGTAGCCAGACAACAACAAGCATTACAATTTGAAAGAAAAAATTAGAAGAGCAGAGAAATCAGTAGCAGAAGCAAGGTGGGACAATGACCAGAGACAGTGGCAATTAGATACCTTACAAGGTATTAGGTTGTCTCCTGCAATGATAAAAGACAGTGAGAAAGATGTAAAGAAAGCTTCAAAGAAATCTAAAAAGAGTTCTTCTTCAGCTACTGAAGAGCAGACACCAAAAGAACCTGAAAGGTCTTTGATTAATGATGAGGAATCGGACGATGATGAGTTTAATACACAGATTTTGAGAAATCGTCGGTGACCATCTGTGGCTCAAGAATGCTCAAGTACAACTTGTACAAAGCCTACTGCACCGCTACCAGTTGTAGTGACACAGAGTCCAGTACATAGTATCCATAAAATGACTGGGAGTTCCGTACAGATTAATTCTAACATGAACCCGAGCTCAGGACAGACTAGTCCATTTGTGCAAATACCGATGCACAGCAGTTTCAATCTGCCAACAGATAATGGATAGCTGCCAAAAATGAGTGTTCCTAGGATTTACCCAGACGTACCAATTGTGAATACAATTGCTAATCTAATAGTATCCGCAGGACAGACTTTACAGGAACAAATGTTAGTTCAAACTAGGCCCACTCTGATGTTACTTCCTTAAATGCAGAATGCAGGAGTAGTGCAATCTCAGAATGTAGATACCAGATTAAGCCCAGATGCAGTGTCGATACCTATTACATTTGGTCCAATTGTTTCTTTATATGCTCAGGGCAAAAAGAGTGCAGATAACCAAGGAGTTCAAAATCAAAATGAAAACACTAGGTTAATGTCACCTATGAGAGAGACGCTAAATAGAACAGGGTCATTATTAGATGTAACTCCTATTAGAAATTCAGAAATAGTCCAGAGTTAAAAAATTTTGATACTTCAACGTGGGAGCCCAATGCAGCGACAATTATTGAGTGTACAACCTTGTAATATTTCATTACAGGGTTTGACAACACAGCAATTAACAAGGTGGATGGAAGAATTGAGTGTTTGAGGAGTTTATAAACAAGACAAGGTTGTGAATGGAAGCAGGTGAGCTTCTTGAAGGGACAATGGGATTAAGTAGACTCAAGTCTTATACTGAAGCTGAGATAAGATATTTGTGTCCATTAATTACGGAGGGTGAAGCTGAAGTGCATTAGGAATTCTAAGAGTTAGCAGATAAATATGAAAAAGATCTTACAAAAACAAAACAAGTTATAGATTGAACTTCGAAGCTGAAGATTTTGAACACATGAGGTCTGAAGCAATGAAAACACATCTTAGAGACCTACTTGAGAGAGTACAAATCTGGAAAGCATTAGAAAAATGGTGAGGCACATGGGTGAAGAGAAAGGCCAAGGAAAGGATCAGATACACCTTCTGTAGATGTATCACAAATTAAAGAGCCAGTAAAAGGTTTACCAAAGAAATAGATTCCAGGAAGACATTTTTTACATGTCCCTTGGTGCAGAAGTGATATTTTCTAATTTACAAATGACTACCCCAAGTTGAGGAAGAAGCCAGTGGAGTGGTACCAGCAAACAGGTAGGTTTGTGAAACTTGCGAAATGCCTTCAGGATTTAAACACTCTGGAGGTCATTCCGACCCCGGCGGTCCTTGACCGCCGGGGCCGGGGTTGGCGGGAGCACCGCCAACAGGCTGGCGGTGCTCCTGAGGGCATTCTGACCGCGGCGGTATGGCCGCGGTCAGAACCGGAAAACCGCCGGTGTCCCGCCGGTGTCCCGCCGGTTTTCCGCTGCCCTGAGGAATCCCCCATGGTGGCGCAGCTTGCTGTGCCGCCATGGGGGATTCCGACCCCCTCACCGCCATCCTGTTCCTGGCGGTTTCGACCGCCAGGAACAGGATGGCGGTGAGGGGTGTTGTGGGGCCCCTGGGAGCCCCTGCAGTGCCCATGCCCGTAAGAGGGCCCCACTTTGAATTTCAGTGTCTGCTTAGCAGACACTGGAATTCACGACGGGTGCTACTGCACCCGTCGCACACCTTCCACTCCGCCGGCTCCATTCGGAGCCGGCTTCCTCGTGGAAGGGTGTTTCCCACTGGGCTGGCGGGCGGCCTTTTGGCGGTCGCCTGCCAGCCCAGTGGGAAACCCAGAATGACCGCCGCGGTCTTTTGACCGCGGGACGGTCTTCTGGTGGTCCCAGCCAGGCCAGCGGCTACCTCCGCCGGCCGGGGTCAGAACGACCCCCTCTTTTGGAGAAAGTTGTTCCAGCAGACTTGTGGATCGAGTGCAAGAGGAGTGTAGATTGGCCAACAAGTGAGCCGCCAAGAAATCCATCAACAGGTGCACTATCTCCTGAAGTAATGAAGAATTACTATAAGGTCATTGAGTTCCTGAAAACAAGAATTTCACCGAAAAATATTGCTTGGCAGCGCATAGATAGAACAGCTCAGGAAGTGAAAGAATCAATTCATGCATACGATGCGAGGTTGTTAAAAGCATTTAAACACCACAGTGGTACAGAAACAATTGAGCTGAAAGAAATGATTCACTTTGTGTTCAGGTTTACTAAAGGTCTCAGACCAGAAATTAGCCAGATGATTAAGTCATTTGATTTGCTGGCCAGCAAAGCCGATTAATGATGTGCTGCAGTATGCAAAATTCTGCAGTGATGAGATTGAATTGAAACAGAAAAAGTTGAAGGAGAAGGCAATGGTTATGCAGATAAAGGCTGCACATACAGGGATTCAGGGAAGTTTTCAGCTTCAGCAGCAGCAAGGAAATGGAATGTTTCAGAATCAAGGTATGTTTCAGAATCAAGGCGGAGGCAGATGATGTAGTGGCATGGGAAGTGATAATTATGGCCCTGATTTGAATACAGTAATTATGCAAGGAGAGCCACAGGGAAAAAGAATGCTACCTTGTCATGTTTGCGGGGGAATCGGGCATTGGAAAAGGCAATGTCCAATGTTAAATCAATGAGGTGTTGTCCAACAGATGAATAATGTCAACGCTTTTCAGACTATGAGAGGACCAAGAATGAGAGATCAAATTTAAAATTTCTAGAATAATGTAAATCTGATGCAGGGTTTCTGTTAGAAATGGGGTCTTTGGTTGGCTGTCAAGTTACCCCCTGCCCAAGCAAGGACCCTCACTCTAACCAGGGTAAGTCACACAAAATCCAAATTAGTCTGTGCTCATCCACTGGTAGCCTGTCACTGAGCAGCCAGGCTTAACTTAGAAGGCAATGTGTAAAGTATTTGTGCAAGAAATCATGCAATAACACAGTAGAACACCACAAAAGTACACCACACAGTGTTCAGAAAAATTTATAATATTTAGCTGGTAAGATGCAGGTTCAAACGATTAAGGGCCAGATGTAGCAAAGGGTTTTTCCCATTCTGTGTCAATGGGAAAATGTGTTCGTACATATGGCCCTAAGATGCAATCAGTATATTTTGAAATATCACTGTAAAAATGACATAAAGTGTATCATCTTACTTTTAAGACCCAACAAATGGTGAAAACTTTGGAAGCAATTTTTCATTTTGCTCGTAAATTAGGCCACAGGCCAGTTCATCTGATAATTAGGCTTTATAAATCTAAATGTGTATCCGCAGCTATTTACGGGGCAGGTTTGTGGGGCCTGAATAAAGTTGATACTCTCCAACGTGTTGAGAACAAATTTACGCACAGATTACTGATGGTGCCTAAGAATGTACCGAATTTTATCTGCCATGAGGAATTGGAACTAAGTTATGTCGGGAACTTGACTGGTGTTGCCCCACTTCTATCATGGCTGAAATCTTGGTTGAATCCTGCGGCTAGTTTGGTTCAGGACTTTTTATCTGATTATATCCAACTGGCCAATTTTAATAGGATTCTGTGGCTCTCATACCTACAAACCACTTTCTGGAATTTAGGCCTGGAGAATATGTTTACTCACCCAGAGTTGTTGCCCCTGAATGCTAAAGATCTGGTTAAACCTAGATACTTGGAGTATATTTAGAACAAGAGATTACAGGGGGCCTTGCAAATGAAAACTTTTGATTCTCATGTCCAGATCTCAACTACGACCCGGATGGAACCTTACTTATCTTGGTTTCCAAGTTTCTCAGAATATTCCCTTCTTGTTGTATTCAGATTATACTTGATACACTTTAGAGTGGCTTATCCTAAACAAAGTACTTGGCAAAAAGTGCTCCCGAATTGTCCCTGTGATACTTTTTTCAAACAATGCACATGTCACTTCTTTTTATTCTGCCCAATCTATTCTGCTCCCAGATGTACATTTTTATTGCCACGTTTACGGAATTTACAAATTACACCTTATAATGGTGCTTTGATGTATGACAACAACTGAAATCTATTGATATTTGTTATGCCATTTTAAATGTTTTAAGAGTAGCTATTGCTATTAGAAATCCTATAGTACTGCAATCAGCTTGTATGAAAGCATTTACTGATCTGAAAAAAAGTTTGTGTCAAGCTCCAGCTTTAGGTATGCCTTACTACAACAAATCTTTCCTGTTGATTTGTCCTGAACAGGATACATGTTCCTTGTCTGTTTTGACACAGACTCATGGTGGTGTAAATCTCCCAGTAGCATATTTTTCAGGTGCTTTGGATCTGGTTGCTGCAACATTACCAGGATGTTTGCGGTCTGTTGCAGCAGTTGAGCAGAGCCTTGCTCAGAGTGAGAGCATAGTGATGGGTTATCCCCTTACTATTATGGTACCACATTCTATTGATATTTTGCTTACTCGATCGAAGACACAATATCTGACCAGCTCTAGGCTGACCAGATATGAGACCACATGAGACCGCTTGAGGTCTCTGAATATTATGATTAAGAGATGTGCAGTGCTTAACCCAGCGACCTTACTCCTGACCAAAAATATTTTCTCTGACAAATTGGATGATACGGAACATGATTGTCTGGATATTAAAGAGTTATGCACAAAACCCAGAGCAGATATTCGAGATACCTGTCTGGAAGAAAATGACCAAATTATTTTTGTAGATGGTTCCTGTCTGAGAGATAGTGTGGGCACATTAAGAGCAGGATATGCAGTGTGTACTATTACGGACATACTAGAAGCATCATGGCTCTGAGGAGTGTTTTCTGCACAAGTGGCGGAATTTGTAGCACTTGCTAGAGCCTGCCACATTTCAAATCAAATGAAAGTGACAATTTACACGGACAGTCAATATGGATTCAATTGTGTATGACTTTGGCCAAATCTGGACACAGAGACGTTTCCTGACTTCTTCTGGTTCATCAATAAGGAATGGTGAGAGATTTCATGAATTGTTACAAGCCATTCAAAAGTCAGAAAAGGTTGCTGTGGTGAAATGCAGTGCACATCAGAGATCACAAGATTACGTGTCATTTGGAAATGCATATGCGGATCATGTTGCAAAGTTTGCTGAATTGAAGACATATCCTTCAAAGAAAACTAGGAATTATTGCCTGAAAATAATGAAGTCTATGCGAGTTTTACCAAGCAAATTATTGACACTTTGGAAGAGTTAAAGGCTATATAAGATAATGTTCCTAAAGAGGAACACAAAGATTGGACAAAGCTCAAATGTGTCCACAGGGATGATGATGTCTGGATAACAGGAAAAGAGAAGGTTGATACTATCATGGACAAGCTCACATAGGGAGCGATGCTATGGTCAAGACAAGACAAGCAGCAGTGGTTCAATCCAATATTTAGACAGCTTGCCAAGACAATTTGCCATTGGCGCATTGTTTGACAACAGATGAATGTGGCAAAGGGACAGTGGTCAGTATGGGACATATTGGCATGGCTGGAGGACCATTTAGCATAATGCAGATGGATTTCATTGAGATGCTTGCTTGTGCCGGTTCTGTGATTGTGTGTTTTTTCAGTCATTGTATTGAGGCTTATCTTACAAGGAGAAATGACAGCCTCACAGTAGCAAGTTACTATTTAAAAAACTAATTCCACTTTTCGGTTTTCCGGTCTGTTTGGAATCAGATAGAGGAAGCCATTTCAACAATGAAGTGATTAAGTTGCTATGTTCAGCCTTAAACATTGAATAGAAGCTCCATTGTAGTTACTATCTAGAAGCTTCAGGACTCGTAGAGCGGATGAATGGTACTCTGAAATCGCAAAAATGTGTGCATCCACAAATTTGAAATGGCCAGATGCTTTGCCATTGGTTCTAATGTCAATGAGAAGCACCCCTGAGAAGAAAACAGGACTGTTGCCCCATGAAATCCTCATGGGAAGAGCTATCAGATTGCCAGCTGTACCTACAAATGCTCTTGTGAACATTACAGATGATATGGTGTTAGACTACTGCAAGCGTCTAGCTGATGTGGTACAATCTTTCTCTCATCAGGTGGAAGCTACCACATTTCAAGCACCTCAAGGCCAAGGACATAACCTGAAGGTTGGTGATTGGGTTGTGATCCATATGCACGTGAGGAAATCGTGTTTGGTGCCTCGGTGGAAGGGACCCTACCAACTGATATTAATGATGACTACAGCTGCGAAGTGTGGAGGACTTCCGAACTGGATCCACGCAAGTCACACTCAGAGAGTGAATAATTCAATTGAGCATGAAGAAGAGCTATTGAGATTACCTGTACCTAAGGGTATTCCAGGCCAGGAAAGAGAAAGAGAAGAGCTGGAGGCTGCACCTGAAATTGCTCCAGTTGACTTACCCACTCCTGAATCAGATGAAGTGGAGGGTATCTTGGAAGATGAGGGTGAATCATCCTCAAATGAAACAGTTAAAGAACCAGTCCAAAAAGAGCAAGAGAGACTACCAGTTCAGAGAAAACCTGCTCAGAGGATGGTGTCCTTAGAAGCAGATGGTCTGGCAAACCAAACTGAACAAGTAACTGACCTCAATGGAAAGGGAATTGAGACAGATCCAAGCCAAGAGGGTTTGACTCCTCCTGAACCAGCTGTGGGAATGTCGAAGGAGAAGAATTCAAGTTCACTTCTGAATAGAGCATTAATGAGAAAACCCCTGAAAGGTGACAAGTGGCCGGAGAAAAGCTCAGAAGCAGGGAAGATCATTGTGGTGCCAGCAATTCAGGAAGAAAACGAGTTAAACAGAGAAGAAGATCTAAGCGAAGGAGAAGCAAGTAGTGGTTGAAGATTGAAATGGAAAATAGTTGCCAATAAAATATATTTTGGTCCTGAATGGGCATATGCAACTACTAATGAATGGCAGGAAGAATGTTTGAATTTTTGTTTTGACAGAGACTTTCCAGGTCTATATTTTGGCACATGAAGGGAACTGATAAAGATTTGTTGAAAGGAAAATTGTAAATGTGAAAACAAAGGTAAAAATACCTTGTTGAAATAGTACCTGAAAAGACTTTGCTAACCTTACTGGACAAGCTTCTAAACTGGTTTTGACAACTTCTACCAAACCGTGACATATGGTCTTGATAGTGTGAATAAACGTATGTAAGAAGAAAAAATAACAAAAATAACAAAAATTAGGAGGGATTGCAGATAGAAGATTGAAAGTTAAAGATTTTAGATTTGTGCCTTTTGTTCTTGTTTTGATTTTTGCTGCATAGCCATACTTTTGTTTTTTTGCTTTTACTTTTTGATTGCTTACAGACCATGGGAAACTTTATCAATCAAAACACTAAGAATAGTCATTGCAAATTCATAGGTATTGGATTGTTTGTGCAATAGTATGTTTGTTATTGATCATGAGAGTGATTGTCTTTGATTCGAATGGAGTCAACCATACCATAACTGTACATACAACTATTACTTCTTTAAAATCAATTCCTACTCTTTCAGGAAAAGATAGCTTTAAAATAGATGGAAAATAATTACACAAAGAGAAAGAGCTGTCTTCTATCACTAATTCCATGAGTTTGTTGATCTAATGGATGCAATAGATTGCTATGTCTGTAAGCAGATTCCAGCCTCTGTTGAGGAGGGAATTGCCTATCATAGTCTGTCTCTAACATATGGCATAGGTTGTAGTCTTTTACTAACACAATTCTATAACCAAGAGTATATCCAATATTTCTACTCAAATGTAGATATTGTGTTTTCTTTAGTGCCTATCATTAAGGACCTCAATAAGATAGCAAGGGATTGTAACATAGAGACAGTAAGGGGTTTCTTTGAACCTACATTAACCTTTGGAACTGCTCTTGCTCATAGGAAAAGCCTGCCCTGTTTACTTTCACCTATAGAAAAGAGCGTTCTAGAAAACACAGAGGGTAGAAGAAGAGTGATTAAAGCTAAGATAGAGAAGGGATTAGTTTTACGGAGTCCTGGAACTGATCATGCTTTCACTGACATCTCTAAACAAGGGAGGTTAGCTTTAGATGCATAACATGTAGTTAAGCTTTGTATATATAGGCCACAGTCTAGTGTAGATAGGATATTTGTGGGAACGAGTGAGTGTAGGCATGTGTTTTTGTGTGGGAATAAATGGACCTTTATGCTGAATGGTCAAGGTCCACTAGTGCCTTGAGTCTTTTACGTCTGTGAGAAAAATGCTTATTACCGTCTTCCTAGAGAATGGTGTGGCACATGTTATTTGGGAATAGTCTTTGCGAAAATTTTCCAACTGGGTGACTCGAGTAAGTACTGGAATACAACCAAGACACGAGTGAGAATCAGTTTCTAGCATTCTATTCATATTTGGAGCAATAATTCCCTCTGTGGGAGTTGTTCTGAATTCAATGAAAATACATAAGTTGTCTACAGCAGGGGATAACATGTTAATATACTATTCAGGAGCTATTCTCCTCTTAGATACTAATATGGCTGCGACAAGAGCTATGACTCTTCAGAATCACCTTGTGTTAGACATACTTTTAACAAAGGAGGGCGGAGATTGTGAATTATTAGGTCCGCCTCATTGTTGCTCTTTCATACTGGACAATAATAAATTAGTTGGAAGTTTTAATAATAATATAACAAAAGATAAAACAGAAGTAAAAGAAGTAACTAAAACTACTATTTGGGAAAAGGGTGGCAAGGGAATTGCTTCAGTGGGAAATTGGCTTGGCAACCTAAGAGAAGGAATTATATTAAAACTGTGAAAATGGATTTCAATTATTGTGTTTTGTTTAATTGAAATTTAGGGTATAAACAAATTATTTCAAATAATCAAAAGAAGAAGATTTGAAAAGAAACAGAGGTGGTAGATGTCCAAATGGAAACACTTTATAGGGAACATTTGAGAAGAAATAAACTTTATAGAAATGTGGCTGTGACTAAATACTAAATATTGAAATGAAATACATAAATGTATTTGGGGTTTTTTGTGTGATGACATATATAATTATCAGAGGAGGGATTGTGAGAGCTGAGATTTTGTCGTAAATATTTTGTCTTTACGTAATCATACTTATGTATTAATGTGTGAAATAATCTGATTATAAATTTAAGTTTTATGAAAATTGTGCTCTATTTAGTAGCTACCATCAAGTCAAAGGCCTGCATATGTTTTCTAACGCTGTATTAACACTGTGATGAAAATATTCTGTCTCTTTAAGTGAATGTTCTCTGCTAAAATAAATGCTGAAATAATATGCTCAAATAATATGCATTATTTCATAGCCTCTGCTGGGCTTGAAGCAGATGCAAGGTCACTGTGGAATGTTATCTGTAATAAATGTTTTTAGTATACCCTGTTCTTATGACTTCGTGTCCTTTGCCTGACAGTGTTCATTCATTGAACTAGCATATTTGTCTAAAGTTATGTTTATAATTCATGTGTTTCTTTCAATGGAAATGGTGTGGAAGAACTGTCTCCATATTTTTGTAATCGCAGTCCAGCAACAGCGTATTCCGAAGATGCAGAACAAAAGGGCCTACAGATGCAACCGGGGAAGGAAGCGTGCAAGATACATTTTGTATTTGTTCAAGTTTCTTCAGTGGAACAACAAATGAAAATTGTCTGAGCTAACATTTTATATAATTTTAATATCTGTTAACTTTCTCATTGGACATATTTTTCTCACCTTATGTTTAAGCCAATCGCAAGACTTTAGCAAGTATAATTTAATGTTTAGTCGCCATTGGTTTGGGGAGTCTTCTTTCCTGGGTTCCAGAGACTTCACTTTGTGTACTTGATGTGATCTGTCACTTTGACATTTCATGCATTGCCAGTTAGTCTACTGACATACTGGTGTTTATTATTTTCTGAGTTTACTATGTCTGTTCAATACTGAACTAATGTTTTGATGGTTTAGAAATCATATAGTCCATATTCTAAACCATCTCCCTTACCTTGTTCCTGTTCTCATGCTGATGTTGCTGTCCCCCTGATGAAGCTATCATCTGATTGCTGACTATCTTAAGGATAGGTAATATATTGATCTGTATATTGCATATTGTATTTCTCTTTTCTTTTTCAGGTACCAACTGCTAATGTTTTAATACTGCTGCTAGTTTTGATAGCGCCATAGTTTAGATGTCTTCTAAATTCATGTTACTCTGGCGGTCATTACAACATTGCCGGTAAAAGCTGCTTACCGCTGTGCAGAAGACCGCCAACACACCGCCACGGCTGCGGAATTCCGCCACAGCTATTATGACCCACATCTCGGAACCCGCTAAAATTCAGACACCCACACAAGTCTGCCACACCAAAGGTCAGTGATAAACTGGCGAAAACAAAACCTCCACCATCAGGCCAACAGAAATAAACCCACACTATCACAACACACAAATCCACGCGGCGGTCTTTCAACCGCGGTATTCCATTGGCGGCACACACCGCCGTTCAAAATACACACACATATACAAATCACAGCCACAATTCAAAATACACATACCTGATACACATACACACACCACTTCCACACACCCAATACAATATAAAACACACACCTACATCACCCACAAACCCCTATGACAAAAATTGAGAATGAAGCACAGAGAGATACACCACCAGCAAGTACAACAGCATCCACAGGCACATAACACCATCACCCACACAACTTCCACGCACCTCACACAACACACCACTACATATCACCACACTTATCACAACACACACCACCCCACACATCACCTACACCACCCCATGGCACGGCAAAGACACCCCAGGTTCTCAGAGGAGGAGCTCAGGGCCATGGTGGAGGAAATCGTATCGGTAGAGCCACAGCTATTTGGAGCACAGGTGCAGCACACCTCAATTGCAAGGAAGATGGAGCTATGGCAAAGAATAGTGGACAGGGTCAACGCAGTGGGACAACACCCAAGAAATCGGGAGGACATCAGGAAAAGGTGGAACGACCTACGGGGGAAGGTGCGTTCTGTGGTCTCAAGACACCACCTGGCGGTTCAGCAGACTGGCGGCGGACCCCCACCTCCTCACCCACAACTAACAACATGGGAGGAGCAGGTCTTGGCGATTCTGCATCCTGAGGGCCTCGCAGGAGTAGGTGGAGGGATGGACTCTGGTTAGTCAAATCTTAACTATTACATCCCCCACCCTACCTGCATGCTTTCACATACCCCTACCCTCGCCCTCACCCCTATCACAAATGTACCAATATCACAAACCACACATCCCAACACCAAGCCCTGCATGCAACAACAAAGCATGGACACCCATCACCAAAGCATGCACACTCCACATAGCCATACACCCCCCTAAACCATCATCACACAACTCCCACACAGGAAGGCCAGCACTGGGGTACACAGTCACCCACCCATTGCACACCATGCCACACACAGATGCAATAATCATGCCTTTCCACCCCTGCAGGACCCCTACCCAACGTCACCAGACAGGAGGGTCCAGACATGTCCACTCCACCCACAGAAGAGGCCCACAGTGATGACAGCACCTCTGTCCAACTGGATCTAGATGACCAGCCCGGACCATCAGGGGCCTCGGGACAGTTGGTTCCCCTCACACAGGCACAGGTCACCACAGACCTTCCCCCCTCTGGAAACACCAGCAAAGCACCCACCCAGCGGGCCCATACCTCTGTCCCCAGGACACGTCAATCAGCTGTGTGTCCACCACAACAGGGAAGCCAGGATAGCCCACTACCCCAACAACAACAGGGACCTGGGGGCAGTGACAATGGGCACACAGTCCAGAGGACGGAGGCCCAGGAACACAGGGGAACTGGGAGGGCTGCCGTGCGACAGGGGGTGGACAGGCAAAGGGAACCCACTCTCCACGAGGCCCTCTCCTCCATCATGGGAGCATACCAACACTCCCAGGAGATGATGGCAATGGTACTGGCCAAGTTTTAGGAGACCCAGCGCATGCAGAAGGAACAGTATATGGGCTTCAGGGAGGAACTCAGAACCATCAGCTCCACCCTGGGCACCATCATAGGGGTGCTGAAGGAACTACTTAACACCAGGAGGGACACTGTGGCACTCCAAGGGGCCCCAGACACTAGCATGGACCTTGAACTGCCCACCACCTCCGCCGCCGCTAGTGGACAGGACGCCCCGCCACAGGACCACCACACCAGCACCCCACCCCCTGCAGATGGAGAACCACCCCACAAACGGTCCCTGAGATCCAGGAACAAGACAGAGCACGATGCCAAGACCCCCACCAAGAAATAAGACAACCCTGATTGTCATCCCACTGTCCCACTTTGTCACCCTGTCCATAATTAAACTGCCCCAGCTCCACTTCCTATGCCCATATGGGCAATGCACCTGTGAGACTAATAGACTGGACTCTGCCATGGACACTCCTCCGCCATCACCCCTCACCATTTAACTTCCCCCATCAATATTTTGCATTTAAATAAACATACCTAAAGCACAAAATGATCTGGAGTCTGTCTGTGATTTCGAAATAGTGTGTTTGCAACTACAGTGACCAAATGTTCTTGAAATAGTAATGTCAACATACCTATGTCACACAGCTCTAGTCCATGAGGAATCGAAGCAGATGACACACGTTGGGACCCACATCTGTGAAACCGTAAGGGAAAGTGACAACTCAGTGACCATACACTGGATGAAAACGACAGACAGAAGAGAGGTAGTAGTGTAAAAGTACATGTAGTAGGCAGGAATGTATTCTCACCTGTGTTTCACTAGAAATATTGCTGGACCACTGGGTCCCTGTTCTGCATGTCTTCTTCCTCTGCTTCATCCTCAGCACTGTCCACAGGGTCCACAGCTGCCACAACACCGCCATCTGGACCATCCTCCTGCAGAAAAGGCACCTGTCATTGCAAAGCCAAGTTGTGAAGCATACAGTAGGCCACGATGATCTGGCACACCTTCTTTGGTGAGTAGAATAGGGATCCACCTGTCATGTGGAGGCACCTGAACCTGGCCTTCAGGAGGCCGAAGGACCGCTCGATCACCCTCATAGTTCGCCCATGGGCCTCATTGTAGCATTCCTCTGCCTTGGTCCTGGGATTCCTCACTGGGGTCAGTAGCCATGACAGGTTGGGGTTCCCAGAGTCACCTGCAAATGGCGAGGGACAACTGTTATACACACACTGACCTGTAGGGATAACCCCAGACAACCAGTCTTGCTTCCAGGGGCTCACCTAATAGCCACACACAGTGCCTCTGGAGTTAACCCATCACATAAGGGATGCTGCTAATCCGCAGGATGTAGGCATCATGCACTGAGCTAGGGAACATGGCATTCACATGGGAGATGTACTGGTTGGCCAAACATACCATCTGTACATTCATGGAATGATAACTCTTCCGGTTTCTGTACACCTGTTCACTCCTATGGGGGGGGGACCAAAGCCACATGGGTCCCATCAATGGCACCTATGATGTTGGGGATATGTCCAAGGGAATAGAAGTCACCTTTCACTGTAGGCAAATCCTCCACCTGAGGGAAAACTATGCAGCACTGCATGTGTTCCAGCAGGGCAGACAACACTCTGGACAATACGTTGGAAAACATAGGCTGGGACATTCCTGATGCCATGGCCACAGTTGTTTGAAATGACCCACTTGCAAGGAAATGGAGCACTGATAGCACCTGCACTTGAGGGGGGATTCCTGTGGGATGGCGGATTGCTGACATCAGGTCTGGCTCCAACTGGGTACACAGTTCCTGGATTGTGGCACAGTCAAACCTGTAGGTGATTATCAAATGTCTTTCCTCCATTGTCGACAGGTCCACCAGTGGTCGGTACACAGGAGGATGCCGCCATCTCCTCACATGTCCCAGCGGACGGTGCCTATGAAGGACAACAGCGACCACAGAGTCAAACAACTCAGAGGTACGTACCCACAGTTTACACAGAACACCAATCATACACAAAAGGTGGCCTGTATGTGTGTTGAGACTAGGACTAGGTATGTGTGACGCAGTTGGAAATTAGGCCATGTGGGCCCATGAAATGGGGGCTGTCTGACCTCTAAAGTGGGACAATGGAATGTGAGGTAACTGCGCTGGCGTTGTACACCGTCGCCGTAACCAGTCGGAGACTGCGGCGCAATGCTGCATTGGTTAACATTGGACCCTATGGGTCCCAGGAGCCAATGACGATGTACGCCGGCGGTGATAGTACGCACCGCCGCGGCCGTGACCGCCATTTTCTATCTGTTGAATCAGTCGATACCTGATCTTCGACAGGAGAGGACCTACACTGCAAGTGCTGCTGTGACCTCAGTCTGGAAGAGACAATGGCTCGTGCGTCTGGGGAAAGGGCCCCTGCCTTCACATCGGAGGATTCGGAGAAGCTCGTTGATGGGGTCCTCCCCCAGTACACGCTACTCTACGGTCCTCCAGACAAACAGGTAAGTACACAGGGAGCATGTTGTATGGGCTATGCCTTTGTGGAGAGGGCTGGATGTAAGATGGAAGGGGGCAGAGTTCTGCGTGCATGAAAGACGGTGGGTGCATGTGCCACATGGCAAGGGTAGGGATGGGGGCCACTCACTTTGACGGGGCAGTTGGTAATGACTTCTCTTCTTCCTCTGTACATTTCATGTAGGTTCAGCGCCCACCAGAAGAAAGATATTTGGCGTGCCATCGCCAAGGACATCCGGACCCTGGGGGTCTACCACAGACGGAGCACCCACTGGCGGAAAAGATTGGAGGACATTCACCGCTGAAGCAAGAAGACGGCGGAGGCTCAGCTGGGGATGGCCTCCCAACGTGGGAGGAGTGCCCGTCGAACCATGACCCCCCTGATGTTCAGGATCCTTGCGGTGGCCTACCTGCAGTTGGATGGGCACTTGAGGGCATCACAGCAGACATAAGGGGGTGAGTACACTCTCATTCAGCAGACTTTGCGCGCAGTGGAGTTGTCTGGGTGGGGGAGGAGGGCTGTGGGTTTCCCTAGGCCAGGGCGAGTTCCGTAGGCTAGGCCCCTCTGTAAGGCATGGCCCTGTGGCCCCCCACCCCACCTCTGTAGAGTGCCAAGTACAGCTATTCATGCCCCTGTGTCATCTATGTGTGCAGATGTTGTCCATAGCCTTGTAGGCCATTTCCCAGGGATTGCACTGTAGACCCCAAGAGCGCGGCGTAGTGCAGGGGGCTTCTGTGTCTGTCTTGTCCACCAACAGTAGTGGTAATCCATGCACTCAACATGTCTTTATTCTGTTTCCACACCCTTTTTGTGGTCTCCCTGTTCTTGTGTGCATTAGCATCATCAGGCGGAGGAGCAGTGGCACCGGAGCACGAGGGGGCTGCATCCCACATGGACATGGAGGGCCACACTACGGACTCTGAATTCACCAGTGGGACAGAGGGTGAGGGGAGCTCCACGGCGGGGACAGGAGCGGAGACCAGCGACACGGACTCGTCCTCTGATGGGAGCTCCCTTGTGGTGGCGGCAACATCTGTGCCACCCGCATCTACAGGTACAGCCGCCACCCCCCCACCAGCACCGCCCTCCCAGCAGCCCCTCAGCCTTCGCCCCGTGCCCCCTCACCCAGGAGGGTGGGCATCACCTTCGCCCCAGGCACCTCAGGCCCTGCCTCCGTCACCCCTGCTGCCCTCAGTGAGGAGGCCATTGACCTCCTCAGGTCCCTCACTGTTGGGCAGTCTACCATTTTGAATGCCATCCAGGCTGTAGAAAGGCAGTTGCAACAAACTAATGCATTCCTGGAGGGCATTCATTCTGGTCAGGCGCCCCTTCACCGAGCCTTTCAAACTCTGGCCTCAGCACTGATGGCAGCCATTGTCCCTGTGTCTACCCTCCTCCCTCCAACTTCCTCCATCCAGACCGAATCCCCTGTACCTCTGCCTATCCCAAGCACACCATCAGACCAACCTGCACACACCTCACCACACAAGGGAAGCTCAGGCAAACATAAGCACCACACATCCCACAGGCACTCTCGCAAGCATCAGACACATGCAGACACACCAACATCCACTGCCTCCACTGTGTCCCCCTCCTCGTTGTCTCCCTCCTCCTTCCCAGTCTCATCTACACACATACCTGCATGCACTACCTCTACAGCCACTACGTCCCTCACCTGCATACCCACCAGCACACCCCGCTCACGTGCAGTCACCGCCCCACTACCATTCACACATCCCCTGTGTCCTCTCCCAGCGTGTCTGTGACGCCCCCTCCCAAGATACACAAACGGAGGCACCCACCCACCCACCAGCCATCCAACTCACGACAGCCTCCAGCGCATGCACCTGCACCTAAAGTCACCAAACGTACACCTCCTACTACCACCACCTCTTCCTCCACTCCCAAACCCCCTCTAGCTACCCGTCCCAGTGTGTCCAAAAAACTTTTCCTGTCCAGCCTTGGCCTTTTTCCCACACCTCCGCCTCCCCGTCCATCTCGTAGGTCCCGAACTAGCACCTCAGCCACAACATCTCCGGGATTAGTGGTGCCTGTAGTCACAGGTATGTGGAGTGCACCGCCATCAGGACAGCCAGTGTTGCACGGAGCCACAGCACAGCCAATCCCCCCTGTGAAGCATCAGTGCCCAGCGGGAGAGGGGGAAGACTCCAGCCACCAAAGCCGCTCCCCAGGGTCCAGGTGAGAGTGTGGACTCAGCTGTGACACCTCCCAAGGTGGGGAAGGGCCACAAGAAACCAGGCAAGTCTGGGAAGAGCAGCACGGCGGAGAAGACCGCCATCATCCCCGCTGCCCAGGAGGGCCCCACCAGCCCCAGCCCAGCTGCCCAGGAGGCCACCGCCAGCCCCAGCCCCAGCCCAGCTGCCCAGGAGGGCCCCGCCAACCCCAAACCAGCTGCCCAGGAGGTCACCGCCAGCACAAGCCCTGCTGGGCCATGAAGGACGGCCAGCACAAGCCCGGCTGGGCCATGAAGGACCGCCAGCACAAGCCCCGCTGGGCCATGAAGGTCCGCCAGCACAAGCCCCGCTGGGCCATGAAGGACCACCAACTCAAGCACCTCTGAACAGGGCACCACCAAATGAAGCACCGCTGAACAGGGCATCGCCAAATCAAGCACTGCTGAACAGGGCACCGCCAACTCAAGCACAGCTGAACAGGGCACCGCCAAATCAAGCACTGCTGAACAGGGCAGCGCCAACTCAAGCACCGCTGGACAGGGCACCGCCAAATCAACCACCGCTAGCCAATGAGCGGCAGGGGCACTGACGCAACTGGGACCGTCACGGGGTGAGTGATGCACTCTGGGCACCAGTCCCCCTCCAGAACCAGTGGAGACATCCATCCACTACCTCTGTCCTTCACAGGATGAAGCACTCTGGGCACCAGTCCCCCTCTAGAACCAGTGGAGAGATCCATCCACTACCTCTGTCCATAACAGGATGAAGCACTCTGGGCACCAGTCCCCCTCCAGAACCAGTGGAGACTTTTATCAACTTGAGAGACTGTGGCTTTGCACTCCCCAGGATAGAACAGTGGGTAAACCACCTACTGAAGAGACTTGAGAGTCTGAGGCTTTGCACTCCCCAGGATTGAACAGTGGGCAAACCACCCACTGTAGAGACTTGAGAGACTGTGGCTTTGCACTCCCCAGGATTGAACAGTGGGCAACCCACCCACTGTAGAGACTTGAGAGACTGTGGCTTTGCACACCCCAGGATTGAACAGTGGGCAAACCACCCACTGTAAACTTGAGAGACTGTGACTTTGCACTCCCCAGGATTGAACAGTGGGCATGGAGCCCCCTCGTGGATCTGGCGTCGTGCACTCATCCGGCTGAGGTGCCCCCTTTCCCTTCCCCCTGAGGTGCCTGTTGTATTTCTATCTGATGCCCCTGCAGTGTTCTCTCTGTTTTGATCTGGTATTGAGTGTGGGCCTCGCCCATGCATTTTGGGCCCAGTGGTCCACGGACTATAAATGGTGCAATACCTGGACTTGTATTATTGGTGTATATATTTGTTTATAGTGTATATATATTTTATAGTACTGTATTTTAATAGATTACAATGGTTACAATCATTTCCTTTGGTCTTTGCATTCTTCCAGGGGGTTTGGGGAGTGTAACTATAATATGTAGAAATGTATTAGTGTGTGTGTTGTAGTGGGTGAGGGTGGGAGTGGAGGTGGGGGTGTAGCGTGTGTGTGTCCCTGTATTTTGCCTCCCCTTCCCCTGTGTCGTAGGTGCAGTACTCACCGTGGTCTTCGCCGCCGGCGTTAGTGCTCCTGGTACAGGAGCAGGAAGACTATCGCAGGTAGAACTTGTAGTTCCAGGTCCATGGTGTCCTCGTTCTTCGTGGAGTGTGTAGAGGTGAGCGTTTTCCCTTCGAAATTCCTGTTTCCGCCGTTTTTTATCCGCGGTGAATCCGCCCCGGAAAAGGTGGCGGATTGGCCTGTCATAATAGTGTGGGCGGTACATTGTCTTCCGCCTGTCTGTTGGCGGTGACTGCCGCGCTGTTTGTTTGTACCGCCGTGGTGGTCGGAGTGTTAAAGTGGCACTCTTTGTTGGCGGTTTCCGCCACGGTCGTAATTGCAATTTTTTTACCGCCGGCCTGTTGGCGGTCTTACCGCTGCTTTAACACCGTCTGCCAGGGTTGTAATGAGAGCCTCAATCTTTTACATGAAGTCCAACATGTTAATGCTAATTAGTGATTAGTGAGGTGTTACTCTTATACTCATGAATGTTCATTCTCTGTTTGGTTTGTTAAATCAATGTATTCAATTTCTCTTGCTCAGATCCTATTGCTATGGTTTTGTGTATTTTCTATTGAGGTATTCATTTTAATTACTTTGATTAAGCTTAGGTAAATTTGTCAATTCAATCAGCCTCTATTGTTTCTTTACATGTATAAATTGAGCTTGAAAATTATTTTCACAACTTTAGCATTGGTAATATAGGAAAATAAACATTTTAAATAAACTGGCATGGTTATTAATGGTCACATTGGTTTTATATTGATGTATTGTTTGGTATTTGATTTGATGTCAATGATGTTTTCTTTAAAGCATATTTGGTTTGATTCATCGTCCTGGAGTATGAGATTTCTGCTTTAACAATATCACACAGCATGATGAATATCTTTTGATAACAGTGAATTTGATCTTACTATATACCTCAATCACACACAATGTAGGGTTGAATGCTATTGAATATTTTCTCAAACAACAGAACATCCAAGAGTTATAGCATTCTCATATGTTACTGTCCATGATAAAATTGTGTTTAACCATTAATATATTTCTATTCAATCACAAGTTGTTCCTACAAACACAGGGGGAAGCAATGGGAGTTTCCTTGTTTCCAAGCTATGCAAACCTCACCATGGGGTGCTGGGAGAGGGTTGTGGTTTGGAGAGAGGAGAATGACAGGTATGTGAATAATACAATATTATGTTTAAGGTATATTGCTGACTTGTTCATCAATTGGAGTGGAACAGAAACTGAATTCCAGCAGTTCTTTACGATTCTGAATGACAGCAATGTGGGACTTAAATTCACATGTAAGACAAGTAAAACACAAATAGAATTCCTGGACATCAAGTTATAGGTACACGAACAAACATTGGAAACCATTCTATATTGCAAACCTACATCTACGAACAGTATCTTGCACGGGAATAGTTTCCATCCACCTAGTTTACCTTATGGAGAATTTTTAAGAGTAAGACAAAACTGTTCAAATGATCAAGAAATGAAGAAACAACTTGTGCAAGTTGAACAAATATTTTTGAAGAGGGGGTATCTGAAACAATATACATACCAAGGTGAGGAGAGAGCAAGAAAAATACCAAGAATATAAACACTGATACAGACGGAGAGTAAAAAAATGGACATGGGTGAAAATCAAAACCTAATAATAATATTGACATACAATAAAGAACAGAAAGAGATTCATAAAATCTTTAAAAAACATTGGAGTCTGTTGAGGAATGATCCTGATGTTGGACACATGGTAAAAGAAAGATCAAACATCACATACAGAAAAGCACAATCCCTCCATGATAAATTTGTGAAGAGCCATTTTGTACTTGACAATCAGAACTTGGCTGAAGAAGAGGGTACATGGATTTTTTAAATGTCAAAACTGTAAAGCTTGTCAAATTGGTGTCAAAAAAAGAAGTAGAATACACCAGAGGTCAAACATTTAACATCACTCAGAAAATTACCTGAGAAACAAACAATGCGGTACATGTGCTAAGTGTGAATGTGGCATGAAATAAGTGGGAAGTACCACCTGCAAGTAAAAAAAGCAAATACATGAACACATAAGGACAGTTCAGAGGAGAGATCCAAATGACGCCATTGCCAGACATGATGCGCTAAACCATAACAGTGACTCGAAAACAATGCATTATTATGGAGTAGCCCATATACAGAGAGATGTGGTAACAGAACTTTGAAACTTCATCTTTTAGACTCACAATATATTAATAAGTTAAGAATTAAGACCCCATTTGGACTCAGTATAAATGAGGAACTGTACATACATTTTTAAAAAGCCTACATAAACTATGTTTGGTCACTAAATAACTCCTTGCTAGGTACAAAAGACATTATAAAAACTCTGAATGAAATCCTAGTAGATGGAATTTAATAGATAAGTTGTTATGTATCAGTAGTCTTTCATAACCTTCTCCAAGCATTGGGAAATAGAGGAATGAGCTCTCCTGGTCTTAATGTCAATGGACCTGATTAAGAAAGGTAAACTTACACTTTTGGTCTAAGTTTTGATCAAAGTGTAAGTTTACGACTTTTAGGTATTCACAAAGGTACGTTACGAGTAGTATCTTTACGTCCGCACTCAGGGTGGATCATCCACACTCGGGGCAGAACATCCACACTCAGGAAGGATCATCTACACGAGAGCCAGATCATCCGCACTCAGGGTGGATTAGCACTCATAGTGGATCATCTGCACTCAGGCTGGATCATCTGAACAACAACTGGAATCAATGTAATTACATGCACCTGCACATTATCAATCTCACCTGCAACCCAGATCCAAAAAACATATAAAGGTTGAGGCTCTGGTTTCTCCACAACCACAGTGGGCTTGCCTGTGCTGCATATCCTGAAGCCATGCTCCCACTAAGAGGAAAGAAAAATTACAGAGAGGAGGAGATC